>NC_081817.1:17472500-18072500 GCF_030704535.1 Vitis vinifera
TGCACTCTAAAATAAACAAGAAATTGGATGGGAGTAAGTGGGTGTTTGATCAAACTTAATACTTATCATTTAATTACTTAAGTTCACTTTAAGTTAAATTATTTTTAAGTTGTTAACTTAAAACTTATTACTTATTTTTTATTTGAAATATTAAGGTTGTTTAGTAAACATAACTTAAAATTCATTATTGATCATCAAATTGACATATTTACCCTCATTAATTTCAATTAATATTTATATTTTTACTAATCTTAAAGCAATAAAGTTACGTGTTAAGCATTCACATTTAAAATATTATAGATATATAAGATAATTACAAAAAAATTTATTATAAAAGATGAGTTATGAATATAGAGTCATATTTATAAAACATACTCTCATTAAACATAAGTAAATGAGGTAAAGGAGATTTGAAATTAAAAACAAATTAACTATTTTCACTTGATACTTAAAGTTATATTTTTTATTTAAGTTGTAATATTAAGTTATTTTAATAAACATGTTTAATTTATTTAGTGATTTAAATTAATTAAGTTATTAAGTCATACTATGTTATTAAGATGGTGGCTTTTTTTGGCCTTATTCTTAATAGAACTTAAAATTGAATAGTACTTAATAGTGTTAAATATTAAATTATTTGTTTTTTAATATTTTATTTTTTGTTAGTATCAAAAAGTAAAGAAAAACCAACATGTTACTTTTAACATTTAGAAAAAACCAAATATTTTAACTTTTTTTATTCAATAAAAATTTTTATAAATAAGTAATAAATTACCAAAAAAACAACTACACCTAAGTTGATTTATTAAACACCTTCCAAGTGTTTTGAATAAGAGTAATTTTGTTTTCTATAAATGATTCTCTACGTGACTTCTTGGGAAAGACAAAGAATAAACATCTTTAGTTTTGGAAAATTATAAAGCATATCCTTATTATTGTAGGACATTATGCACTATCAATCATGTCAGATAGCATTCATGTACATCTTGAGCCAAAATAAAGATCAGGAGGAGATGGTATATGTGTAGGATTGATGTCTAGGAGGGGAGAAAACCTCCACTTGGAAAACACTATTTCCTCTATCTCTCTCTCTCTCTCTCTCTACACTTCAAAGATATTTTTATGTATGACCTTAAAATGATATATTTAAAGATATAGGACCTTGTCATTTTAAGTTAACCTAACATTCTTCCAAGATAAGGCCTTTATTATACCATACGGAAAATCTATATATTTTTATTTAGAATCATCTTTGTTTACACTACTTGAAAGTAACATTATTTTAGCTTGTTCTTTGCTTGATTTCTGATAGTGGGAGCCTTCAAAATTGGAGCTGGTTAGTGATGAATTCGTTGATCAGTATTTTGAAAAAGTTGATGATGATGATTGGGAATATCTTCAACTTCCTCCTCGAGCAAACCTTGCCAAAACATGGGAATCAAAACTCTAGCTAGTTGGATTGTGAAAGATGGTAAAGGAAAATAAGGAGCAATAACTCTAATTAACTTTTATGAACTTTAAACTAAAATTAATATCATATTGTACCGTATTATTAAGCTACTAGACTGTTCTACAATGATTGTATTGTTAGTCATCATGTGATGGGAATGGCAATTTATTTCAAATGGTTTTATCAATTGAAAAAAATTCCTTGATATGTTGTTTGAAAAGCTATATATATAGTCTTATCTTTGCCAATTATCATCTATATGCATGGGGGTTCCCCTCTACGTGTCTCTTTCAAGCTCAAGACCCCTTGGTCGTCTAGGACAAGTATGTAACCCGTTTGGGATCATTCCATCCAGACCAAGGTAAGTTCCATCCGGCATTAGAAGTGAGTGGGTTCCCTTCTTCCACAAGGCTACATGAAATCGGCAACCTGGGCTCGTTGGACTCTCAAATAGGAAGATATCTCCAGTCAAGTCTTTAAGACTTTTGACATGTGTGATAAATCAAGCTTAACGTCTGAACATTGGCTTAGACACCTAACATCCCAGCAATGGACCAAACTTCATTTACGTCCAAAAGTCAATGTCAATTAATTGTTGCACACAATCCCAGACATTGGCAGGCTAAATGGACAGTCACCAGCACGATTTGAGACTTTGGCATATCATCAGATGGCACCTACCAGCTGCCCTGATTTGTGATGGTTGCCCAGCCACCCTAAGGGCAATCATCATTACCAGAAAGGTTAGAGTGCATAGTTAGCACTACAGTGATAATGTCATCAGCTCTATATAGACCCCTCCAAAAAGCACAAACGAGGTATGTGCACACATATGCCCATTCTCTCCTACAAAATATTTAGAGCTACTCTTGTTTGACTTAAGCTTCGAAGGGGCATGCCCGGACCACCCCTTCAGACATCATTTTGTGTAGAAAATGAGCCAGTCTAGCTCCAGTATAGTTGGATGGATTCTTCAAGAAGCACAAAGTAGGAAAGAAGTCCACTTGACTTCAGCAAAGCTAGACAGACTTAGACCTTCCCACAGAAGCCGATCATCAACTATGGGCAGCAAATGCTAGTTTGCCTGGAATGAAAGTATGAAGAGATGCTAGCAAGAAAGTGATCAAAAGATGCAATCTCTGCTCCACCAAATGAGATGACTCAAAGAAGAGAATGAAGAGTTACGAGCTTAAATGTCATCATCGGACCCTTCTCAAAGTCGACAACCTTAAAGCTAATGAATAGCCTTAAGATGGACTGATGGGGCATCTTCCCCTAGGAATGCAAAGTTCCCTTCTGGTAGCCACACGACACGGTCTAAGAAGGAGTTTTTGCCAGCTCACCAGGCGCAACTGGACAAAAGCACCGACTCTACCCAGGTATCAACGAATGGGAGGCATGACAGAAGGTCACGTCTATCAAATACGATGCAAGCCCAATTGGGACCTCAAACATCAAGCATAAAGGGAAAATTAGGCATGGTAAAAACCCTAGAGGCCCATCTAGGTCCCTCAGTCACAGCAATTATGTTAGAGTGGTCTTCTCATCTGCCAAGGTAGTAACAAGAAGGGGCCCCAACAAATCGAGTTCCACCTGGTTCCATGATCTGAAAATTGGATGACATGCTTTCCACGTCGTTCAACCCCTATATTATTAACTATGAGCCCTCTAGAGGGTTCACAGTGCCAAAATTCACGACATACGACGAAACAAGCAATCTATTTGATCACATCATGCACTTCAGGCAACTTATGACCCTCGATATAAGGAATGATGCACTGTTGTGCAAAGTCTTTCTAGCTAGCCTACACAATCAGACTCTCTCTTAGTTCCACCATCTCCCAAATAATTTCGTGAACACTTTTTGGGATATATCGGAAGCCTTTGTGGGCCACTACTTATGTTCAACTCGCCATAAGGAAAACATAAGCACCCTGCAGAACATCAAGATGCAGGAGAACGAGTCACTCAGAGACTTCATGAGACGATTCAGACAAGTTGTGCTCCAGGTGGAATCCTGCAACATGGACGCCATCTTGTAGATCTTCAAGTGAAACATTTTTTCGGGCACGTCATTCTTTGAGTCTCTTACAAAAAAGTCACTTGCAACAATGGACAACCTGTTTAGACTAGTAAACAAATACTCCATGCTCAAAGACGATGTCCGTGCAGCGACTCAGTAGGTCTTGGTCACCAATCGTTCCACCAAGCACAAGGCAAGAAACTCTAAACCCTCAAACCAATCGAGGCAAGCTAGCAAGAGGCGGGATAGCCATTAATAGTAGAATCAGGTGAGGTTAACCCCCCTCAGTATCTCATATGAGAGTCGATCAAGATAGATCTGGCTAGCTGGGATTGAAATAGAAAGTGTGCCTATCATAAGGATCACAGTCACACCATCGAGCAATGTAGGAGTCTCTATTACTTGGTGGAAAAGTTAATCCAAGCCAGACACCTAAAACAGTTTGTTCGCTCAACTGGTGGGCAAAGAGAAATGGCTCAAGATCTAGCCGTCCAAGCCCCTGCATCTTCGGCAACTCCCAGAGTTGTCATCAACTACATACACAGAGCCCTCATCGACGAAAGATACAGTTCTAAACGAAAAAGGAAAAAGTTGTTCCACACGACCTCTATAAGAGAACGAGTCAGCTCTATTCAACACAACTTTTCGGAAAGAAGTATGCGACCCGCTGACAACACAGTTACCTCCCCCCAATAAATGCTAGTAGAGTATTGCAACCGCACGAAGATGCCCTAGTCCTAACACTAAGAATAAGCGGGTTCGACATAAGAAGGGTTTTGGTTGATCTAGGTAGCTCGGCTAACCTCTTGGAAATGTCAACCTACATGCAGATGGGCTACTCACCATCTACCCTAGAGAACCCAGGGTAATTATTGTCCAAATTCAATGGAGCCACGACAACTTTTCAGGGTGACGTTGTGCTACCTGTCCAAGCTGACCCGGTCACCCTAGGCATACAATTCTAGGTGGTCAAAGACTTATCCCCTTTCAATGCCATTATGGGACATGCATGGCTTCACAGAATGAAAGTCGTTCCCTCTACGTACCATCAGATGGGGAACTACCTCACTGAGGAAGGACAAGTCGATCTCCTTGGTAGCCAGCTAGCCGTGTGCCAATACTACCAAGTGGCATTAGATTTCGGACATCCATCCAGTGAAGAGGCACGTCCAGAATCATCAAGTGCAAGGGAGCAATAGCATTGCTGAACCCGACGGAGATCCACTCCAGCCACTATGTCTCTCACATGGCACAGATCAAATTACCTACACTAGCTCTCTACTCATGCAGGATGAATTGGAACTGCTCGGAAGCATGCTTCAACGAAACAAGGACACCTTCGCCTGGACTCACTCTTATATGCCAGGAATCTATCCATTTATGGCCTCTCACAAGCTTAATGTAACACCCTCCTCGCGTCCTATCCAGCAAAAGGTTTAACATTTCCATTCGGATAGGTAGAGAATCATTTAGAAAAAATTGACAAGCTACTAGCAGTTGGATTTATCAGAGAAGTCAAGTATCCGGACTAGTTGGCAAACATGGTGGTCATTCCAAAGAAGGATGGGAAACGAGTTTGTGTTGATTACACCAACCTAAATAATACTTGTCCAAATAATAGTTTTCACTTACCCCAAATCAGATAGTCGACGCCATTGTCGGGCATGGGATACTTTCCTTTCTAAATGTTTTCTCCATATACCACCAAATCCCCATGTTCCGGTCGGATGAGGATAAGACAACCTTTGTTACACCACATGGGTTGTATTGCTACAAAGTCATGTTGTTTAGGCTCAAGAATGTTTGTACTACTTATCAGAGACTAATGACGAAGATCTTCAAGCCCTTGATCGGTCTACATTAATGACATTGTTGTAAAAAGCGAAACCCGAATTGAGCACGTCCATCACCTAGAAAAAACATTTCGCCTGATGCAGGCATACAATATGAAGCTCAACCCAACTAAGTGCGCCTTCGGTGTCAATGCAAGAAAGTTTCTAGGGTTTATGGTGACCCAAAGAGGAATTGAAGTTAATCCAAGTCAAACAAAGGTGGTTCTTGAAACACCTACCTCAAATAGCAAAAAGGAGTTGCAACACCTCACAGGCCGTTTAGCAGCTTTGGGGCATTTCATAGACAAGTTGAGACCTTTCTTTCTCACCCTCAAGGGAGCAAGCACGTTCAGTTGGACGAATGAATGTAAGCAGACATTTGAAATAGTCAAGCGCTACCTCACTGAACTGTCCATTCTAAGAAACCCCAAGTCCAACGAACAACTCTACATGTATCTAGCTGTATATGAATGTGCAGTTAGTGCCGTCCTATTTCGGCATATACAAGATAAATAACAAATGCTCGTCGACTATGTGAGCAAAGCAATGGTAGACGTAGAGACTCGGTACTCCAGAATGGAGCAAACAGCCTTAACCTTGAGGAATGCCACTCAGAAGCTTTGTCTGTACTTCCAGGCGTATCAAGTGACCGTACTCACAAACCAGCCACTCTGAGTTACCCTGCACAAGTCAAATCTATCCAAACATATGTTGAAATGGGCCATCGAGTTAAGTGAATACGGAATCAAGTACCAGCCTAGGTTATGATTAAAGGAACAAGTTATGGCCAACTTTATGGCTAAACTCCCTAAAAAACAAGCACATCCAGCTCATCCACTTGGAGAGCAATGGTGGACACTTCATGTAGACAAAACATCTAAAACATCCAGTTTTGAGATAGGTTTAATCCTATAATCACCAACCGAAGAGCTACTAGAGCAAGTTATCTATCTCAACTTTTCTACCTCCAACAATGAGACAGAATATGAAGTTGTCTAGCCGGGCTAGACCTTGCCCTGACACTGGCTGCAACAAAATTAGAAATCAGGAGCAACTTCCAACTAGTTGTTGGGCAAATTCATTGAGAGTATAAAGCAAAGGATGAACGCATGGCTCATTACCTCGCCATGGTGGAAGATCGTTTGAAAAAACTGAACAAGTGGATTGTTAAACGGGTAACCTGAAAAGAGAACGTAAAGGCGAACGCCCTAGCCGGAATAGCTGCCACTCTCCCTATAAAAGAGGTAGTGATGATACCCGTCTACCTCCAAGTCACAACCTCAATCACACCCGAACCAGTGTACAATAGTAATGAAGTGAACCCCGGCTGGATGCGTGACATCATTAAATACCTCTAGACGAGGGATTTACTAGAAGACAGGAAGAAGGCGCACAAACTCTACGTGCAGGCAACCCACTTCACATTGATTAGTGACCAGCTCTATAAACGATCATTTGGAGGTCCATACCTAAAGTGTTTAAGCGAGATAGAGGCCAATTAAGTCCTGGTTGAACTACATGAAGTCATATGCGCCAATCATCCAAGATGACAAACCTTGGCACATCGGGCTTACATGCAAGGGGTATTATTGGCCAACCATGAAACAAGATGTTAAAAGCTATGCTAGAAGGTATGATTGGTGTCAACGACAAGCCCCCATTCCCTGTGCACCTTTAGGAATGCTCAACCCGGTCACCAGTCCTTGGTCGTTTGCACAGTGGGAGATGGACATAATCGACCATTTGCCCATTACAGCGGTGCAAAAGAAATTTCTACTCCTAGCAACCGACTATTTCAGCAAGTGGGTAGAAGCAGAAGCCTATGCCAGCATCAAAGGCAAGGATGTCTCTAAGTTTGTATGGAAAAACATCGTGTGTCGATTTGGATTTCCACGAGCGCTTGTGGCAAACAATGGGCCACTATTTGACAGAATTCTCTTTCGAACATTCTGCTCAGAATTAAACATCAAGAACCTATATTCAACACCTCACTATCCTCAAAGCAACGAACAAGCGAATGCGAAAAACAAAACCTTATTGAGTGCACTGAAGAAAATGTTGAAAAAGGGCAAAGGAAAATGGGTAGACGAACTACCTGGAGTCTTATGGGCTTACCAAACAACATCCAGACGGCCAATAGGGGCTACTCCTTTCTCATTAGCTTATGGGATGGAAGCCATTATTCCAACTAAGATTGACATGCCTACCGCTAGAAAGACCGTACAAGATCAAATGGGCAATGATGAAGAACTCATAAGATAGTTGGATTAGGCGAATGAAATATGAAGAGACGCGACTATCTGGATGGCTTCTTACCATCAGAGAACGATCACTCATTATAACAAAAAGACACGAAAACAGTTTTTTCGGACAGGAACTTTAGTCCTTAGAAGAGTTTTTGAGAACACAGTCGAAATAAAAGCCAGAAAGCTCTAAGCCAACTGGAAAGGGTCGTATGTTGTAACTAAGGCTAGAGACTCGGGGGGCATGTTATCTCCAAACACTAGACACTGGGCGTCATACCCCTGCTCCGCCCGTGGAATGTATCCAATTTAAAACAATACATTCAATAAAGTTATGTATGAAAAATAATATATGAGAAACGGATAAAGCAAGTATATTCAAATAAATAAGGCAACCATTGTCTTTACAAGTTTAGCAGTCTAAGCCACATCTGGCTAGAGTAAATAAATACAAGATCAAGCCTGCTCGCTAAAGAGATTGGCTCCAGAAGCATCTCCTCTTCCTTGGGTAGGGTCGTCTAGAACTTCATCCTCATCATCCGAAAAGAAGCTGGGAGTATCTTGGGTGATGCCATGTTTCTTTATACAACATTGATAGTAGTAGAAGAACATGTCATCTATTTGTTTTTGGTAGTCGGCCTCCAAAGCTTCCTTTTGCGTGGTAAACCCCGCCTGGAGATTTTGCAGCTCCTGCCTCAATTGGGTAACCTTTTCTTCAGCTTTCTCCTTGTCGGCTGCCATAGCATCCTTCTCTTCAGCTAACCGACGAGTGTTAGTTTGAACTGCCTCCTTCTCCTCCTCGACCTTCCTTAACAGACTGGTTCCTTCCTCAACAAGCTTCCAATAAGCAACAACCTCACTCTTCATCGTCTCTAAATTGGTGCGAAGATCCTCACTCCCGTCCATGTTATGAGCAATGTATGCCCTCATGGTCTCGGTTGCTTCCAACTGGTAGAAGAGCTAAGCATGTTGCCACATAAGGTTGCGGACTCCGGCTATCACCTGATGAGGCAACAAGGAAATCATTATGAAACTAGAGGCTAAAGCAAAATAATCAAAAAATGGGAAGTGGTTTACCACTTCTGCCATCTGGAAAGTCGTGTAGTCTTGCATGGGCATGATGCGGGAAATGGCGAAGTCTAGAGTGCCATAGGAAAATCGTGTTGTAAAGGATCGGCTAGGATCGTTGTCTATCTCGACTGGGATCCATTGAGTAGTTGAAAAGAGCATTCCCATGTCTTGCATTGGAGCCTCTCTTTCGATGAAAGAAGGGATTTACCTCATAAGCTCAGCTATCTCATCCCGATTGGGGACGTAGGTTGGCTTTGGATGGAAGGGAGAAGAAACCATGTATTCAAACGACTCTTCGCTGAAGTGATTTGAACTAATAAAGGGTCTCGGCTCGTGATGAGCAATGTCATCAATAGAAGGAATTTTCTCATCCAACTCAGGAGTAACAACAAGAACCGGAGGAACTGGCACGGGTGTAGGAGCTAGAGCAGGTTATGGACAAGCCTTCTTGGAGGGAGTAGGATTGACAGTGATGGATTTGGACAAGCGTTTGCACTACCTCTCACGAAATCCGACCCTCAAGTTTGAAGCCATATATTCTTTTTCTTTTTCCTTGTCCTCACAAGTAATAGGAGGCACTACCCGGTCAAACCTTACTTTTGGCTCACTATTAGAAGCTGAAGAAGATGAAGATGACGAGGAAGATAAAGTTGATGAAGAAGAAAGAGATACAGGAGGCGAAGTCCTTGCCTTCTAAACAGGCTGAGCAATAGGTTCTTTCATCTTCTTAGTGGGATGATGGACAAAAGAACTGGAGAATGGACAACCATCAGTAGGAGCTTGCCTCAATGTCCTTCCTGACGTTTTTTCTCTCGTACCTCTAAACGGGTCTGGCGTGCCTTTGAATCTGCCAAGCGAACGACCTCGTAAAAAGACAAGTCCTTCAGCACGAAGTGTTCGTTGGCTACCAGAGATGGGAAAGCCACATGAGGGAATACAGGGATGATGAACGGCTTAGGATCGTTGATCAGCACCATCAAATTTTTGTCTGACAGAAGAACATTGTGATTTCGTTCAGACACGTCTATTTTGAATAGCTTGTTGAGTCGGGTGAAGGAATCTTTTTCCACCCACTCTACAAGATGCCCGACCTTTTCTTGCCTGTATCACCCAAACAAAATAATCAACAGTAAATTCACAGTGGGGCAAAAACAATTGCATAGTATAGACAAAGTTACAGAGACGTATCCTACTCATAATCTCCAACGAGTGTAGATGAACAAGACTTCCAGCAATGAGATATCCAACTGGAAGAGCATGTCTAGGACGCTATATCCCATCAATACCCGGACAACGTTCTGATGAACAAAAGCTAAAGGGATTTTCGTAAAGTGAAGGAATTGCTTGAAGAGAGAGGGGAGGGGTAGACGGAGCCCCGCAACAAATTGTTCCTTAGTGAAATATATCGCCTTATTGGGCTGATCAGCAGAGGATAGAGTCTCGTCGTCTATTAGGTGAATAGGAATATTATCCAGAATATGGAACCGAGCCCAAAATTCCTGTTCAAATAGGAAACCAACTAGACACTTCGATATCAAGTGCCCGACTTTAGTCTTCTGTCATCCACTTTTCTGAGGCCTATTGCTTCCGCTGGTGAAAGCAACACCTCCTCTTACTATCATGCTAAGTGGTTATGGGTCGTGTGGAAACCTGCACTGGATAACGTAGTTATCAAAATCAGTCACTCGGCCTAACCACCTTTCAGTGATGCCTTAGCAATACAACAAGAAACCTAGATGGACCAAAAATCCGAGTTTAAATGGACTGTCTAGCGAAACTTGCAAAGCAAGCCTCTTGACTAATAATCAGAAGAAGAATCGTCCCTATTGTGCCGGCACGACAATAGCAAGACGAAGTGCCTAAACCGACCATTGAATGTACTAACAATAAAGTAGAAAGAGAAACCTTAAAAACCCTAAGTCTGACCGTCGGTATGATCATCATCTCTAAAGTGTAAACGCAGAAAAGCCCCAGAATCTGGACGCCAGGGCATCCATCTTCTATCCAACCAAACATCCGCTACCACGACTAAAAAATAAACAGTAAATGGAAGAGAAGATGAGAGGATGAAAAATTACAGGAAACAGGTGTGAGCACTCTTTGGAGGGAAAGGAGTTCGTCAGAAGCAAGCCTGGAAACAACGACAAGGAAAGCAAAGAACGACCAACGACTAACACAACAGTAATGAAGTTGCAGAAGTGGAGAAAGAGAGAAACTCTAAAGTGGGAAAGTCCAAAAAGTAACCCAACGGGTGTGGAGGCCCCCTATTTATAGGAATCCAAGAACCTAAGTATCCCAAGAGACAAGCCGTCTGGAAACGCATCCCGAAGAGGCACACCATCTAATAGCCAACATCGATGAATGTGACCTATCATTACCACTTCAAGTGACACGTGTTCCAAAGGGCCCAAGTAACTTGAGGAGACAGGTGACCCATTCTACCTCTACCCATCGGCTACTCGGTCAGGTACATGTAGAGAAGTTAAGGGGGCATTATGGAGGGTTCCCCTCCACGTGTCCCTTTCAAGCTCAAGACCCCTTGGTCGTCTAGAACAAGTATGTAACCCGTTTAGGATCATTCTGTCTAGACCAAGATAAGTTCCATCTAGCATCAAAAGTGAGAGGGTTTTCTTCTTCCACAAGGCCAGACAGAATTGGCAACCTAGGCTCGCTGGAATCTCAGACCGGAAGATCTGTCCAGTCAAGTCTTTAAGACTTCTGGAATGCGTGATCAATCACGTCTGACGTCTAAATTCCGGCCCAAACACCTAACATCCGAGCGGTAGACTGGACTCCATTTACGTCCAAAAGTCAATGTCAATTAATTTTTGCACACAATCCCAAACATTGGCAGGCTAAATGGACGATCAACTGCACGGTCCAAAACTTTGGCACATCAGCAGATGGCACCTGCCAGCTGCCCTGATCTATGATGATTGCCCAACCGCCCTAAGGGCAATCATCATTACTAGAAAGGCTAAAGTGCATAGTCAACACTACAGTGACAATGTCATCAGTTCTATATAAACCCCTTCAAAAAGCACAAACGAGGTATGCGCACACATATGTCCATTTTCTCTTGCAAAATAGTTAGAGCTTGATTCATGCCCAGTCGGTGTATCAGTTGATTTATGTCCAGCTGGTGCTCCTTGGCTGAGGGAGTAATCAACAAAATTTTTAACCTATTACACCATGAACTAGGGTAGCAAAGACAAAGCTACTATAGCATAGTGGCTCTAGGATCGTTCACTAGGAAGGGTTTTCAATTCATAAATGATACCAATTCAAAGTTGAATTGGTGCCTTTTCATTTCAAGGTTAGCTTCAAAAGAAAACATAAACTTTGATTGAAAAAGGTTTGGTTTAATCTAACGGTAAAGAAAGTAATAGAAATTACTTATAAAGAAAAGCATTCCTTGGAGGTTTAGGTTCACAAGGTAGGTTTCTCGTGCAAAAACAGAACTCAGGTCATTTGGTTCATTTCCTCGCATTAGAGAATTAACATATAGTCAATTCTCTAACCAGTGATGTACAGATGCTTCCTCTTAATGGGTTCAAACATTAAATCCCTCTCACTGATGCACCTTGCAATGGTTCGTGCCTCTCACTAAGCATTTGCCATTCAAGGTGATTCTTAACCTTGGATTACCCGTCAAAAGCTCACAAGAGATAACTAATGGATGTCTCCGTGGAATCCAAAAGCTTACCAAGTGTTGGCTATTCTAGAAAATCCTACCTTCAAACCACCTCTCAAAGGCTCGCAAGAGATAAACTAGTGCATTTCAATGGAAGGAGATCACTTGCCTTATCAAGTGTTGGCCCAGGTGATTTAAAGGTGTTTTAAGTTAACTAAAAAAATAGAAATCATTAACGAGTCACACTTTCTTTTCATTAATGGCTAAAACCACAAAGCTACTAATTCTTGCATTTGGAACCTTTCCCGGCAACCTTAACTCCAAGGAACTAAAAGTCTAGCCACTCATTCTCTGAAGAAACTTCCTCAGAGCTTGTTTGGCTAGAAATAAAAAGAACGAGAAAACACAAATATATATGTATGAAAAACAGAGCAAGTGCTCTGTGTATATATTACTTAAACAAAGGGTTGTCTCTAAGAACAAGCTCCTAGAGATCCTCTCTATCAAGAAGATTACAAACTATATATATGGGTTTATTTACCCTTTGTTCTTACTTAAAGACTAAGGAATCCTATGATAGGTGGATTACAAGGAGACTTTGGGAATTTAGACATCAAATATCTAAAGCAAAATATCCCAAAAGATCTTCAAAATGTCGATCGCAAATATTAGGAAGCTTCAGGAGAACACTGCAGCTGTGCAACATTCTGCCTTCAGCTTGGAGTGATCCGGGTAAGCGCCATGGAGGATACGGACATGGCTGATCGAGGAAGTTGAAACGCCTCCTTTCCCATCCGGCTCCTGAATTTCGGATGTAAGACATCGGATGGAATGGGCGGTGCAGCAGAATTCTGGATGTCATCCGGAGGTGGATGCGGTGCCGGATGTAAGTGGCGGTAGCGGGGGAAGTGGCGTCAGCCGGATTCCGGATGTGATACATCCGGATGGAAATGGCGGCAGCCAGATGGAATTCCTACCCGGATGGAATTCCTACCCGGATGTAGTTGTCTTACGAAGGCCATATCTTCCTCATTTCAGCTCCAATTCATACACCGTTTGAAGCGTTGGATTCTTGACTTCCTGAGATTTGAAATGGTATATAGCATGTAGAAAATCGACTTCAGGAAGTGCTCCAAAAGTGCAAAAGAAGACTGCAACTGCTGTCCTCTGTTTTCTTCACTCTGTTTTTCCTCTCTCCGTTGTTCTTTCCTTGCATACTTTGAACGACTTTGGCAAAGGGTTATGGAGCTCCAAAGCTTGGTTCTTCATGAATTTGAGCTTCCAAAAGCTTTGCCATGAACTATATATAGCTCTCCCTCATTCTTGGATTGCTTTGGTGTAGCTAAAAGCTATCAAAAACACCAAAACTTAACACAATTTGATTAGAAACGATTGCAAGGGTCCTTAACATGTCAATTGAGTTAAAAGGTAATAATTACTACTCAAGAGTGTTTAAAAGAGTTAATTACAAGGTACAAAATAACACTTTTTGAGTAGTAATCAGAGCTACTCTTGTCTAACTTAACCTTCGGAGAGGCATGCCCGGACCACCCGTCCTCACATTCTTTTGTCCAGAAAATGAGCCCATTTGGCTACAATGCAGTTGGACGGACTCTTCAAGAAACACAGAGTAGGGAAGAAGTTCGTCTGACTTCAACGAAGCTAGACGAACCTGACTTCAATTGGGAATAACCCCAACAATATGTATTTCCTTAATGGTTTAATGGGCAGGATTTATGTAGTATACACAATAGACCACACCATATGATTTAGGATGTTATCTTGATGAACATTGTGTGCCAAAGGGAACTAAAGCTTGGGCCAACAAACCACATAAATGATGGTTTCAATCTATTTATATGAGAATTGAGAACTGAAGGGGTTTCGATACGAGAACTCAAAACCAAAGAGTATTGAAGAAGGTTGACGTGAGAACCAAAGGCAATTCATGCTACTGTGATACTAGAATAATGGAGAGAACAAAGGATAAGATTACAATGAACCCCACAAGGTTACAGAAATCACCACCCTTTGAGTCAACTGAAAAACTTGAAACTCATCACTCAATGGAATCCATCAAAGTTATGCAAAGCTTTTTGAGAAAATGACTCTCTATTAAACTGAAGATATCTTATTTCCAAATGGCAAGAGAAAATCCATTCCACTGAAGACATCTTATTTCCAAATGAAAAGAGAAAACCCATTCAATGTAAGTTAAGACTTATATAGATTACAAGAACAACCCTCTAAGAATAGGCTTCCAAAGTACCCGACTTACATTCTCCGCACAAACTCAATGGGTGTTCGGTAAAATTTAATACTTATTACTTAATGAATTAAGTTGACTTTAAGTTAAATTATACTTAAGTTGTTAACTTAAAACTAAGTAATTCTTATTTTAAATATTGAGGTTATTTGATAAATTACACTTCAAATTTATTCTAAATCATCAAACTGACATATTTATCTTTATAAATTATAACTACGACAAAGGAGATCGAGTAATAAATGAGGTCATGGAGTAACAAAAGAGATCATAGACGTAACTAGGACAAATAAGAGTAAAAGGGTAAAATAAAAATGAAAACTTAAGAATAAATTAATTATTTTTACTTATTACTTAAAGTTGTTTTGGCTTTAAGTTATACATTAAGTTATTTTACTAAACATTTAATTTACTCAATGACTTAAATTAAGTTATTAAGTCACTTTAAGTTATTAAGTTGGTTTACTAAACACCCACTAAATGAAGTCCCAAAAATTTTCTGGCTGAAAATAAATGACGTCTTAGAGGACTTATAGAAGGAATGAAATTTCACCTAAGAAATTGAGAAAAGTAAGAAAATGAGGTAAAACTGTCTTAAATGAAGCATAATCATTTTTCCAAAATATGCTAGACCTTCATTTAAAGAATTTTGGCCAAATCAACATGAGTTTTGCCATAAAGATTTCTCAAAGTCTGGTTCTAATTTTACTTAATTGTAGGAATTTAATATGAGAATCTAAAACCCCTTTGATTTAGATTCTTGAGCCATGGAGAAGGACACTCTATAGTCACACTGATATATGAACCAAAGGCATGCAGTTGGTAATAGCAATAGGCAAATCACATAATTGTTATAACAAATAATTAGATAGATAACTAATGGGTGAGGACTCCAGATCTTCAGTTAATTACAAATCCAATATATATATATATATATATATATATATATATATATATATATATATATATATATATATATATATCGTGAAACAAAGCACAATATGAGATCAAAATAGCACAATTAAATTTATGTGCTTCAGTTGCTAACAAAAACAACATATGTACAGAAGAGAAGAGAGAGGATTTGATTATTTTTTATTATGGAGAGATTGAAGTAATGCAACTTATAGAAAAATTACATATACATGTATATTGCAAAGATAGATTTCAACTTCAATGATATCGAAATGAAAATTAGCATTCACTCACTTTTCTCTTCTCTATCAACACTCTTGCTCAATATGGTGTGAAAATATTGATAGACCCCAACTTAGTTAACATGTAATGGAGCATGACATGCATTGTTCCTTCAAATTAATATAACTTAAGCTTTTAAGAAAATTGTTTACTCAATATGGTATTAGAGCTTTTCTTATCCAAAGGTATTGGGTTCAAGTTCTCCCCCATCTACTCAATATGGTATTAGAGCTTTTCTTATCCAATGGTCTTGAGTTCAAGTTCTCCCCCATCTATTTATATTGGAGCAAATATGCAATATAAGATCAAATCCTAACAACTTAAACTTTAAGAAAAATTAGTTTTCAAATAGTTAAGAGCTGAAGAGTAATGTTCAAGTATGGGACCAAAGGGTTGATGTAAGAATTAAAGGGTAATTTATCTATTGTGTGCCACTTCTTATATGAGTAACAAAGAGAAGCTAAGGGTTTATATGAATTGAATACATAGATTTATTACTTCTATTAATTGACATGAGAATGAAAGAGAACCAAAGGGTTGGCAATAGAACCAAAGGGAAAGTATAAAAGTTGACACTGAAAGGTTTATATGAGACCCATACTATTGCTTATATGAGGATTACCAAAGGCACTGAAGGCTTGAGATGCGAATTAAAGGTAAATATGAGAATTGAAATTGAAAACTTAATATCAACTTAATATTATTTTATTTACCATTGCTCTTGTTATGAGAACCAAACCAATAAAAATACCAATTTGAATATGTTGATATGAAAACCAACTCTAAATTTACAAATATAGCTCCTTAACATATGTATTAGTTTAAGCATCATTCCTTAAAATAAAAAACTCCTTATGAGAAGGGAAAATTTATGGTTTGAACTATAAGAGAGTTTCTACTACTACCTCAACATAGGCATTAGCCCAAACATTATTTCTCATAAAAAGGACTTGTTCTACAAAGGGAAGAATCAACTTGAATTTAAAGAAAATTTACATAGGCATTAATTTAAACATTTTTCTCAGGGAAAAAAAAAAGAAAAAAAAGTGTCGGTTTGACATAGGCTTTAGTTCAGATATTCTTTCTCAAAATTAAAGAGGAAGGTTTGGTTTGACTTATAGGAAAATTTATTATTTGTTAAATAGAGTCCTTATGAGAAGGGAAGTGACTTTTATGCAAATCATAATATTTTCTAAGCTTAAAAAGGGCATTTTATGGAAAAAAACTAAAAAAAAAAAAAACAAACAAACAAAAACAAAAACAAAGCAAAATACAAGTCAATCAACTTAAACCTATAGCTAGTTCTCTTTTGGGAAATAATTGTGGAAAATTGTAAGATTTAATTTAGAGACAAGGAAAAGGAACTCTTGGAAACAATTCAAGGGAATGAGCAAAGCAAGCATTAAGGGAAAATTCAAGAAAGAAATAAGAAATGTAGAAGTCAAATTAATAACAGATTCAATAGATCTTGATAGCAGGGCACAAGATCAATGTAGGAAAAAGGTATTGATTGTGAATTAGTATGAAGCTATGGTGACGAATGTGAATTTTCACACTAGGGAGAGCATTATTGCATTGATTATTAATGAATTATATACATAGAGAGTGGTCTTTACAATAAAAATAGATTACAAGTTAGTTCACCGAATAAGGATGGAAAGCTATTAGTTGACCCATGATTTCTGCATATTGATATATCTCTTAATCCTCTTGAGATGTTGCTTGATTTGTTTCTTGACTAAAGATGTTTGTGGCTTGATCTATGGGGTTGTTATTCTTGAAATGCCATCTCAAACCAGCGTGAGAATGAATATCCAGTTTTCTTTTAAATGATTAAAGGTAACCTTTGCTAATAGCTTTGTAAAGATGTCAACAAGTTGATTCAAGGATGGAATATACCTTGTAACAAAATTGCCCATTGCAATTTTTTCCCTTACAAAGTGATAGTCAAGCTTAATGTGCTTTGATCGTGCATAAAACATCAGATTAACTGACATATGAAGTGTACTCATATTATCATAAAACAACTATGATGGTTGTGTTCATGTTACTCTAATATCACGGAGAAAGAAGGTTAACCATGTTATTTTAGTTGTTACAAAGGCCATGGCTCGATATTCAACTTCAGAGCTAGATCGGAATATGGTGGGATGTTTCTTTAAACACTAAGAAATGTAGTTCGCACCAAGAAATGCACAGAATCCAATGGTACTTCTTCTTGTGGTGGGGCAACTAGCCCAATCAACATCACTAAGGATGTAAAGAGTGGTAACACATTGAGCAATATAAGGAATATCAAAATTTTGTGTCATTCAAGTATCTTTAAATATGATTTGCTACCTTTAAATGGCTTAAGTTAGGGTTGCCAAAAAATTGAAAATTCTTGTTGACGGCATAAATGATATCAAGCCTTGTAAAAGTGAGGTATTTGAGAGCCCCTTACTATGGAAATTTGTTATATCTGCAGGTTCTCAATTAGAGGAGTGGATTTTATCTTTAATTGTCATTGGTGAAGCAAGAGTAGCACTTTCAAGCATTTGTGTTTTATGGAGCAAATCACGTATGTACTTTTGTAGAGAGAGGAACACACCACCAGGTTTCATTTATACTCTTAGAAAATAGTGTAATGATCTAAGGTCCTTGATTATGAACTCCTGGCCAAGTTTTGCAATTTTGAATAAAATCATCATTATTTCCTATAACAAGAATGTCATTGACATATATGAGAATGATGGTGATGATCTTATTAGTATGATAGATAAAGAGTGAAGCACCAGATTTGCTACAATAGAAGCCAAGTTGCAGTAGGCATTGAGAGAATCTATTGAACCAAGCATGAGGCACTTACTTCAGTCCATAAAGTGATTTTTTAAGCAAGCAAACATGGTCATAATTGATAGAATCAATGAATCCCAATAGTTGCTCCATGTAAACAGTTCCTTAAGGTTTCCATGCAAGAATGCATTTTTGACATCAAGTTGCCTCATCTTCCATTTGACTGACAAAGATAGATCAATTATTTATTGAATGGTAGTTGGTCAAATTACAGGACTGAAGGTTTCATCATAGCCAGTTCCAGAGATTTGTGCAAATCCTTTTGCAACCAAGTGAGCCTTGAAATGATCAAAGGCTCCATCGTCCTTGGTTTTAATATGATAAACCCATGTTGAGCCTACAATGTTAATTAGAGGAGGTCTAGGAACTAGTTGCCATGTATTAATTTTTTTTAATAGTGAGTTCATGTTGCATGGCTTCTACCCAACGTGGATCTCTCAATGCTCTATTGAGAGTTTTTGGTTCGGGTGGCAAAGATAAGAGAGGCGTTTTGGCAACGATATTTGCATAGTCTTGCAAATATGAGGGTGTGTTGCATTTTCTAATTGGCCAAGGGATTGGTTGAGGATTAAAATTTTAACTTTCCATGAATAAAAGTTGATTTTCCATATTTTGTGGCTGAAGTGTAGCATGTTTAGATGATGTCTCAATTGGCAAATTGATGTAAAAGTCTACGATTAATTCAATATCTGTTTGAGAAGGTCACCATGTTGGTATCTTAGTAAGGGAAAACACAAGCATCCAAGCACCTGCATATCTTTAATTAAATACACAATTGTAGAAAAAAATTCAACCATAAAGATAGAGACATATTAGCATGAAATTACATTGTGTGCCCAGTCTCAACTAAATGTCGATGCTTTCATTCTGCTACCCCATTTTGTTGGGGAGTTCCTCAACAAGAAATATGTAATTCAATGCCACTATTTTGAATATGATCGATGAAGCTATTTGAGTTGAACTTCCCACCTTCATTACATTGGAAAACATTAATCTTTTGATTAAATTGGTTTTCAACTAGCCTCTGAGACTTGATGAAGCAATCAAGGAAATCAGACTTTCATTTTAAGGGGCATAGCCATGTGAATCTACTAAAATCATCAATAAAGATTGCATAATACCAAAACCCTTGATTTGAAATTATAGGAGTTGGCCTTCAAAGATCATAGTGTATCTTTTGAATAGAAGACTTGAAGATTTTATTGTTGTTTTTGAAAGGAAGTCTACAACTTTTACCCATTTGGAAACTGATGCATATGTTAGGTTTTTCCATTCAATGAGAAACATCAATAACATTTTTCTTTTTAAGTAGAGATAACATCGTTGAGTTAGGGTGTCCAAGTCATTGATGGCAAATTGTAGAAGGGAAGCCTATTTTCCTTATCGTGTTCAAAGCTTCATGAAGGACTCCATCCAAGGCATAAAATTGCGCCTTTTTATGCCCCCTCAAAATTAATCTCTATTTTTTATCCTTAACAACAAAGTGAGAGGATGTGAACTTAAAGGTGCAAGAACTATCCGACAAATAGAAAATTCCTTTTTTAATGTGGAATAACAAGCACACCATTTAATTTGAGTTTTCCTTCTTTTGTAGAAACACATGCATCGTCCATTTAAGATATTGGTAAGACATTTCCATCACCCACAAAAATCATAGCATTGCCTTCATAAAGTTCTAAAGAGAACAATTTATTTGCATCATTGATCATGAGTGTAGTAGTCCCAGAATCAACATAAAATAATGGATCACTTTCAACCCTGATCTTAAGCGTAGCAAGGGCTTATGGAAAGTCTTCTGACTAGTATGAATAATCAAACCTATACTAGCAAGTGATGGCCTGGTGATTAGCTTTCTTTCCCACATATCCGGTAAGTGGTTTTATCAACATTATTGAAGTTATTTGTGAATTGTTGTGGTTGATTTTCCTAATTGGGTTGATAACTTGGGTTGTTGGGTGGCAAATTTGCAATTTGACTGGGTTGAGCAGGAACGTTTTGGTAGTTGTTGTAACGCCCAATAGGCGCAAAGCCCTATCCACGAGAATTGAAATGTCTTCCTTGTCCATTCCATCCATAACCTCTTTGGACGAAGAAGGTTTGAGTATGCTAGATGTACATCTTTTTCCTCCTCATGGTGGGATGCTATAATTTGTTCATGGCCTTGGAGAGCCAAGACGAACTAGTTGAAGAATTTATATGGTGCCTTTGTGAGCAAGGTTGTACAAAAGTCCATATATTGGTTACCTCAGTCTTTAGCAAATCGGGAGACCTTATCAAGGTCACATATTGGCTTCTTAATGGTTGTGAGATTATAACAAATGAACTTGAATTCTTTTCAAGTACTATTTAATCGAATGAGAGCTCTTCTTGACTCCTATCAACATGTTCTTCAAGTTTCCCTCATTTCCAATGATAATAGGAAGCAGTTGTTGTTCAAGTGGGGTTCATATGCTTCCTATTTCTTCAAAAACCATACTAAGGACGTTTTCTTCAATTGTTCCAAAAAGCCACAAAGTTAGAAGGCCATCATTGGTCATCCAATTTTTATATTATGGGTTTGAAAATTTCTCTCATTTTTCATCCACAATTTCTTTAGCTAGTTTTTCATTCATAGTAATGTGATGATAGATACCAAGGCTGTGAATAAGACGGATAATTTGAGAGTCCCATAAAAGAAAATTGCTAGACCTTAGTTTGATAGAAATCAAGTAGGAACATTGGTGGAAGAATTGTAAGTTGAGTTCTGGTTCTTGCTTTGGCAAGGAAAAAGAAGGTGAAGACATGGTGCTTTGGTTTGTGGGTATAAACTCTGATACCATGTGAAATTTCACACAAGAAATAATCTTATCGCATTGATTTGTATGAATTATATACAAAGAAATTTGTCTTTACAGGAAAGGAGATTATGAGTCAGTTCATTGAATAAGGATGGAAAGTTGTAGGTTGACCCATGATTTCTACAAATTGATATTTCTCTCAATTCTCTTGAGATGTTACTTGATTTGTTTCTTGACTAGAGATGTTTGTGGCTTGATCTATGGGGTTGTTATTCTTGATATTGAAATAATCAAAGCTAGGGTTTTTTGTTGATTACTTATTTCAATACATTGGAGAAGTGTTAAAAAGAAAATCGATATATCATTGAGGTATAGAAGTCTTAGTGCATTGAGGTTTCATAGTCTTCATTTTCATACCTGATCAAAATATCAACTTTAAATCCACAAATAAATCTGACATTGAGGCAACGTATCATTTCTCATTCTGATAATAGAAGCATGATGAATAAGTTTGACATCTATCACCTGTTATGGATTTATAGCATTCATGGTGTCAAAATTTTGACACTAGAGTCTTGTTTTGTGTTTTTAATTGTTTTACACCATTTGTGTTTCAAGATTGTTGCTAATTGATCTTGGTTTTGCTCTAGTTAAGTTTTGATGATGTGGCATATTGATATTGAGCCACTAGGCATGTAAACATTATAAATAGGTTAGTTGTTAGTCAGAAACTATCTAAATCTTTTAGGAGAGAATTCTAATTTTGGAATTCAAAAATTTTCCCTCTCAACTCTTTGTTTTTTTTTTGTCATTTTTAAGCTACCAAGCATAGTGAAGAAGATATTCTCGAAGATGGTTGTTAAATTTATTTTTATTTTTTAAAAATAATAATAAATAAAAATTTTTATCCTATTCAAAAGAGAATTGTCATAGGAAAAGATAAACATGAAGACGAGTTGATTCTCAGGTATATCTCACTTCCTACTATACCATCTGTGATTTCTCACCCTATTCAAAGATCTCTTGATATATCTCTTAGATTTGCCATAATTGATTCTTAAAAGACACTTTGAATGCTTTCCTTTAGAAGATAATCTAAATTTCAGATCAATACCATGTGGATCTATGATTGGATTATAGATGATATAGAATAATTTTTTGCTTGAGAAATGAACATTAATAGATAAATCAAATACTAATGCTAACAAAAATAATCCATCCACTTAAAAAAAAAAAAAAAGGATTTTGTAAGCCAATTCATCACTTATAAAACAAAGCAACACCACATTAAAGAAAAAAAGACATGTTTGTTGGGGATTTAACAAGTTTGATTTTGAAAACTTGATCAGTTTTTGGAGATCTATTTATTGTTATTTAATTTTGTCTAAATCTATCATTTCTTAGGTATTTTGTTAGTTCTATTTTTTTTTTTTTTTTTTGTTCTTTGTTTTTGTTTTTACACTTAAGGTTGGGATATGTACTTTTTGGTTTATACATTATAGCTAAATAAGAAATAGTAATGGAATATTAGAAAGAATCAATGATGAGAGAAATCCAAGAGAAAGCATGGAAGGCCAAGCATAAGATCAACATAGCTAAAATATTTTCAGGCGAAAGCCATTTCAACAATTTCACTCTATGAGGGATCATTTAAACCTTCAAAGGATGGCTTCCTCATTCTATTTTGTACCTTAAATAGAGCATATAACAATCCATCCATAACTTGTGCCATTGCTGCTAGTATTTAGAGGTGCATAAATAGAAAACCCTTACACTCATCTAAAAGAAATAGAGGAAATTTGCTCAACATTTCAAGATTAAAATGTGCATATATGAACTTATTGAGAATGAAATTGTTACCACTTACCTTAAACAACATGGCAAAGACATGGTTCAATTCACTAAAAACTAAGAAGTATTACAACATTGATTGAACTTCAGGCTGTATTTCTAAAGAAGTTCTTTTCAGCTCATTAGACTAGCATTTTGAAAAGAAAAATATCGAACTTTAGAGCTAAGGAAGAAGAAAAATTCTTTAGCTTCTAAAATATATTCAAGAATGCAATTAGTGTTTGCCCTTATCACAAATTTGACAATTAAATGTTGGTAGCAATTGTTGCACCATAACTCTTACTAGGACCAATGCCAATAAGCCTTAAAGATCATGTATAATCCTTCTCTTAAACTTTTATAAAGGCATGCTTCCATAAACGACAACTTATAGAAACCATGTGTATAGGGGACTTCATGAGTAAAAGTCCTAGGGAAGCGATACAATTTCTAGAGAATGTTGGTGATTTGATGCCAAGGGGAGACTAAAAGAAAAAATACAATCATCCATAAGGGACCATACAAGGAAGAATCTATACAATCAATTAAAACTTACATTAGAAATTTGAATTTTCCCTTTTGAGGTTTTTTTATGTGTGAGTATACATAAATACATAAATACATAAATACATACATACATACATACATACATATATATATATAGTGGTGTATATAACTATAAATTAGATGAAGAAGAATAATTCTTGATTCATAGATAGGTGATTTATAGGGATTGTTAGTTTATTCATTTCCTTTAATTTCTTTATAAATATAGGATATGAATTGGGATTGTAACAAATAAGTAAATAAGAATCCAAGACCATTTTTAACCACACGATATCAAAGCCCATTTGGCATTCTTTGTTAGTCGTCATTGCTTATTAAATTTTTGTTCAAGTTTTTATCCTTCATTGTTGAAATTTTTATGCCTTTATCACTATGATTCTTTCTACCTTAATTTTTTTGTGTTCTATTTATTTTATTTTTTTTATTCTTCATTCATTCTTCTACTATAACCTCCACCTGTAATTTCTTAGATTTCACCATGTTTGACTTGTCTAAGTCTTCCACCACACTTATAATTGTCTTTGGTAAAACTTTGCATCATCAAACCACCAAATAGTCATATAGAATATCAACTCAATGTATTGGTTGAATGGTTGTAACTATCTTCAATGTTCTCAACAAGTGCAAACCTTTTTCTTTTCCTCTTTTTAAAAAAAAGGCAAACTAAGACATCTAATTGGCACATATATAGGACTTAAAGATCTAAAGTCCAATTAATAGGATGAAGAAGGTTCCATGATCATGTCATGTTTATGGAAATTTATGTTGGTCAAGATCAGTGCCACTTGTTTGTTCCTCACCATGACTAAGGAGATTTGGGAGATAGTAAGATAAACCTATTCTGAGAGGATGCAGCTCAAATCTATGAAATCAAGCAAGAAATAGAACAAGAAGGGTGTTTTAATATTATAATCTTGTGAAAAGTCCTTAGCAATATATATATATATATATATATATATATATATATATTATTACCAAAATATTCAAATGAAATGTAGTAAAGACGTCGTAGTGTTAAGAAATTTGGTTGAAAGGGAGTGGTTTTCTAGTTTCTTACTGCACTTAATATTGAATTTGATCAAGTTTGAGTTCAAGACTTGGGAAAGGAAGATTTGTCATTCATTAGTAAGGTGTTCTCCATTATTCCAACAAATGAAAGATGACAAGTTGCTATAATTAATTCTCAACTAGCTGAAGTTTTGGCTCTTACTATTAGGATAAAGCCCTTAAAAGCATGACATGATGTACATGACTTAGGCACATTAGGAGTTTCACGGAAGATCCAAGTCATGGGTTCCTTGCAAGTAAATGATTTGTTCAGAACTAGTTTATGGAATTAGGTAATCCATTTAAGGTTCTAGTGTACCACCTCCTAATTAGAGGGATGGCTAGTCTTGGTCATTGGGACAGGGTTCCCATGGTGAGTGCACTAGTGTGTAAGGTTACATATTAGATAAGACCTATACTGAGTCATGACATAAGACTATCGAGTAGTCATAACTTCACCAAGCTACTATACTATATAGTCTCTCAACCTTGAGAGAATATTAAGTTTGTGTAGAAGCCAGTACTGGCTTTGACCTACAGGTGAGATCATAAGTTGATCATATATTCCATAGATTAGGTCACTATTGATGAAAGTCGATAACAATAAGTATTCTTAATATAGGCACCATGATATCTCATGGGATTGAAATAAAGAGTCCCTTTGGGTGATCCTATGAAGGTGCGATCATGAAAACTATAACCATAGGAGTTTTTTAAGTGGAACTTGACATAGGCTCTTTAAGAGCTAAGAAATGTCAATTAAACACACAATAGGAGGATCTATAACTCAAGGATAGTAGAGGTAGTCTTGAAAGGCTAATAGATTTCACCTTGTTAGACTATGGACACCGGTTCATAGGGAGACTGAATGTAATCAATAGCATGTTATAGACCCAAGCACATGGTTTCTCATTGCTTTTTATATAGGATACTAAATTTTAGTTGATTCTCTGTAATTAGATGTTGAATCAACTTCAAAATTGAATTTTGAGAGAGCCAATATTGTCCTATGGGTCCTAGTGGTCCCCGATCAAGTTCATATACCTTGTTGGCATGGTTTATGAGGATTGGATTAGCTCTAGGTTCCCTTATATGCATAAGGGCATTTGGTTAATTACACAATGTTCCATAAGGGTAATTGAACAAGGTCTTAAAGTAACCTTGCACTTAAAGGGTTCGGGTGTCTTGTGTTTATTCATATTCATGCTCACCATTAAGAAAAGTTGGATCCAAGTACATTAAATTAAATATGTTTTTGTTGGATATTTATCGACAAAAAAAGGGTATATATGTTTCCATCCTCCAACTAAATTTTCTTTGTCTCCAAGGATGTCACTTTTGTAGAAATAGAGGATTATTTGTAGATTCGTTATCTTCAGGAGGAGATATCCTTTGTGAAAGATAATGACATGTTCTTGTTTGAGTTTCCTTATACTAAAAAAATATTCCCTATCTAAACCTTCTAATGGAACCTAAAAAAGTTCCAAAAGTCATGAAAAATGTCTAAAAATTTCATGTACACTTCAAATAGTCATAACACTCTTAGAAATAGTTGAAACCCCTCTTATTTTAGATGTCGGAACAAAAGAAAATGAGTTAGGGTTTCAAGATCTTGTCATTCTATCCCTATAGTTTAAAGAGAGAACCCTAACATCCAAACTTGATATCTCTACCATCTCAGTGCCTAAACTCAAGGAGGAGTCATCAGGTGGAAGACCATGGCATTTACGAGATCTATTATGGTTTTGGAGCTTTCTACACCAGTAAGAATTGGTCTGGGAACATTCAGATCATAGGTTTGTGGTACTTTCTCTATATGTATATTTTTTGTGGTATCAATATTATTTTTTGAATACTAAGTTTTCTATTGTGATAGATCTAGAGAACCTAAGATAGATTTTCATGCACCCTAACAATCCAAGGCCTCAGAATGGATGACCAATCTTTTCTATTGTACCAAAATACTTAAACCTAATACATACTAGCTCTAGCTAAGAAAAATTAGAGAAAAATATACCACGATTTTTGTAATATTCCAAGTATCGTCTTCAGGGACTAGCTTATGGAATTTGTCAATACTAGGATAGATGAATCACTTTTATTTAAATCTTAAAGTGAAAAGCAATCTGGGAATTAACTTTTATGAAATAGAACTAAGTAAAAGAAACTAAATTAATAACAAGATGAATATTGATTTTAAATTCGATTAATTCTATCTGGGGCTTTCCACGATCCAACTTAGGGTATAGAAATAAAAAAAGCAAGGGTTTTTTAAGTAAAGTGATCTTAGGGTTTTGAGATCTTTGGCCGCTCGTGATCAACTTGAGTTCTATAACTCAAAATTTCATTTGAAACATAATTTTTCTTTTTTAAAACAAATTCTAAAACCATCAAATAAATGAGATTGACTACTAGTTTAAGGTTTAGCTCTTCAACCCTTCCACCTCTTATAATTTTGTTTAAGGAAAATAACAATAGGGAAGACCAAGATAACTAATGATCAAGAGTTACCAAGAATCACTAGTATCGGGTAATAACCTATCTGTAGACCTTCTATTTTGTCTTCCTCGCACATGTCGTTTATAGCAATTCCCTAGTGGCCCATTAATACTCGTGTAACCTATCTTTTCTAAGCCACCTCGAAGACTTTGGTTGAGGGATTATCTAACCCCTTATTGTGACTCTTGGCATCTCTAATTTAGACTTAGGCACTTTAGGCCCACTTAGGCACCACACTTGGCCCATTAGGCATCACCCTAGGTCCATTTAGACACTTGGCCCATTAGGCATCACCCTAGGCCCATTTAGACACCTTAGGTTCACTTAGTACACCTTAGGCCCATTAGACGCACTTGGCCCATTAGGCACCGCCTTAGGCCCACTTAGGCACTTTTCAAGGTTTAGTTTCACTTAGATTGGTTTTCTTGTTTTTCTTTATTTATTTATTTTATTGATTGCTTTTAAGATTAAGTGAGTTTTGATCTATTTATATTATTTCATTATTATTATTATTATTTGTATTTTGTTTATTTATTTTATTTTATAATTGCATGAAATGAGTTTTTATTTATTTATTTATTAAATCTAATAATTTCATATTTATGCAGGAAACTTACCAAATGGATGACTATTGGAGCAAGTCTAGAAGGAAGAATTTTTCAGCGGATTCTTGAGAAACTGATTAGAAGGGATGTGATTTTGTTTTTGGGAAGGTGAATTACCAAAACGGTTTGGCATGAAAATAAAAAAAATAAAAAATGCATGCAGCATGTATAAGGACGAAATGTGGGCTATGTTCAGAGAAGAGAGAGTTCTGGTGAGCTGTCTTCCCATGTTGGTGGAGTCAATGAGCGGAAAAGAGAGATCCTGGACTGGGAAAAGGATTTTGGGAAGGAAGAAACACGTCGGTTTGAAGGAAAAGGGAAATGATCTTTAGCATGTGGAGAAGATGAATGAGAGGCTAGTGGAGGAATTGATCTGATTTTTCGAGGAAGATATAAAAAGGGTTTTTTTTAAAAGGTATTGCGCTGATTTTGGGAGGAGACAGAGCGCTCTATAGAGAAAGGAAGGTGGCTGGTTTTTTTTTGGGGGAGAATAGGGTAGAGGCTGAAAAGAAAGGAAGGAACAAGGGGTGCCATCTAGAGGGGAGAGAGGTGATTCACATCTCCATGTTTGACTGGGAAAGAGAGGTGGCGACTAGAGATTACCACTTGTCTCAGCCTTGAGAAAGATCAGCATCGTGCTTTCTCTCAAACCAACCAGACGTCTCACCACGGGGACACCAGCTTCACCACTGCCAGTCCGCTCATCTTGATGATTCGCCTATCACCATAACGAGAAACACGTGCGATGTCGTATTAATCATCGTCGGACCAATATCTTCTCATCTCGCCGCATGCTTCTTCCCCCTCCCCTCACGATTTGCATCCGTCATCAGTCTACGCATCAAGCCTTCATCCACACGATTGCCACTTTGAGGGAAGAGCAATCCACGCACCAATAGAGCCTCCCCGGGTGGCACTTTTGAGCACCATCTCCATGCTGCAACCTATTGCTACCTGTCCCTAAACACCACAACAAACCAAACACCATTCGGATTGCTTTGGAGCAGGCATAGCCGACCAGATTTGACTCATCATACCATCCACTTAATACAGCTGCCACTTTTGAGAAGAACAGTCCACGCACCTAACCGTTGGTAAGTTGATTTGTTTTCTACATTGGGTTGCTTTGAAAAAAAATATATATATAAAAATCTGGTTTCATTTCAGTTTAGATTATTATATTAGGTTGAATGCTTTATTGGGTCCAACACGTTTTCCTTTGAATATGGCAACAAAAAAAAAAAAAAATGTTACTTGTGGTTTAATTGTTTAAGTTATTACATTTGGTGGAGCTTTGATGTCTTGTGATGTACTATTTTCGGATTATTATATTGGGTTGAGTGGGTTGATTTGTTTATTAGCTTCAACACGTGTTTGTTTTAATATGGAAATACAATCTCACATTTGTTTAATTTTTTTTATTCATCCCATTAAAGGTTAGTTTTAATGTATTATATTAAATTCATAAAATATGATTTTAGGTAGCTTTACTTGAAAAAAATAAATACATATTTTAATCTTTATTTGATGTGGTTTTAATTCATTTAATTATTGATTGTTTATTTATTCATTTGTTACCAATTTAATGCTTTGTAATTTATTTAATTATAATTAAAATTGATTCTATAGGTTAGAGATTTGGTTTTTAAAAATCATTTTTGTTAGTTTTTAATTTTACTTTAGGTTCAAGCACTCTTATAAAATTTTAGTTCATTAAAATAATTGATCATATATATATATTTATCCAATTATAAATAAATTATTTTTGATTTATTATTCTAGCTTGAAAATTATGTTTTTGTTCAATGTAGTTACAATTTATTTTCTTAGTTTGACAAATTAGTTCTTTAGTATTGGTTTAGGCAATTTTTGTTAATAATGGAAAAGTTAAGATTTTTTAGAGTTTAGATAAGTTGTTATGATAGTTAAAAATTTAGAATTTTGATTAGCATTATTTTGGCTCTCAATTAGGAAATTCATAATTTCTTTTAGTTTAGTTTTAATTTATCTTTTAGTTTAGATGTTATTAAAATTTAGTTTATTAGTTCAATTGATTCCATATCACATCTTTTCATATCTAAAGGTTGTTAAATTTAATTCATGATTCATTCTTTTAGTTTATTAATTTTAGAATTTAAGTTGGTTAATTTATTTCATTCTGCGTTGATATATTCATGTTTTAAAATAAAAATAATAATAATAAAAATAAATAGTTATTTTAATTTTGATTGATCCTGTTTTAGTTGATATTTTTTTAGAGTTTTAATTAATTTGGTTGGTTTCATATTGTTTAGTTTATGTTAAGATTTTTTTATTCCATTTTTCCATTAATTCTATGCTTTTGAATTGTAGACTATTAGTTTAATCTATTCCCATGTTGTCATTTTGTGTTTAAAAATAGTTCATTTCAGTTTTTAACTAATTTTATTTATTCTATGTGTTTGTTTTCTTTTATTCAATTGTTTAGTTAGCCGATTAGATTTATGACTCAAAATTGTCAATATTAGTTAATACGTATCGCTTGTACTATTTTAAAGGTCGCATAATATTTAGTGCTTGATTAAGTTTATCTTAAGATTAAATGTTTTTAAAGTTTCAGTGCTTGTAAGATCTAAGGTTTTGGTTTATCACTTTGGTCATCCTTTGTCAAAATCAATTTTTAGAGGCTATCAAAAAATAGTGAAGATTGGCCTCCATTCCCACCACTTCAATTTTATCGGTTGTCAAAAATTCTACTTTGTGATTTTGTTCTTTTTTCTTTTGCTTGGTATTTTGATTCATACATTTTATTGTTTTCAAATTAACTTCTTTTATCTTTAAAACATAACAATATTCTCAAAATCTCATTTCCTTAAAAAAAAAACCATTTCAAAAATTCATTTAGAGTTCTCAGAATCAAAATCTCATTCCCTTTAAAAATTCATTTCAAAAATTCCTTTAGGATTCTTAAAATCAAAACCCCATTTTCTTAAAATAATATGCAACCATTTTTTGATCGGTTTGCATCTTTCTCGGTTTTTAACGAAAATTTTGGTTTGAAATCAGACACGAATCAAAGCTTGTGGTCCCACATAAATGGGATAATTTTGAGCTAAATTCGTGTATATCAATTGGGGAATTGGTGAAACCCCTACATAAGAAAATCTTTTCAAAATTTATTTTTGTTGCCACATTTGACACTTGTTGAAATCATGTCTGTCTATTTTTTTTAGGAATTATATACAAGACGTATGTGATAATTGATGATTCTGTATACTTTGATCACTTTTGCTATGCTAATTAGATAATGAGCATGCTAGGATTTCTATATTTTATTATTTATTATCTAACCCCTTACAACTTGAGGAAGCACGTTACAAATCATCTATGCTATCCAGGTATGTCATCTATCACCTACTTTCTGAATTCTGTGAATATGCTTGTCATTGTGAAATAATGCTTATGTCTAATAATGCTTGAGTGTTCTGATATACATGTTTCCTTGTTTGATTATTTCTAATAAAACACATGCTGGATGATATATTGTTTAAATTAACCATCGATGTTTTATGATAGCGCTTGAGAAGCGGTCTGGGTACACATCCTAACCTTCCTTTATTATGATTTGATCTTGTTTGGCATGCTATTTTTTGGAACCACCTAGCCTACTTAGGTATCCATAATTAACCGATTAATTGCCACATTCCCCTTAACTTAGTTAATAGAGACCTTTATAGGGCTTAGAGGGGTGCTACCTTTTAAAGGTGCCTTCCCAATGGGTAACCTGATCCCCGGACTTAGACTCGGGTTTTTCAAAGACATGCTTTTCCAAAAATTATGGAGTCACTTTTTTTTAGGGTTTTTCTTTCTTGTTTTATTTTCCCTTTAAAATAAAAATAAAATAAGTGGCGACTCCAACTTTTCTAAAATTAATTTTTCACAAATAAAAAAGCGAGTCTCGCCGATCAAGTGGGGGCGCACGTGAGAAATGCGGGTCCACACTATCGTATCATTCCCTAAACTAACTCACAGAAATAGGATTAAAAAAATTGATAACTTGTAACCTAACTAATAATTAATCTCATTATTATTATAATTTACCCATTGTTCCTATAAGTTTCTAGCCCTTAGGTTTTCATGTTTCAAGTCCCAAGTTGGCTTTTTAGCCTCTCATGAGGGTGATGTAATAAAAAAGAAGAAGAAAAAAAACAAACAAACAAACCAAAGTTCATCTTCTTCCACATTTAATCTCAAAACTCCTAGAAAAGATCCAACCTGCCTAAACCCCATAACTAAGAGAGTTTATATAGTATCATCAATGGCGTAACATGTGGCACAATCTCATTGGCCACTTATTACCAATAATTACCTAAAAATGACTAAAAATAAAATAAAATGATGATTTCTAGTCATGTGGGGCTCACTAAGGCGAATGGATTGCCCTAAATGCAATTCCAAAGGTGGAAGAGACGAAACATCAAAATGGAAGTGGGTGAATTCAAAATTAGGGTCATTTTGAATTGGATTTCAAATTCATAAGTTGAATTTCGAAATCATTTCTAAGTGATCCTTCAACTCTACGTAGTTGCCTTTAAATGGTCATGACTTCTTTGTTTCAACTCCAATTGCACACCATTTAAAGCGTTGGATTCTTGACTTCTAGAGCTTTGAAATGATATAGCTTTCCCAAAATGAACTTTGGGAAGTACTCCAAATCTCACCTCAAAGTCAGAGTACATGTTGCCACTAGATTTTGAGTTCCAAAATTCCATGCAACTTGATGAACTTGCTTCATGCCTCATTATCCATATTTTCTTGCCTTCTTTCTTACTCCATAATGGTCATTTCTCAGCTTCCAAACTCATGATATCCTTGTCTTCCCTTTCCTCATAGTCCATGAGTCTTGACTTGCTCATTTCCTCATTTGACCCTTTCTTGATCTTTCAAAATCTAAAGTGATTGAACTTGCACCCTTTTCTTGCCTTGAACGTAAGATAAATCTCCAAAATGCAAGTTAAACTCATGGCTATAGCCTTAGCATCAATTTGAGTCAAGTCAGATGGTTTGAGTGTTTTATGGTACATAAATCACATCAAATATGTGCCATTAGAGCACATATTTTGGCTCTAATCAATGGAACAATCTAGAATTTTCCAACACTTACTAAAACAAAACCAAGAGATGGCAATTTCAAAGGCCTAAACCTGGGAAAAGGTATCAAGAATGACGATGGTAGATCTAAATTTTTTAGAGAACAAGAACAATGTTTGGTGCATATATTATAAAAAACTACAACACAAAATATATCTACTTAAAACTTCATGGTAAACAATAAGATATCAACCATGCCACTACCTTTAATGGGGGACAACAATGAGGTCAAGTGTATGTAGTTGTTGCCGATAATTCTCAAGAAGAACAATCAATATATAATAGCACAAACCTAGAGATTTGAATCAATAAGACATTGAAAAGTTGAAAAAAAAACAAATGGTTCATTAAAGAAGCTACTTGCCATATAACACATTTAGCACAAAAATTTAGCACATATTATTTGTGTCCTAATAATAATAATTAAAAAAAAAACTACTACTAATGGGTCTTTAGCTACTATTGCAAGTCAATTCAATGAAAACACCCTTCTTTGAGTCTTAAAAATGTCTAACATGTATCAAGTGTTCAACCAATCTTTTGTCCATTCATCAACTAACAAAATACATGAACTATAGTGTTATCTTTTATCCTACTCATTGTGTTTTTCAAGACCCAGTTTCAAGGAGGATGATTGGCCATACTAAGGAAAAAGATGTACGATCTAATACCATGATGCAAGTAATGACAATGTTAACAATAAGCATCAACTACCTTTTTCAATTTTCTTTGAGTCCTCTTCCTCAAATGAAAACCAAATTTGACTTTACCATTTTTTACTTGGTCATCCTTCATTTAATGCACTTAGGTTCATGTTTCTTTTCCTTTTTAAGAATATTGATGTGGACATTTTTCATAGTGATGTTTGTGAATTCACAAAGCATTATCATGTCTCATTTCCTTTGAGTAACAAAAGATCTTCATTTCCTTTTCCTTAATTCATAGTGATATGTGAGGTTTGTCACAAGTTTTTAATATTTCTGGAGCTTATCAATTTATTTTGTTTATTGATATTTTTACTCATGTTACTTGGATATTTCTTTTAAGAGAAGAGTCAGATGTGGGAATTGTTTTTCCAAATTACCGTAACATGGTCAAAAGTAGTTTATAGTGTCAATAAATTGGATTAAATTGGACAATGCAAATGATTATTTTAAAAAAAAAAAAAAAAACAAACTTTCACCCTATTTTCAAAATGGGCGAATTATTCTTGAATCTTCATGTGTTGATTACCCTAAAAATGGAATAGTCGAAATGAAAAATAGTCACTTACTACATATTACTAGGACTTTTTTTGTTTCAAAAAATGTTCCAAAATTCTATTAGGGGAAGGTTATTCTTACTATTTGATTACTACCAAAAAGTGCTATTTTGTAGACCTAATTATAATGGTTTTAAGCACCTTTGAGTAGTAATCATATTCATTTAACCCAATTAATTCATTAAGGTCCTTAGTAATTGGTTTTAACCATTTTGTGGCAAGTTTACATGTTTATATCAGCTTATGAATCAATTCAAGCATGCCAAATGATGGAGGAGCTACTTGGACAAGTTAAAGCAAGCTTTTAGCTACACCAAAGCAAGCCAACAAAAGGAGAAAAGCCAAGAGAAGCAAAGAGAAGCAAAAAGAAGCAAAGAGGAAAATAGAGGACAGCAGCTGCAGTATTCTTTGGCACTTTTGGAGCACTTCCCGAAGTCCATTTTCTACATGCTATATACCATTTCAAAGCTCAGGAAGTCAAGAATCCAACGCTTCAAACCGTGTACGATTTGGAGCTGAAATGAGGAAGATATGGCCTTCGGAAGACAACTGCTCCAGGCTTGTGCGAAAATTTTGCACAACACCTTCCAAATTCGCACACCCCCTTGCGTGGTGCGAATTTTCCCCTGTTTCTGCCGACTCCACACGAGATCTTTTCTTTTGGATATTTTTGTATAAATTTTCATTCTTCTCCTTGTAATCCACCAATCATAAGATTTATTAGCTAGGAAGGTTGGAAAAACTTCTCTATTTATATCCCCTTGCATCCGTTGTAACAAAGATTGATATATTGATATATAGATAGAGAATATTTACAGAGCTCTCTCGTTTTCTCTTTTCTCTTTACTATTTTATTTTCTTGGAAGCCAAACAGCCTCTGAAGGCTTTTCCTCAGAGGATGATTGGCTAAAACTTTTAGTTTCTCAAAGTATGGATGTTATGTAATGACTTGGATGCAATCCCATGGAAATTTCTCGCACCTGGAAGGTGAGTTTATCACCTGGAATGACTTTGAGTTGCCAATATTTGGTAAGCTTTTGGCTTTAGACCATTAGTTATCTCTTACGAGCCATTCAAAGGAAGTCTAAGGTGAATAACCATTGATGAAATTCACTACCATCTGTTTTGCCATTTTAAAGGATTAAAACTTGATTTGCTAAATCCATACCGATTCGGGAAGCAAGCATCACCATAGTTGCAACCCCAACGCGAGGAGCCTATCCTGAGATTTCCAATTTGCATAAGAGCCAGAGCATAGCTATCCTATCTTTGAGAAACTTGTTTTTACACCCTTTCATTTTAGTCTTTAATGTTAGCTTAGATTAGTTTAAATCTTTCTAAAACATTTACATCTTCTTTTAAAGCTAACATCCATAAGAAAATCACCTATTTTCCTAATTTGAATATCACTAGTGTTTGCGAAAACCCTTCCCAGTGAACGATCCTAGAACCACTATGCTATAGTAGCTTGGCTACTTTAGTAATAGTATTTAAGGTATAAATTTTGTTGATACGCCTTTAAAGCTAAGCTACCATGAGTCGAATCAAATGGCGCCGTTGCCGGGGAAGGTGCCATAAGCACAGTGAAGCAACCATTAAGGGTAACTTGTGATCTTCATCACAAGTTTTGTGATTTTTCTTTTCTTTTACTAACTCTTTTTAATTGTTATTTTTCTTTATTTATGTTTTAGTTTACCTTTCAGCTAGTTTTAGTTAGTCTTAATTTTTTTTAGAATTATTTTTCTTTTGTTTTCTTTTGTTTTCTCTGTTTTTAATTCACAAATTGCTAGTTGTGCATGTCATATTGAATACGAGATAGCAGAGGAAGCCATGAACTTCATGAGTTATGTGGCTGAACTTTCAAGAGGATGGGATGAACCAAATGCTAGAGATATGGGAAGAATAACATTTCAACCTAATGCTAAGGCTGAGATGTATATTTTGAAGGAAGAAATCGACATGAAGGCAAAGATTGCAGCTATGGCAAGGAGATTGGAAGAGCTAGAAATCAAAAAAATGCAAGAAATGCAAGTCATCTCTCAAACACCATTGCAAGCTATGCCTTGGGCCATTGGTCTATCTTATGAGCACTTGGTGGAAGAGTGTCCTACCATTCCAGTGGTGAGGGAAATGTTTGGTGATTGCAATACCTACAATTCCAATTGGAGGGACCATCCAAATTTCTCTTGGAAACCACAGCCACCTCAGTACCAGCAACATGTTCAAGCACCTCAGCAAGCCTCGAACCTTGAACAAGCTATGGTGAATCTTAGCAAGGTCGTGGGAGACTTTGTTGGAGCTCAGAAATCCATCAATGCTCATCTCAGTCAAAGAATTGACAGTGTAGAGAGTTCATTGAACAAAAGGATGGATGAAGTGCAAAATGATCTATCTCAGAAGATAGATAATCTCCAATACTCAATCTCAAGGCTCACCAATCTCAAGGCTCATAAGAGAGAATCTTCACAAGTGAGAGATGTTAAAGCCGTGATCACTCTAAGGAGTGGTAAAGAGGTTGATTTGGCCACATCCAAACAAGAGCATGAAACAGAGAATGAAACAGAGAAAAGGAAGAGGGAGGAAATTAAAGGAAAGAGAAAGGGAATTGTTTCCATTGCCATCATACAATGCAAATCTCTAATGAAGGATGCTAACTTCATATGGGATCCGGGCAAGCTGAAACAGGACAACATTTTTTTTTATGGACTTAGTCTTTCTAAAGACTAGCTAGTCCATATCTTTTTGCTTTATTACTTGTTTTAATTTTGATTTCAATGCTTTAATTTTAATTAGTTTTGATTTAACATATGTTTTTGGATGATCATTGTAGGAGGAAATGCAAAAATGATGAAAGAAAAGGAAGAGAAGAGAGAATTCTGGCCATTGGTTCTATTGCCACTTTGGGACATATTTTGGAGCACTTCCTCGAGTCCATTTTATATATACTATATACCGTTTCGAAGCTCGGGAAGTCAGGAGTCCAACGCTTCAAACGGTGTCCAAATCGGAGTTGAAACGAAAAAGTTATGGTCATTGCAAGAAAATTGGACCGAGCTGAGCGGGAATTTCGCACACCTCAATCCAAGGTGGTAAATTTTCGCACCGTGCGAAACACTCCCTGGCACACGAGTGCCATTTCGCACACCTCAAGCCAATTTTCGCACCGTGCGAAACAAGGTGCGAAAATCTCAGTTCAAGGTGCATTAGTTTCGCACACCACAATTCAAGGTGCGAAATTCATTCCAACGTGCGAATTCGAGTGCGAAAATTTCGCTACTGTTGGACACAATTTTGAAGCACTTCCTGGAGTTCAAATTATACATATGATATGTCGTTTTAAAGCTTGGGAAGTCAGGAATCCATGGATTCAAACGGTGTGTGATTTGGATTTGAAACGAAGAAGTTATGGCCGTTTGAAGACGACTATGCAAAGCTGAACGGAAATGTTGCAGCCGCACCAAATTTCACTACTGTTAGACACGTTTTTGGAGCACTTCCTGGAGCTCAAATTATGCATACCATATATCATTTTGAAGCTTGGGAAGTCAGGAATCCAGTGCTTCAAACGGTGAATGATTTGGATTTGAAACAAAGAAGTTATGGCCATTTTAAGACAGATGGTGCAGAGTGCGAAATTTTTTTTTAAAGTGCGAAAATGTCCAAATGTCTTTTAAACCAATTTTTAAACACCCAAGACTCTGTTTTTCATTCCTAAAAGCCATTTTCGACTTCTGAAAGAGTTTTTAAACGTGTGACCATCCAAATTCCGCCCCTCCCTCTGTATTTGAAGCCTCAGGAACATGCATTAGAGGAGAGAACACCCCCGTGCACCATTTGAGAACTCTCTGGAAATCATGAACAGCCACCTCTTTCCATCTCAGTCATGGCCAAGACTAGAGGAGAACCCCATGCACCCTGGGATCACACACCAAGCCTCTCATTCCATTTCTTACCTCCTAAAACCATCACAGCCCATAGCTCCAGCTGAGAGCTCCAGTTGAGAAGACTATGCCACCCAAGGAGACTACCAGAGCAGAGGTCAATGTCCTGACCCAACCCATTCAGAAGGCCACCATATCTCCACAGGACCCTTCTATTACTTGATCATCTCTTTATTTTTTGCATTTACTTATTATATTAGTATAAATAATTCCATGTTTTGATGTCTTATATTCTGGGATTGGATGTATTACTGATGATACATCATATATAGACATCATTTTGTATTAAACTTGGCATTTTTCTATTTCCTCTACTCACTAACTCTTATGTTTTCTTTGAAACATGTGGTTTCTCCTACATGACTCAGACTCCATGTCAATCAGGAGGTACCACTTCCTCCCTATTTTTCAATCGCTTTTGTCACATTGAGGACAATGTTCAGCTTGGTTGGGAGGAGAGTTGAGGAAGGAAGTTTTGTTATTAATGCTAAGTTATTTTGGTAATTTACTTGCTTTTTGCTTAATTTTTTTTAAAAAAAAATTTTAATTTTTTAAAGTTCTTTTTTAATACTCTCCATGGATATTAAGGATTAACTCTCAAAATTAAATGAGAGAAGTCGAGTTTCAACTTGATTACATGAATCTTAGAGTTTGTATTATGCTCTTCTAAAGTTGATGAATTGTTGAAACTTCTATTGAATTCAAGCTTAGTTATTCCACTTTAAGCTATCCACACACTAAACACAATAGGTTCCGATTATAAGATGAAGAACTATTTTCCCCCTTGACTTAGGAAAATTTTAGACTTGGTACCTTTGACCTCATTTTAATAGTGTTGGGACACCTTGTAAAAGGCCAATGAGCCTTTGGAAAAAGAAAGAAAAAGAAAAATGTTTTACTTGCCTTGAAACCCGAGCAAGGTCTGAGGGGTATATGGTGAAAATCTTTAAAACCTGGTGCCCTAAGCCTTCAATGGTTGGGAGTCACCGACCTCAATGCTCGTTACATGGGTGAATAGGTGGAGTTTAACATATTGTAGGTGCTTGGGTATTAAAAATTCATTCTCAAAAGTCCGGGGTGAAATCCGAGGAGTTAGTGGTTGAAAAATCCTTAAAGCTTGATGCCCTAAACCTTGATTGGTTGGGAGTCATCGATGGACCCCCGTTACATGGACAATTTAGAAAAGAATGCCTTTAAGCTTTGCACTCCTACATGAAAAAAATTGTGAAAGAAAAGAGGTGTGTTCTTAGCCTATTGGAGGTTGATTAGTTTGCTAAGCTTTGAAAAGAACTAGGTTGAGGGGAGAGATTAGTTTGACATACTATATCCGGAAACTAATAAATAACACATAGATTTTTGTGGAAGAGTAAGGATTGGACCTTTGGGAGTGGAAATTATTTTGAAGCTTAAATTTGCATAATGCCTACTCTTTATGAAGTGTGACTAGGCAAATTATTTGATAGCTCCTATTGAAGTTTGAGTTTTATATCCTTGACTTGCCATGTGAGAGTTTGATCCAATCATGCCACTCATATCATTTTTTGGAGTGATTTGCATGATCCCTTTTATGTATAGTATTATAGTTTACTTAGTTTTTATCTCCTCTATTGCTAAGGGACTAGCAATGAGTCGGTTGGGGGGTGTGATTACTACCAAAAAGTGCTATTTTGTAGACCTAATTATAATGGTTTTAAGCACCTTTGAGTAGTAATCATATTCATTTAACCCAATTAATTCATTAAGGTCCTTAGTAATTGGTTTTAACCATTTTGTGGCAAGTTTACATGTTTATATCAGCTTATGAATCAATTCAAGCATGCCAAATGATGGAGGAGCTACTTGGACAAGTTAAAGCAAGCTTTTAGCTACACCAAAGCAAGCCAACAAAAGGAGAAAAGCCAAGAGAAGCAAAGAGAAGCAAAAAGAAGCAAAGAGGAAAATAGAGGACAGCAGCTGCAGTATTCTTTGGCACTTTTGGAGCACTTCCCGAAGTCCATTTTCTACATGCTATATACCATTTCAAAGCTCAGGAAGTCAAGAATCCAACGCTTCAAACCGTGTACGATTTGGAGCTGAAATGAGGAAGATATGGCCTTCGGAAGACAACTGCTCCAGGCTTGTGCGAAAATTTCGCACAACACCTTCCAAATTCGCACACCCCCTTGCGTGGTGCGAATTTTCCCCTGTTTCTGCCGACTCCACACGAGATCTTTTCTTTTGGATATTTTTGTATAAATTTCCATTCTTCTCCTTGTAATCCACCAATCATAAGATTTATTAGCTAGGAAGGTTGGAAAAACTTCTCTATTTATATCCCCTTACATCCGTTGTAACAAAGATTGATATATTGATATATAGATAGAGAATATTTACAGAGCTCTCTCGTTTTCTCTTTTCTCTTTACTATTTTATTTTCTTGGAAGCCAAACAGCCTCTGAAGGCTTTTCCTCAGAGGATGATTGGCTAAAACTTTTAGTTTCTCAAAGTATGGATGTTATGTAATGACTTGGATGCAATCCCATGGAAATTTCTCGCACCTGGAAGGTAAGGTAGACGTTTTTCATTAAAGGTTCATTAAGGCAAAGTTTGGTTTTTTATTTCCTTTGGACAACTTCCAACGGCCAATACTTGATAATCTTTTGGATTTCTATCCATTAGTTATCTCCTACGAGCTATTGGAAGGTGAGGTTTTCAATTCCAAGTTTTGGATTAATCCGTTATAACCAATTTCAATGGCCATTGAAAGGTGAGTTTATCACCTGGAATGACTTTGAGTTGTCAATATTTGGTAAGCTTTTGGCTTTAGACCATTAGTTATCTCTTACGAGCCATTCAAAGGAAGTCTAAGGTGAATAACCATTGATGAAATTCACTACCATCTGTTTTGCCATTTTAAAGGATTAAAACTTGATTTGCTAAATCCATACCGGTTCGGGAAGCAAGCATCACCATAGTTGCAACCCCAACGCGAGGAGCCTATCCTGAGATTTCCAATTTGCATAAAAGCCAGAGCATAGCTATCCTATCTTTGAGAAACTTGTTTTTACACCCTTTCATTTTAGTCTTTAATGTTAGCTTAGATTAGTTTAAATCTTTCTAAAACATTTACATCTTCTTTTAAAGCTAACATCCATAAGAAAATCACCTATTTTCCTAATTTGAATATCACTAGTGTTTGCGAAAACCCTTCCCAGTGAACGATCCTAGAACCACTATGCTATAATAGCTTGGCTACTTTAGTAATAGTATTTAAGGTATAAATTTTGTTGATACGCCTTTAAAGCTAAGCTACTATGAGTCGAATCACTATTGCTCATTTAATAAATGGGGTTCCTTCTTGAGTTTTAGGCTTAAAGAGTCTTATAAAAATGTTCACAACATTTTTCCTTCCTTCAATACATCAAGCTTGCTCTTAAAGTATTTGGGTGTCCCATGTTTATTCATATTCATGCTCACCATTGAGGAAAGTTGGATCCAAGAGCATTAAATTAAGTATGTTTTTGTTGGATATTTATTGACACAAAAAGGGTATATAGGTTTCCATCCTCCAACTAAATTTGTTTTATCTCCATGGATATCACTTTTGTAGAAGCAAAGGAGTATTTTTGGATTCCTTATCTTCAAGAAGAGACATCATCTATGAAAGATAAGGACATGTGTAGATCCTTTATTCTGTTCTCTTGTCACATTCCATCTAAGATTGCCTTCCTACATCCTTTGATGCCCTAGTGTGTACTTATGGTCCTTTTTGAGCTGTTTTTGAACTCTCATTAGTGGTCCACTATAATTATTTCAATCATTATTCTTTAGATTTTCTATGAGAGACATTTTGGAGGGATTAGGGATATCACAACCTTGATTTTAGTGACCCTTGATTCTTAGTTTAGGATTTTGTTTTTGATTGATTTCTAGTATATTTAGGTTTGTTTAGATTTCTAAAACCTTAACTTTTACAAATGAATTCGAGATTTAAATTAATCGATAATTGGTTCCATTTCTTTTATGAAATAAAGTATAATAAGGGTTTGATAATGAATTAAGACAAGATATTCTATAATTATGGTTTAATATGATTTAATTATTTTGTTAAAATCATTTTATAAACTATAGAATTTGATATCCTAACTATGTTTATTAATTAGGTAAATTGAAAATTAATATATTATGAACATTAAATATATGTTTTAAAATTTTAAATCAAGCTAGAATAGTATTTATTTCAATATTTTATGAACTTTAAATTAAAATATAGATTTAAATGTCTTAAAATTATTAAATCCATCTTTAAAAATATAATTTTTTTTTATAACAAACATACTAGAATAATATACCTTTTTATATTTCATGAACTATAAATTAAAATAAGGTTTTGAATTTATTATAACCATTAAATCCATGATTGAAAACAATAAAACAAATGAACCGATCAACTTGTGTTTGACCCAAAAACACATTGGCTTTTTGCCCTCATTTTGGCCTAATTTGTTAACAGGTAGCCCATCCGTCTGAGCCTCCAACCAACTTGCGAGAGTCGTTCGTGTGGAATGTTTTTATTCTACATATGGACTTCATAATATTCCAATGTGGGATTGGTTGTAGTACAAAGAAAAAGCACTCTGCATAATGGGGGCTCAAGCCTTGGACCTGTGCTTAACAAAATGAGCATGTGACCACTAAGCTACTTAATCACCTTATTAAATAATGCACTAAAGCTATATATTAACGTTCTTTATTAATTTTTATCATCTAAAACATTTAAACAAATATAAATATTTACATTTATTTTTTTTTTATAATAGTTATTAATGAGAAGTATGAAAATATTATAAATTCATTAATATAATAATTTAAAAAATTCTAAAATAATAAATTATATAAATATATAGATAAAATTAAATATTATAATTCTTTTCATCTTAAATATGTCTTCATATCTAAATATTATACATATTCTATTTAATAAAATCTAATATATTAATACATCTATATTTATCTTTATCATTTAATTTAACATATCAATTACACAAAATAAAAGATTATTTAAAATTTGAATTATATCTATATATTTTTAATTTCTCAAAATTATTTTTTAAACTTAATAAAATATAACTTCTATTTATAACGTCATCGATTTGACCGCAATTTGACCACCAATCTGACCACTGAATCGTGAATCAATAACTTTTTTGGTTCAATGTTGCCTCTACCAACCGTGCACTTAACCCTTTCACCCATCATAGCCCCATGCTCATGACCTCATAGACCATCAAATCAATTGCACCAACCGTCCACTAATAGATCTTTACACTAGAGGTGTCCAATGGGTTGGGCTAGCATAACCCAATACTATAGCGGTCGCGAGTTGACACGACCCAAAGGAGCGGGCCATGTTGGGCTTAAGGAAATAGCCCGCCGGCCCATCGTGCCAACCCATCATGTTGGCCCACCATGTCGGCCCACTTAGCCCTTTTAAATTTCACTTTTTAATTTTTCCTTTTATTACATGTCAAATGTCCATAATACCCCTCTTAACAACTATATTAAGACTAGTTTGAGGGGTTAAAAAGTAATTCTCACCTTTTTTTCTCCTTATTTTTTCATGTAATTTGTTGAAATATTGAATAAAAGAATGATTTTTTTATATTTCATTTCCTTTTATATTCCATTATTTTAAATTTATTGTTATTTTAATAAAAATAAAATAAACAAATTCAAGTATAATTTGTTACTATTTTTAAAAATAAAAAACTAACATTTCTATAAATTTTATAATTACAAACTCGATAAATATAAATATAAAAAATAAAAAGTATAATTATTAGAGGTGTTTGAAGTAACAAAAATAAATTTTATTTAATAACAAAAAAAAACTTAAGACTAAATGACTCAAAAAAATTAAATTAAATTTTTAAGTGGGTTGTGTTGGCCTGACACATTGGCCCGTAATGGCCCGGTAAACATCGGGTCATGCTGCTCTACTTCACACCAACCCATGCATCACTCCCTCATTAGCTTTTCATATCAACCCATAACCCTAACACCCTAGCCACTTGTAGCTATAGTGCATAAAGCCTTGAACCAATTGTCCTCTTTGTCCATTTCACTAACAAAACCTCATCCCTGAGCTGCCATAGCTACAAGCAAGCATGCTTTGCCACCCATTCACTCCCATGTCATCACTAACAATTAATCACTCCTCTTATCTTCTTTCTCTCAAACCCATTTCTCTCATCACCCTACAAAGGTCACACCCAAACCGCCTCATCAAAAGCTCTAGATTTCATATTCCTCCTCTCACCTCAGATTAGGTTGAAGATGGTGTTTGACAAGCAAGAAAAAGGGTACAACAGCCGCCGCTGTATAGCACAACATTGAGAAAATGGTATGAAAATATCAGGTCGGATTGGTATTGACACTATGGTTTACTTGGACCGAATGGATGTGGAAAATCCACCATCTTCGCAGCAATCTGGTGCTGGGAACTTCCCATTCTAGAACACATGGATATCTATCATCTAACCATAGAGTCGCCAATCAACAGCGGCAACTTCAAAAGTTGCCCCGCTTTTAGTCATCGTTCAAAAGGAGTAGCAGCAGCTCCTATTTTTTCAAATGGCCTAATGATCTCCACTTCGAACACCTTCGGAAGGGTTTGCTAAGAACTAGGACCGTCGCCAGCCTCATCTTCATCATCGACTACCCACAACGCTAGTGTTGGTGCCTTAGAGTTCTAGTAGATGGATTGATCAAATCCATCATGCCATGTATCATAAACAGGCACATGCATTAGTAGGCATGTGACTAAGTTGGATGGTTTTTTTATTCTATGTTCTATTTGGCTAATGTATGTGCATGCAAGGTTCAACTGAATCTTCATGTATTTGGGAGGGTTTGAGAGCGCATTGAACCCAGAGTTAGAGAGCATGTCACGTAAGAGGTATCACCGACTTAAGGACTTTCTTTTTTTTTTTTTTCTTTTTGAAAGGGGGAGAGGAGGGGAGGGGGGGAGAGGATTTTCTTTGAGAAAAAGAACTTAGGGTTCGGAGATGAGAGAAGTGAATATTGAGAGGGTTTTGATAAGGGGATTCAGTGAAGATTGTGGTGCTTTCATTCTTCGAACTGTTAAATTTCACAAATTGAACCATTCTTTTAGGTTATAACCTCTTTGATTCATTCATTTATTTATGAAGATCTCAATTGTAGTTTCTCTGTTCTTATGGGTTTTGGGTTAAATCAAATTATTGTGGAATTTGGCTAAATTTCCATTCATATACTTTTGATTTCTATTGATCTAATTATTCCATAGTAATCAATTGTAATTATTTGAGATTCCTTTTATCCTGTATTGATTTGGATTGTAGAACCCTAATTCGTTTGTTTTTGTAAATTTTGGATTGCTTTATTGGAATCTCTTATTTTTATATATGTTCATCCATTTTTGGATCATGGTGATTTAGCTATTTTAGAATATTAATTTGAGAATTTGTATTCTTTGCATATTATGGTATGGATTGAGATCATTTTTTTGGAGTCATAAGTTATTGTTGAATGTAAATCCCTGATTGATCTTTCTTGATTAAAATGTTGTATGATTATAGGTTGAATTTTCCTTAGGTTGCAGTCATTAAAATTTGTTTTAAATATTTTGAAACTCCTGAGTCATAATTCTTTATTAGGTTTTGTTAATCCACATAAATTTGATCATTTTATGCAATTTGTTTATGACTTGTTTTAAGTTTATGGAGATCCTTATTGATTTAATGAAATTAGACTCTGGTTTTGTTGATTTAAATGAATTTAGTTGTTCTTGACCTTTATGTCATAATTTTCCTTAAATTTGTCAATTCATAATGATTTGATCTAATTTGAAAATTTTAGTGAAATCTTTGATAATCTAGTTGGATTTATTTACTTAAAAAATTTTAATCTACGGTTTTCTTCACTTATTTTTCTATTCATCATTTTTTTGAATTAATTCAATTAAGAATTTGGATTAAGTTTTTGTTGATCCAATTATCTTAATTCAATTAGAATATAGAGCGTGTTAATACTTAAATTCAAGGTTGATGGATCCCTTGAACAATATAAAGCAATGCTGGTCACAAAGGAATGCACACAAACATATGAAGTTGACTATTTATAAAATTTTGCAATCATACTAAAGATGAATACAGTGAGGATTTTATCGTCTTTGGTAACTCATTTTGATAGGGATTTACAAATATTTGATGTAAAGAATGTCTTTCTCTATGGTAAAAATGATGAAGAAATTTAAATAGAAGTTCTTCTTGAGAAGTTTAGACAAGAATAAGGTGTGTAGGTTGAAGGTGTTTGCATGGATTGAAATAATCTGCAAAACCATGGTTTGGAAGATTTACAAGGTTATATTAAGTATAGGGTTTAGACAAAGCTAAGGTAATCATACTTTGTTCATTAAAATTTAATTCATGGGGAGTTAAAAGTTTATTGGTGTATGTTGATAACATAATCATGATCGAGAATGATCTTAAAGAAAAAGAAGCATTTAGACAATGACTTGCAAAGAAGTTTATGGGAATTGAAGTGATACGATAAATAAAAATAAAAAAATGGTATATTTTGTATCACAACACAAATATGTCCTTGACCTGCTCAAGGAGACAGAAATATTGGATGTAAACCCGTAGAAACTCTTATAAGGCAAACCATAAGTTTTGGGAAGCATCATTGGAAGACAAAGGACTGGATCAAGGTGTACATCAAAGATTAGTGAGACAATTGATCTACTTGTCGCACACAAGATTATATATTACTTATGTCGTGAGGATGGTGAGCTAGTTTATGCATAATCCAAAGGAAGTACACTTACAAGTTGTCCATCAAATTTTACAATATCTTAAAGGAAGATTATGAATGAAAATTATCTTGAGAAAAAATATGAATTGGTTCTTTGAAGTGTACATGTATGTTGACTATATTGAATCAATGGTAGACATGAGATCCACACGAGTTACTATACCTTTCTTGGAAGAAACTTAGTGATTTAGAGGAGTAAAAAACAACTAGTTATGCCAAGGTCTAGTGTGGAAGCAAAGTTCAGAGCTATGACATAAAGAATATGTGAGCTATTATGACTTCAAATTATTCTTGAGGGTCTACAGATTAAATGAGAATGACTAATGAGGTTGTACCATGATAACAAATTAGCCATAAGCATTACTCATAATTCAGTACAATATGACTAAAGAAAACATGTTGGAGTTGATAGATACTTCATAAAGGAAATGCTAGAAAGTGGTTTGATTTGCACTCTATTTATATCATCTAGAAGACAACTTATAAATGTTTTGATCAAGAGTTTGGTGTGCACAACATTTCAAGCAATAAGTAAGTTGGAAATGGATAATATTTATTCCTTGGCTTAAGGGGAAGTGTTAGAATTTTGAATTTTACTATTTGAGGTTTTTTGTATATATATATATATAATAATAATGCGTATAATTGTAAATTAGATTAGGAAGAATAATCTCTCATTTGTAGGGATTGTTAGTTTATTTATTTCCTTTAATTTCTCTATGAATATAGGATATAAACTATCATTGTAACAACTAATTAAATAAAAATTCAATACCATTTTTTAGCACAACTTGGAAATATAAGTGTAAGAATCACAACTTTGACAAGAAGCCTAGAAGAACTAGAACGAAAGATATTCTATAAATGAATTATTAGAACTTGCTCAGACTTGTGCCATATGCGAGTCTAGAGAACTCATAACCAATAAGGGTCTTACAATTCCTCTTGTGAAAGAGATTTTTAATGTACAAGTTGCTGGAATTGGAATCTTAGTTGGCTGAATGGTGGTGTGGACCCGCATTTTTCACATGCGTCCCCACTCGATCGGCGAGACTCGCTTTTTATTGTGAAAAATTAATTTTAAAAAAAGTTGGAGTCGCCACTTATTTTATTTTTATTTTTGAAGGGAAAATAAAACAAGAAATAAAACCCTAAAAAAAATGACTTCATAAGTTTTGGAAAAGCGTGTCTTTGAAAAACCCGAGTCTAAGTCCGGGGATCAGGTTACTTATCGGGAAGGTACCTCTAGGAGGTAGCACCCCTCTAAGCCCTAAAGAGGTCTCTACTAATTAAGTTGAGGGAAATGTGGCAATTAATTGATTAATTATAAGTACCTAAGTAGGCTAGATGATTCCAAATAAAATAGCATTCCAAACAAGATCAAATCACAATAAAGGAAGGTTAGGATGCGTACCTAGACTGCCTCTCAAGCGCTATCATAAAACATCAGAGTTAGTATAGAAATATATCGCACAACATATGTTTTATCCAAGATAATAAAACAAGCATCAAATATGCATCAAGGCAATCAAGCATGTCATCAAGCAAGAGCATGGTACACAAAGATATGGATATTCATGGAATTTCGAAAGTGGGGAGATGGAGAGCGTACCTTGATAGCAAGCTAAACGCCTTTTTGGAAAACAAGGTTAGCTAAATAATAAATTCAAAATAATCTCATATATACCACAAAGAGAAAGCACAATATCAAACAAAAAGTGTTGAAGAAAACATCATAGATGTCGGGCCCCCACCAAAACCCTAATTAATTTCGCATGAGTTGATTCCATAAATTCCATGATTTGGAATTATGAAGTTTATTCATGCTTGGGAAAATCAAGAAAAATCAAGAAAATTGTTGGAAATCAAAGAAGATAGTGAAAACCTGTGCCGGAAGGAAAATGGCAACAAATGGTGTGTTCATAGTTTTAAAAGGCTCAAGGCGCACCAAGGCGCAAAGTAGTCCTGGAGCCTGAGGCGCAAGGCTCATCTAAGGCGCGGGCTTTAGTGAAGTGAGGCGCACCCTAATTTACATATATATTTTTATATAATATAATCAAATTTAACAATCATTTATTTGTCCTAAACACATAAATCATCAAATATCATCCAAAACTTCAATTTAATAAACAAAAAACATAAAAATAAAGAACTCCAAGCATAAAAACAAATCCAAATCCATATTGCTAATTGCCTAATACATATCCAAATCCAAAGTTTCCAAACCTAAAGGTCCAAAACATGAAATTTGTCCACAATTCAAAAACATCATTAAAAAACACTTAAATCACAAATTTGTCCACAACAAGCAATCATCACTCCTCCTCTAAATCAACAAAATCATCATCATCATCATTTCCATCACCACATTTGTAGCCTTCCCCATCTTCTTCATCTGCTGAATCAACCATGTCTCCATCTTCATCTTCATCTATTAGTGAATAAGAAGGCAAAGTTCTAGAACTTGAAGCTATCCCCCTTGTTGGTGGTATTATGCTTGAGCTTGCTCTAGCTCTAGCTCTAGTATCAAACCTGGCCTCCTCAGCTCCAGCAGCTCTAGCAACATCACTCCATGTCAAATTGTCATCATCAAATACAAAATCATCTTGTGCACCTCCATGAGAATCCTCATCTTCCATTCTCCCTATCAACCATTCATTGCTATCATCTATATCTTTCAAGGAAATTGGGTCAATGGTGTTACGTTCATTGTATCTTCTCTTCAAGGCTCGATTATACTTGATGTACACCAAATCATTCAAGCGTTGATGATCTAACCTATTTCTCCTCTTGCTATGAATCTGCAAAAATTCATAAGCTCATAAATATATTTTAAAATTTTAACTTTTAAATTACATTCAAGACTCTATTAGACTATTACTTGTAATTATTTTGAATTTGGTCACTCACATTCTCAAAGATGCTCCAATTCCGTTCACAACCTGATGCACTGCATGTTAAGTTGAGGACTTTCATTGCAAACTTTTGCAAATTTGGAGCTGAAGCTCCATATGCAGCCCACCATTCAGCTGTAGTATAGATATTAACAATTTAGTGAAACAATTCACCTATTTTAGCAAAAATACAATCTAATCATTTAAATAAACAAAACTAAATAACTAACCTGGCGCTCTAGTCTTTCTTGTCCTAACAGCTAACTCATTCCCGAATAGTCCTTGGGCATTTGTGAACAAACTCACTTCGGCCACAACTTTTTCTTGCTTAGCAGGGTCTCTTGTTAGCCTTAAGATGCATTTATACAAATCACTCATAATGTCGGCATCATGCTCTATTTCTGGCTTATCATAGAAGAATTCCGGGTTCAAAAAGTACCCTGCTGCATGCAAAGGCCGATGAAGCTGAATCTCCCACCTCTTATCAATGATGTTGAAGATTTCTTTGTACTTCTCTTCATTTCCATTAAAACTTCTCACAATTGCATCCTTAGCTCTATTCATGGCCTCATAGATGTATCCCATAGGAGCTTTTTTTTCACCATCAACCAAACGAAGCACACGAACTAGGGGACCCGAAACCTTTAAGCAAAACACAATAGTGTTCCAAAATGAAGGCATTAGAACTATGTTGGCTATAGTTTTCCCCTTCTGCTCTTTTGCCCATTTACTATCTGACCAATCTGAGCTTGTAAACATCTTCCTCAAATTGTTTTTTTGTTCATGCAATCGCGATAATGTGATGAAAGCAGTTGCAAACCGAGTCTTAGCAGGCCTAAGCAATTCCCTTTGTCCAGTAAACCGCCTCATCATGTTGAGTAGCCCTGAGCGATTATAAATATACCCATTTAGTGATATAGCCCTCTCCAATGTCCTCTTGATGTTTGGTAGCTTTCCAATATCTTCCAACATCAAGTCAAGGCAATGTGCAGCACATGGTGTCCAATACAAATGTGGACGCTTTAATTCTAACAACCTCCCTATATGAAATTGTAGATAATAAATTTACATAAGTTCTCAAGATAAATAATTCAAATTTTAAAAGTAAATAAAAATTCAAGAAATAGTATTTATTACCTGCCATCACATAACTTGAGTGATTATCTGTTATAACTTGAATAACATTCTCTTCACCAACTTGCTCTACCCATTTGTCAAGTAACTCAAACATCTTTTCTCCCGTCTTAATCATTGAAGAAGCATCAATGGATTGCATGAACATGGTTCCCTTTGAACAATTAACCAAAAAGTTCACCAAAGTTCTCTCTTTCCTATCGGTCCATCCATCCGACATAATTGAACATCCATTTTTCCCCCATTCCACCATATGATCTTTCATCAAATCTTTTGTGAGAGCCAATTCTTTCTTAAGGTTGGTAACTCTTACCTCATGAAAAGTTGGTCCCTTCATACCCACACCATATTGGCCAATAGCCTCAATCATTGGTTGGAAACTCGGATATGTGACTGCATTAAATGGAATAGCAGCCTCATACATCCATCTTGTGATAAGCGTGCAAGCTCTTTCTCTTGCTTCCTTTTTGTAGGCATCATTGATGGTAGTTTGATGCATCTTTCCACTCCTTTGATTTTGAACAACCATCTCTGCATTAGGAGTGAAAAAATGATCCATAGGACCTTTTTGTCTTGGTTTTTTTGAAGAAAACGTCCTACCACCACTTCCTCCTCGGTTACTACCTCCACTAGAAATGTTGGTGACATTCGTTCTACTATTAATCTCCTCACCAATATCTTCATCTTCCAAACCAAACAAATCTTCATTAACATATTCGCTCCCCATATTCATTTGCTCTTTTTGATTTTTCTTGGAACTCATATACTCTTCCATTTCTTCTCTAACATGTTCCGGACATTTTCTACACTTTTTAGCATTTCTATATCCACCAACAAGATGTTGTTTGTGTCTATAGATGCCTTTTTTGGTTACTTTCTCACAAAAAATGCATATGATGGTGTTCAAATCTTTTTCATTAACCAAACGACCATATTTCCACCCCGGATCTCTTCTTCCACTTGCACTAGAGTCCACTTGAGTTTCACTCTCATTATCCATCTTGCAAACAAATTATCTATACTCCACAATAAAATAATTATAATTAAATTAAGAAAAAAATTTGAAAAAAAAATGCATATCACATTATCAAATATCACATTAACAACAAATATGCATGAGTGCTTTTTATTTATTTATTTTTATTTTGTAAAATTTCCATGTCAAAAACTCAAAATATAATATTTATTTTTTTTAAAAAAAAATTACCAATGAGAGTTATGAGGTAAGAATGGAAAAAAATGCAGAAAAGTGAAGAAAAAAGAAAAATACCGAGGTCCGGAAGGTACGTGACTATTTCCCCTTTATTTTTCTCCTATTTTCCCCCTATTTTTCTTCTTCTTTTTCTTCTTCTTCTTCACTTCTCCAGCACGGAAGAGGCTAGGGCAAAAAATGGCAGTGGTCTCGGGTTGAGAAAGACCAGAAAAGGGGGCTGGATGGAAGAAACAGGTCAAAACGGCGTCGTTTTGGCCTGTTTTTTTTTTTTTAAAGAACAGGGTCCAAAACGACGTCGTTTTGGTCCCTGTTCACTTAAATGAACAGGCTCCAAAACGACGTCGTTTTGGTCACTGTGCACTTAAGTGCACAGTGTCCAAAACGGCGTCGTTTTGGGCCCAGAAATTAAAAAAAAAAAGCTAGGGCTTGGGGCCTCTCTGCAACCCGACTGCTGGAGGAAGAGGAAGGAGAAGAAGAAGAAGAAGAAGAAGAAGAAGAAGAAGAAGAAGAAGGAGGAGAAGGAGATCGTACCTGGTCGGGCCGTCGGAGGCGACTCGGGCGACCGCCTAGCGCCTTGCTGGAGGCGAGCGCCTTGCGCGCCTAAGCGGCGCCTTCGTGAAGGGGCGTCGCCTCTCTTCAGGCGAGGCGCCGGAGGGTGGCGTCGCGCCGCCCCGAGCCTAGGCGCGCCTTAGGCGCGCCTTTCAGAACTATGGGTGTGTTAGAACCTGGATTTTATGCCTAGAAATGATCTAAGATGGATCTTTCAAAGCTGGGAATACTTAGTTGAACAAGGGTTTAAAAATTCAATTTAAAACAGTAAATTCTCAATCAAAGAAGCAAATAGAGGAGAAGGTATGTGTAACAAGGTTGCCATACTGAATTAGTGTCTAGGCTACTTTTGAGACTGAAATGCTGGTATGGAAACAGAGACTTATTAGAATTCTAGAGGTCTACTTTGACAAGTGACAAGCTTCTCACAAGCAGATTCAACTATAGCTCTAATTCCACTGGATCAACATCTCTCAAGGATCCTCACTGCTATTGTGGTTCAAGCTGATTAACAACTTCAACTGAGTCATAAATTAAAACAACAAGCTCGTGGTAGGTCTGGCATGCGAGGGGTTCCGCCTTAGAGGGTTTAGCTTCTCCTTTCTGCTATACGAAGAACTTGTGCATGATCTAACTAAAGATTGAAGACCACGCTTCCTGACAAACTTTCTGGCACTGCCTTTGGCCCAGGAAAGTAACACAACTTCACCAACCTTTTTCCTTGATTGTTTTTTTTCTCCCAAGTCAAGATTGAAACAACTTTCCAAGAACTCTGGCATATAGAAGAATTTTGGAATTAGTTCCTTCGCATCTGATGTGTTTCCCTTCCCAACTGCACTTAACCATGATTGAAAAGGCGATCAGCATGGTCACACTGACCACCCTGTGATTTTTGGTTCTCTGCACTGAATGGTGGCAGGCGCAGCAGATAGGATGGGGCAATTCCAGCACTAGGATGATGAGAACCATAATGAAACTCAAAGACCTCCAGATCGTCCCAGCTTTCATATCTTTTCTTAAATTCCTCTTCCCTTTCTAATGTAGCTGGCTGGACTGCTTCCACTTTCTTACCATTTTCAACCCACTCTTTCAACACTTGCCTTGATCTGAATTTATCCTTTCTATCATCTGGCTCAAAGGAAACCGAAGTTTGCTTCATACTCTCTTCTCCCTTTTCCCGTTCAGAAGTGAAATTCTTTTTCAGATCTTCAAGATTGGAGGCCATCTGGGCAGCTCTCAAATTTATCTCCGAGTGTGCTCATCCAATACCAATTCCAGCTTCGAACAATTTCTTTCACATTCTGGTCTGTAGTGGATGAGTTTGAAGGTTTTGAGATGGAGTTTCTATCAATGGGCAGGTCTGCAACAATCACATCAGAAATATAAAAATCTGTTACATTGCCAGTTTGATAGTTAAGTGAGCTTCTGCTGTTATCTTCACTGTCATTAGCTATTAACTGTGCCAAATTAGATTTATTGAAGCTCCCTGTGCTGTTGAGAATATTTAGTTCATTGTGAACGTCAACAGGTTCAAGAACAGGTGAGAAAATTGTCTCTAAGTTTGATGGACAGGGGACTCTGGCATATTCCGTATTCTCTGTAGTTATGGAATCAACTAAAGATGACAACTCCATCTGAAACTGAAGATTTTCGGCATCTAACAATTATTGCTGGTCAATGACTGCTTCATTACTTTCAGTATCCGGTGTGGAGACTTCATTGCTTGAAGAAACATCCTGACAACTTTGGATATATGATTCAAATTCTGCTGTTTGCTGAGAAATTCTAATGCGAGAGCAAGAATGCTTGGATATCATACTTGACTTCTGACATACACGGAGACCACTTTTTGTCTTAAACAGTTTGCATTGAACTTGATTTTCATCTTTAATGATAGCATTCGATCTGTATTTCTGATGTGGGCCACAATCTTGAACTGAATACATCAGTGAGAAACAAAATGCCTCTAAGAGGTTAAATCAGCTGCAGCATAGAGACTCTCCAACTGTTATGTGAATTATGGAGATGAAAGTAAAGGCAGTATAAAGAGAGAGCGAGGAGAGTTTCAATGGCGACTTCACAACAAAGCCTTTAACTTTATCAATTCTTCAATTAGAAACTTGAATTCCGAAATCAATCTTGATCTCTCTCGAATAGGGTAGAAGCCCCCAAGAAAATTAGATGTTTCTGTGTACTGGTGGCAATTCAAAAATGTGTAATTTCAACCCCAAAACAGCACTCAATAATTGACAAATTGTAGTCTTCCCATCACCAGTTTCGCCAATAAGAAGAATGGGCTCACGCAATCTGTAGCAAAGCTCAACAAGAAAGTACAACCTCCGCATACTTTTGTCTTAGATAATATCTCCAAGACTTTCAGAAGCTCATGCGTGTTTGCATGAACTGAAAACATTGTTTCCTGCACCAAGTTTCTGATAGTAGAAGTTATCTCTTACAAGTTTAACCCGGAGATGTTTCTCTAAAACAATCAGAACAACCTTTTTCTCACCCTCATCTCTGAGTCTTTCTGTCAAAAGACAATAATCATCTCTGGCCAAATCTTCATATGAATTCCTAGAAGTCTTGAAATGATCAGCCCACCGAAACAAGTCTCTAGAAATTATAAATCCATGTTTTCCAGCAAACACTTTGCTATTTTGCCGAGGCAACTCTAACTCCTTCATAACTTCAACCATTTTCTTAGCATAGCTTTCAGAGATTTTGCACCGCTTATCTGATATTATGCTCAACTTGTCTTCAAGCCCAAGAATCAGAACTAACCAAGCAACACCATCCATCCATGGCAAAAGTGTAAACCGCTGACTTGTAGATACAGATTGGGACTTTCTTTCATCTTCCACTTCTATAACCTCAATACGAGCAAGAAACTGTTGCTGTGTACGCCCAACTACTACATTTATCTTGCTTTCATCTATTTCAGCCTTCTTGTCATCAATATTCAATCTAAGGAGTAATTAAGAGGAGCCATACTTTGAGGGAGCTTTGGAACTCTGTTCGATCTTCGTGCCATCAGGTAAAGAAGGCCACGAGTACGAACCTGGTGTCAAGGCCTTGTAGGCAGCCGCACCAATCATTGGCACTATGACAAGACCCTCCTCAATGATGAGAATTCTATTTTATTCATCCTTAGCAAGTTCCGGCAATGCGTTTCTACATCAATTCTTAAAAGCTTTGCCAATTTTGGAATAACACCTGCTTCAACCATGATGCTGTGAAGAGATTTGCTTAATGCCAAATTTACCAAAACCCTTCCAGCTGCCTCCTTCACTTTAATATCCTCATCCTCCAGGGACTTGATTGCTAGCGGCAGAAGATCAGTGTTAGCAATTTTCATTCTGAGCTTTTCATCTACAGACAGATTCCATAAAGTACAAATACTTTGCTCTTTCACCTCAGATGTCAAGGAAGAATGCCTCAACAAACCAGTTATCTCTTCTATTGCCCCACTTTCTGCTACTGACTCTTTGTATAGATTAATTGAAGATATTTCTTGTAGAAGGCCTGCAGCTGCTTCACAAGTAGAATCGGAGCCTGATTTAAGGAGATTTACTGTGAGATTTAAGCAGCCTCGGAATTGTATTATGGCATCACTATACTACTTTCCTACAAGTGAATATTTTCCACAATGCTACTATCGGCATCACCAGAATAGTCAGCAAAATACAGCATTTCCAGGCGTATCTCCCAAAGCTCAAATGGAATAGCATATTCATTATATAATTGAGTAATACTCTTCAAAACCAGTGATACCCCTCTGACCTTTTCCCGTACAGTGTTTGCTAAACTGGTATCAATATTCAGGTTGCTCTCAGAGCATGGTTCATTCTAGACAGATTCAGATGTAACGTTGGAAGACTCTAACCTGGAAGCTATAGCCTCCAGTTCCTCTTTGATCCATATCTGAAATTGGAGAACAGCGAGCTTCCCTTCAAGCAAATCCAGCGGTCTATTGTCTGAGATTCCCCGGACAGGACCTACTAGGCTGTCACTATTGCTTGCATTCTCTGCCTGCAGAACTGCATTACTTATGGTAATGGCGCCTCTACTCTAAAGTAGGGACATCTCCCGCATCCGTTGAGCACCTCTTTGCCAGTCTTAACAGTGCATGAGCTGCAAGTACATGTTGCCTCTTCGAGACATTGCACTGTGCCTAAAGATCAAAATACTTGGTTTGATTGGATGGAATAAGGGCTCCCAATAGATCCACTTGAGACCTTGTTGATGTTATAGAAGAAACACTCCGGACCTCCTGCAAAGATTCACGACCAGTATTCTGCAGAAAAGGCGCTAGATCAGGACCTCCATGTCCTAAAGAAAACTCATTTTCAAGGCCCAAATCGATCATAGTGTGGTACAAATACTTATGAAAGACTCTGTCAGATGATTGGACACCGAGTTGAATAATTTGACTATGTATTTGTCTCGAGAAGCCTGATCAAGGGTGGATCGAGCAGCAGGCCTTGCGGGAGATCCAAATTCCTTTTGGAAAGCCTCACCCTTTAGAGAATGCAAAGCAATGATGATAATAGCATTGTTTTCCCAAATTCCTGCATTAAGTTACTCATTGAAAGCATCATCTGTAGGGTCAAGAGCTTGTGCCTTTTGCAGTGGTAAGCGAACCATAGCTAAGTAAAATTTGTAATCAGACTCCTTGTAATAGCTCGGACAATCCCTCTTGCAATCTTGCACTAACATCATCAACTGTTCCCCGTAGATTACCATCAAAAACCTGAACCAAGCGTGTTACATGATGCTGACAAAGATATTGGAGCAAAAACAGAGCTTCAGCAGATCTAAGAAGCAACTGCCTGATACATTCCATGGCTCTCACCTCTGTAGCGTCCGGTTCTGCTAGACTATATGGAAGTTGCTGCCTTTTATTTGATCTTCCTGGGAGAAGTTTTACCACGGTTTGAATTGGTGCTCATACTCTGAAGCTGGAATTATAGGTTGAGCATCTCTGATTTCATCTTTTCTACCTACAGATTATGATGGCATTTCTGCTCTCCAGATTTAAGGATAAACAGCGACTGTACAATCTTCCGAGCAGCTCTTTTCTCCTTCATTAATGCCAGGCAACCAATGAGTGTACCTCACAAAGCTCTCCAATCTGCCAGTCCATCTCTTGCACGGATTAAATTATCCGTAGTGGGCAAATAAATCCCTATCTCTCTGACAAGTGCTTCTAAAGTTAATATATCGTTCTTCGAAAGGTAAGCAACAGCATCCACACTTGCAGCCTGCTGAATCGAAGGGTGAGATGAGTCGACGTACGATTCGGTGTATTGAGTCAATGGACTCAGTTGTGCCATTGGACTGTATAGTTGAGCAGATGGGTTTTGGAACGTGAGGGTTTTGGAGTTCATCATCTTCAGCATCATGATCAAAAACATAGCTTCCAAGACTAAATACATCCCCAGGAGAGCCGGAACTGGATTTTCTACTAACAGCTTCGGTCTCAGTTTCTTTGTCTTCAACTGGAATTAGAACCTTAACAGAAACCTTAGGAGTTAGAACTAATGGGGAAATCTGTGATACCTTATGATTTGAGGTGACAATCCTGTCGTCAACCTCGACTGTCATATCATATCTAATAAGAACTTTTGCCACAATTTCATCAAACAACTCATCGGTAACCTTTACTGGAACTTCAGTTATTGTTCGTTTTATTTCCTGGTTAACAGCTGCAGTTCCACCAGCTTCCACATAATCCTCATCATCATCCTCTTATTCAGCCACATAAATCATACTTGAGTCAACTTTTGGAGCTCTTGCAGCCAGATTTTTTTTTTTTTACCTTGGTGCTGCACAATGACATGAGTATATTCCGAAGCATCAATCAATACTTATACCAGCAACGCCGAAAGGACAGTACCGTTTTCCTTCAGGAATCCTTACAATTGGAGGATTCAAGCAATAAGTATTCAAGCAATAAGTATGATACTCTGCATTGCACATATCACACAATCAGAACACTGTCATCATCTTCATCAATGCCACGTACTTTACAGAAATCGTTTTAGATGCCCATTAATATCGAATTGCCATCTCCCTTGTTGTACGCATCTTTGAGTACCTTCTTTGATTTCCCCTCCAGTCTCTGTTTTCCTTTCTCATGAGTTCCCTGTTTTGAAGTGAGTCCATTTGCTGCATTCTCGTAAGAAACTTTAAATGTTTTCAAGTGCAGGGCAGAGTGGAACCCAAGAAGGTGGCGGCACAATCCTACATATACCATATGGCTCTGCTTCTGGGCGAATGCTTGCCATATAATTTAGCATGTCTTGAAACTCCTCAACAGTTGAACAAAAACAGGAGCTTTTTCGATAATTGGCCTACATGCTCTAGCAACAACTCAATTAATTATTCTACTGCACATCACAAAATTCTGTAATGCACAAATTATCACCATTCTGTGCAGATTTCAAGAAACTCCTTGACAAAACCAATAAAAATTCGCGGGCAGGGGACTTTAGTGTATTCAAGTTATCTGTTGTAGCTTGTGGGGTATTTATTCAAACAGCTTCAGAGCAAAGGTAAAGATCTCCCATCTTGGCATATGCATTGACCATTACAATCGGATACACCAAATTTGGCTCACAAATTGATGAAAACATCCATTAGCAAGCAGCCAAACCACCCAGTTCCTGCATACATGTAAACTAACCACTTTGAACATATGAGTCATACTCGAACCCACTTTTCAGAACGGCACCCTGTACAAACGAATTGATCCCATGCATCAATAGCTGAGCGGAGGTACGAACCCAGAAGGTGAAAGTGTAGTTATCAGAGACCAAATAACCAGCGGAAAGATCCTCTATTTCCAGAACCATGCTTCTCAATCTGTCCTTAATCTGCATATCCTTAACAAGTGAATGTAACAACCGACAAGCTAGAATTTTGAAATGTTTGTTCTCTTTGCTGAATCTCATGACTGCATGCCCAAGCTTTGGAGTCAACCCCATATGAAGAGTTGATGGCCATAGGACGGATAGGAAGAAAAGCAAAAACGAGTATGGTAGAGAATAGCGGAAACGATGGGAAAACAGACATGGGAGATTAAAAGAAAATAAGACCACGTCTCATGATTTTTCAATAGGCTCTGGTTAGTGGGAATAGGCACGGAGATATATGCTTCCGAAGACATTAATGACATCCAAAATCAAAACAAGGCAAACAGGCAAGCAACCAATCTCGACAAAGCAAATTGTGGCCCTTTTCGTCCACACAAAAATCAACAAAACAATTATATATGTTGGAATCGAACTCACGGAAAAAATCAAATATAGGTAAGAATTCTGAAAGCAACGAGGTGCATACCTGGACAGCTTTGGTTGCAATGGCTCGGCTTCTGGCTATCTTTTCTCTTCCTTCTGAGGACAATTCCCAGATAAAAATCCTCTTTTTTGCTTGTTCTTTCCTCCTTCTCCTCCCTCTCTAGGCTCCAATACCTGCCGCCTCTTTTCTTCCCTTTTCTCACATATATATATCATCCCTCAAGACCTAAATTTGTTTTCCTAAAAAAAACGAAATCTCCTATTTTTCTCTCTTCTTTTCTCCTTATCCTTTTTTTCAAATCTTCTAATCAAAAGCAATCTTCCCAATTTCAAATTCCCCTCCAAAACTTTCCAAGGAGAGTCCCGCTTTCCTTAAACTCCAATGGTAAGTTTCCTTGCAAAAAAAACATGAAATTCTTGAAGTTAAATCATTGAATGAATAAATAAGCAAGTAAATAAATTAGGAAATGGTAAAAAATAAATAAATAAATAAATAAAAATAAATAATAAATAAGTTAAGGAAAATAATATAAAGAGGAGAATAACTAATAAAAAGTGAATGATAATCATAAAACTAAAACTAAAATAAAATAAAATAAAATAAATAAAAAAATAAAATAAAATAAAATAAAAATAAACCAATAAACAAAAGCCGAGCCCAAAAGCCATGTAACCATGCAAGTCATACAGGTCACGCTAAAAATGTCCAAATGGGCCAAGTGTATCTAAAAGCTATCCTAAAAAGAATGAAAAGCCTAAGTCCAAAATAGGGCTGCCAAAGGTCACAATAAGGGGTCAGGCAATCCCTCGACCGAAGTCTCCGAGGTGACTCAGAAAAAGGTAAGTTGTACGAGTAGTAATGGGCCACCAAGGAACTACCGTGGAGCACTGGAAGTGGATTTAAAGACATGTGCTAAAGGGACAAAATTGAGGGTCTACAGGTGGCATGTTTAGACAAGAAAGGAATTGCCCATTCTAAAACACCTATAATCCAAGTTAGATAAATCATCTAAATTTTTCTTGGAGCAATCTAAACAATTTTCAAGAAAGATATAAAACCTAGGGATAAATCAAGGGAATAAAGGTATCAATGTGATCAATTTAATCAACCTCGGTCTCAAACTACAAATCAACTCCAAAATCATCAAAATTGTAAACCTTTTTTATCATCCTCATTGGATGTAAGATTTCATTGACAATTAAGAAAAATATAATGAAGAGCTTATGAAATTTGTTGTTAAGCAAAAGAATTGGAATGAAGAACAATACAAATTCAATTCTTAAACACCCTAAGCCCTCACCAATATCCAAACAACCTTAAATAAGTTGAAAATATAGACTAATGGGGATAAAGGGAAATTTCCAGTCCAACCTCATCATAATCCAAGGGCTCTTTATGAAGCAAATAAAGGTGAAAGTTCTTCTCACAATCAACAAGAGGTGAAAGAAGTTGTTTCATTGAGAAGTAGAAAATTTTTAAAGGAAACTAAAGAAAAGAAAGAGCTTGATGTTGAGAAAAAAAAAAAGACATAACTAAACTTCATGGTAATGTAAAGGAGATTAAAGAAAATGAACCAAGAAATGGGAGGAATATATAAAAGGAAATGCCAGAAAATCATTGCTCCATTTCCTCATGCTTTAAAGGGTAAGAGATCTGAGAATAAATATGATGAATTTTTTTATGTGATGAAGCAAGTGAAAGTCAACATACCTTTGCTTTATGTTATCAAACAAGTGAGTACGATAATTGAATGTAAGACCCTTGTAGAGTATAAGGATCAAGGATGTCCAACAATCTCTATTACTATCGAAGATAATTTATGAAAAATTCACTGTTAGATCTGAGGGCTAGTGACAATCTATTATTATACAATTTGTATAAGAAATTGGATTTGGGGAAGCCGAAAAAGACAAGCATCACATTACCATTGATAGATCTTTTAATCAAAATCCTTAGAGGTTTGAGGGAGGATGTTTTGGCATAAATGGACAAATTATTTTATCCTATTGATTGTTTTGTATTGGATACCAAACTAATTCAAATGAGAGCTAATTTGGTGCTTATTATTTTTAGAAGAGCATTCCTTTCTATTGTTAAAGCTATAATAATTGTAGGAATGGAATCATCAAAGTAACTTTTAGCAATATGACTTTAGAGATGAACATATTCCACATGACAAAGCAACTACTAGTAAAAAAAAAGAAGAAGAACTACAAGTAGTCTTCTTGATTAACACTCTTATCTAAGAAGATGGTGATTTTCTACTAGAGATTAAAGTTGATGAAACATATGCCGGTTTCAAGGTATTGAGTAGTCATATGAGGTAGAGGAGACTTTTGTTGAGTTGTGGTCTAAGAGTAAGGAAATCTTAGTGTGGAGCAGTATTTTTCACGTGCATCTCCACTCAATCGTCGAGACTCGCTTTTATATTAGTGAAAAATTAGTTTTGAAAAAGTTGGAGCTGCCACTTATTTTATTTTATTTTAAAAAGGAAAATAAAAACAAGAAATAAAACCCTAAATAAGTGACTCAATAGTTTTTTTTTTTTGTGGAAAAATGTGTCTTTGAAAAACCCAAGTCTAGGTCCGGGGATCAGGTTACCTATTGAGAAGGTACCTCTAAAAGATAGCACCCCTCGAAGCCCTACAAAGGTCTCTACTAACTAAGTTGAGGGAAATGTGGCAATTAATTTGGTTGATTATAGATACCTAGGTAGGCTACTTGATTTCAAAAATAGCATGTTAAACAAGAAAACCAATCATAATCAGAAAGAAGATTTAGGGTGTGGACCTGAACTACTTCTCAAGCACTATCACAAGACATCAATAGTTAGTTTGGAAAATAAAACACACATGTGTTTACCCTAGTCTCTTAATCAAACATGGCAAGCCAAACAAACAATCAAAAAGACATGTTGAACAGGTTGACAATCGCATACAAACCAATACATAACGATCATATATAAAGCAATACATAATTTATGGAATTAAGACACGAAGGTAAGAAACGTACCTGAATAGCATAGGTAACTTATAACATGCTTCCTCAAGACATGAAGGGTTAGATAATAAATAATAAAATAAAGAAATCCTAGCATGCTTGTTATCTAATTAGCATAGTAAAAATGATCAGAGTATACGAAATAATCAATTATCACATATATCTTGTGTATAAGTCCTAATAAAAATAAATAGATATGGTTACAACAAGTAGCAAAGGTCGCCACAAAGATGAGTTTTGAAAAGATTTCTTATGTAGGGGTTCCATCAAGTTCCCATTCAATTTTCATAAGTTTACCTGTGTATCCCCATTACTTTGGGAGCACAAGTCCAAACCTATGTGAATAAAAACCAAATTTAAAAAAAAAAAAAAAAAACAACAACAACAAAGGAGAAATGCAACTTAAATGAAATGAGTTGCATAATTTTAATAGAAAGTGTGCTCTTTGCCTAAAACTAGAATGAAAGTTTTCTAAAACCTTTTATTGGTGATTTAAATGCTTTTGAAAATGACTTTAAGGGAAGTAAAAAAAAAAATGACCCAATGATTTGTTAAATCCCAATCAATAGACACAAAATAGAGATTTTTGATTTCTAACTTAAGAGGGTTTTGAAAATAAGAGAAAAGCTAAATTGGAACCCTTTTTTGGCTGCCTTTCATTTGGGATCAAGCAGCCAAACTTATGATGGAAAAATTCATTTTTGAAAAAAGAAAATTTTATTCAACTCAAAATGTCAATTTAATAAAGAAAACATTTTCTAAAAGAAAGTTTAAACTCAAGAATTCCCTAAGGTGCCTATAAAATAAGTATCAAAGATAAAGAGAACTAGCAGTTTAGTTACATATAACATCCCACATAATGCTCAATGAATTTTTTTTTAAGAGGTATCAATCATGTGAATTTAATCAAACTAAACTCAATAAATTTTTAAGAGTCATCTAGCATGTGAATTTAAATAAATGGATACTCAATAAGTTTTTTAAAAGGCATCAACCATGTAAACTTAAAGAAACTAATACTCAATGAAAATTTTAAAACTCAAGCTCAAACTAACCTGATTATTTATCAAAAACTAAAATCCAAATTATCATCGAAAGTTATTCGAAAACAAAAGTCCATTATTCATCAAAACCAATATAGCAAACTACATCTGTACTTATCGAAACTAAAATCCAAACTAACTAAAATGGATGAAAACATATTTTTAAAAATAAATAAATAAAAACTTTAGCACACAAGCAATTTTATCAATGGATTGAAATAACAAGAGAAAATAAATCTAAATCGAATGAATAAATTTAAACTAAAATAAAACGAGTTCAAGAATGTGAACTTACCTTTCAGACCAATGCATGGTCTTCAAATTGATAAATGATAGTTTTTTTCACTCCTTTCGTTCATTCATGTACAGAGTATATATAGAGGGTAATTACCATTCTAAGAATGGGAAAGAATGATACAAGGAAAGAATGATATAAGGAAATAACAACTAATATCCTAATATCTCAACTTTCCTAATATCTCAATATTCCTAATATGTCAACTTTCCTAATATCTAAACATTCCTAATACCTCAACACTAAATGATATAAGGAAATAATGATATAAGGAAAGCAGTCCTAATATCTCAACACTCCCCCTCAAGTTGGTGCATAGATGTCACACATGCCCAACTTGTCTAAAAATTTTGAGAACACTTGACTTGAGACAGCTTTGGTGAGGATATCGACCAATTGATCTTCTGATCAAATCTTAGGCAATTTCACAATCTTATCATCCAACTTTTCCTTAATGAAGAATCTATCCACCTCGACATGCTTTGTACGATCATGTTGTACTGGATTATGAGCAATGTCACATGCGGCTTTATTGTCACAAAACAATCGGATTGGTTGCTTAGATTGGTAACCTAAATCCTGTAAGAGGAGTCTTAGCCATAATGCCTCACAAAGTCCTAGAGTCATACCTTTAAATTCCGCTTCTGCACTTAAACGAGCGACGACATTCTGCTTCTTACTTTTCCATGTCACAAGATTACCACCTACAAAGGTAAAGTAACCAGATGTAGATCGCCTATCATCCACTGCACCAGCCCAATCAGCATCAGTATATACTTCTATACTCTGATGATCAACATTTTTAGTAAACAAAATTCCCTTCCCAGGAGCATTCTTCAAATACATCAAAATACGCATGACTGCATTCATATGTTGCTCTCCAGGATTATGCATGTATTGACTCACTACACTCAATGCATAAGCAAGATCTGGTCTTGTATGAACTAAGTACATTAATCTCCCCACAAGTCTTTGGTATCTTCCCTTATCGATTGATACTTGATTAGGCTCAACACACAATTTCAGACCTTCTTCTATTGGTGTATTAACAGGTTGACATCCCGACATTCCAGTCTCCTGTAAAAGATTTAAGGCACACTTTCTTTGAGACAGAAAAATTCCTTCACTTGATCGAGAAACTTCAATCTCAAGAAAGTATTTCAGAGGACCTAGATCTTTCATTTTGAATTCTCTAGATAGATAATTTTGTAGAGCTTTTCTTTCTTCAGGATCATTTCTTGTGACTACCATGTCATCCACATATATGATGAGTGACGTAATCTTACCATGTTGCTTTTTCAGGAACAAAGTGTGATCTGAATTACTTTGACGATAGCCAAAAGCTCTCATTGACTTTGTGAACCTTCCAAACCATGCTCTCGGGGATTGCTTCAACCCATACAATGACTTCTTCAATTTGCACACCTTCTGAAATTGCTTTTCTGACACCATTCATCCTGGTGGAAGATCCATATATACTTCTTCAAATAACTCGCCATGCAGAAAGGCGTTTTTCACATCGAACTATTGTAATGGCCAATCTAGGTTTGCAGCTAAAGACAATTATACTCGAACTGTGTTGATCTTAGCTATAGGTGCAAATGTCTCTATGTAGTCAATTCCATAAGTTTGAGTGTACCCTTTTGCTACCAGTCTTGCTTTAAATCGTTCAATGCTACCATCTGCCTTGTACTTCACAGTATAGATCCAACGACACCCAACTGGCTTCTTTCCTGGTGGACATTCTACGAGTTCCCATGTTTCATTCTTCTGCAATGATTTCATCTCTTCATTCATGGCTGCTTTCCACCTTGGATCAACTAAGACTTCCTGCACACTATTAGGAATAGCTATAGTAGATAATTGATTTACAAATGACTTATTTGATTCAGACAAACGATGGTTAGACACATAGTTGCTCATGGGATATTTGACTTTAGTAGACAATTCAGGTTCATATGTGAGTTTAGGAATACCTCTATTATGACGGTGTGGTAACCGTTTCATGAATGGATCAGGTTCCAAATTAAGAACACCCTCAACAAACGACGATTGGTTTGGTATTTCGGACCCAAATTGTTGACCACTCATATCCAACTCACCCACTTCCTGGTTCACTAGTTCAGATTGTCCAGATTCATCTCCTCAGAGATATGATAATCATAATCGAGAGTCTGAATTTCCTTATGGTACTCCCCCTGAAGTTCAAACTCAGATGAAAAATACATCGAATCTTCATGAAACACCACATCCATTGTAATATACATTCGTCGAGTTGGAGGATGGTAACATCGATATCCTTTTTTGTGCAATGCATATCCAACAAACACACATTGCAATGCATGAGAAGTTAACTTAGATGCACAAATGCCACTCAACCAAAAACACGAGGAGGTAGATTTGGGATGGTTGGGGCAACCACGGCATTAGTAAGAGCTTGAAGAGGTGTTTGAAAGTTAATCGAGCTAGAAGGTACCCGATTGATCAAGTATGTGGCAGATGTGATTGCTTCTCCCCAATAAGATATCGGTGTTTTTGCTGCTATCAAGAAAGCACGAACAACCTTTAACAAGTGCCAATTTTTTCATTTAGCGACTCCATTTTGCTGGGGTGTATCGAAACAAGTAGTATGATGAATGATGCCATGTCCTTCCAAATACTTTTGAAAATCAGAACTTTGATATTCTCCACCATTATCACTACGCAGAACCCGAACCTTTGCATTGTACTGAGTTTCAATCACTTTATGAAATTTTTGAAACAACAAGTTCACTTCATCTTTGGTCTTCATCAAGCATAACCATGTCATTATGGTACAATCATCAATAAAAGTAACAAACCAACGTGAGCCACTCAAAGTTAGGACTTTGGATGGGCCCCAAACATCAGAATGTATAACCATAAAAGGAAACAGACTTTTATTCAAAATTAACGGAAATGAAGCACGATGGCTTTTAGCCAATTCACAAATATCACAACGGAAACCAGAAATATCACTCTTTGCAAACAAACTAGGAAACAATTTTTTTAAATAACCAAAGGTAGCATGTCCCAGACGTCGATGCCACAACCAAATTTCAGACTTTTTCTTCTCCCCCTCAGATCCATCTGCCATCAAGGCTTGTTGCAACTTATTTGAATCCTTTGACTACAAGTCCAAGTAATAGATTTTTCCCCGCTTAATACCACAACCAATCGTCTGTCTTGTTTGGATGTCCTTAATCACACAAAATTCAGGCCAAAAAATGACAATACAAGATAAGGCTGCAGTGATTTGAGAAACTGACAAAAGATTGTAATCTAAAGATGGAACAACTAAAACAGAATCCAAATTCAAAGTATCAGTAAGAGTTAAGGATCATTCCCCAATGACTGGGGTTGTGTTACCATTGGCTGTGGAAACAATTTTTTGTGAGGAAGGTCTAAGGGGTGAAACCTGTCTAGAATCAAAAGTCATATGATCTGTAGCACCATAATCAATTATCCATGCACTATTAATAACAGGTGTAAAAGTATTTAAAAACTTACCACCATGATCTGTAGCGGCTACCAATGCAGAGGCTTTCTCAGCAACATTAGCCTCTGTTTTTATTTCGGCAACAGTTGCAGTCGAGGTTTTCTTGGAATCCTTCTTCCGTTGATCATGATTATTATCATTAATAACAAAGTGTTGATAGCCTAAACATGATCTAAAGGTCCATGGTTCAAACCCTCGGTTCCTCATTTTTTTCCTGGTCATACCAAGAGTCGTTGCTTTGAAATTGTGGGATATCCAGACTGGTGGGATCACTCTTATTGCAGTGAGTGCATTTGAAGGTTGACTTATCAATATTAGGGCTTGTCTTAGGATGGTTGATCGCTGTCGGACTACCATAGCGACAAAATATCCAGGATTTCAGTTCCATGGCTCTGATACCATCTTAAAATTGATAAATGATAGTTTTTTTCATCCCTTTCGTTCGTTCATGTACAAAGTATATATAGAGGGTAATCACCATTCTAAGAATTAGAAAGAATGATACAAGGAAAGAATGATATAAGGAAATAACAACTAATATCCTAATATCTCAACTTTCCTAATATCTCAATATTCCTAATATCTTAACTTTCCTAATATCTAAACATTCCTAATACCTCAACACTAAATGATATAAGGAAAGAATGATATAAGGAAAGCATTCCTAATATCTCAACACATGGGGGTTATTTTGAAGCCCAAAGGTGCAGGCTACTTTCTTCTCCAAAGTGGTGTGCTGCTGGAGATGTGTGGAGTCTTCCCATTCCCATGATTGTTAAACATTATCTCGAAGATTTTAGTTCATTCTTCCACTGTTTCAGAACTCGTCGGCAACTCTAAAGACGCCATGAATTTCTCAAGGGAGAAAGCGTGTGCGCGCGTAATATATAGGAGATTATGGTGTGTTGATAAAAGCCTGTACGATGGCAATGCTGCTGCTGCTTCTAGAAGGACTTGTGATTGTTGTCGTGGACCTCATCTTCCCCCAAAAAATATCTTCTCAATCCCGTTCAAAAAAACCAGCCCCAAAATCCCCCAAAAACCTTCTCAACACATTAGTTTTGACTTCCCTCTACTACTTCCCAACCTTCATTGTCTGACTTCTCTTGATCACTAGGATGAAAACAGCTTTGAGAACAAGTAAATACAATCACTGTCAGCCAAGTCTAGTACTCGAGTGAGTTTTTTGACGATCATCAGATTGTTCTTGTAGAAAATACAAGAGAGTAGGTGTCAACTGCATTTCATAGTGCATTGAACCGCCACAATGCCTGCATCTCCCTGGGTCTTCTACCTCTTCCATAGCCAGAAGTGGCTTTCCCACCATATGCGTATCTGAAACATTGGCCTAGGTATGCATCTAGACATTTTCTGAACCTGAAGTAAGTCCTGTCAGTATTCCATGCCCCCATATACTCATAAACCTCCTCGTTGGATATTGCTTTCTGGGTCTGTTCTTTCTATATTTCCCTTGAGGATACTCTTCCTAAGTATATGTATAAAAACAAGGCAACACTGGTGTGTCATTAGAACCACCCTAGTTCCAGGACTCAAAGGTGAAGACTTCACAGTAGGCTTGGCGTGTCGCTTCTTGGAAAAAGAAGCCATGCTTGCAGCTTCAAAAAGAACCCTACCCAGCTCCTCCAAATCAATATCTTCATCATTTTCATCATTTTCCTCCTCCATCCATATATCATTATTCCATCCAACAACAGGAGATGATGCAATGACAGTCTTTTGTACTACTTCATTTTCGGTAGGATTTAATTTTTGAACACAAATAGCCCCCTAGCTACACGGATTTCTTCCACATGTGGGCATCAAATAGCCCAAAACATAGATTACCCACTCGTCAATCTTCAAACTTTTGCCAAAAATCAGGGCATAAACTTGAGCCACAAGACAGAGATCCTTTTCACATGTAGCGTACTGAAGAAGATGGGGTTTTGAGGAGAGCAACTGTGGAATTGACCAATCTAGTAGTCCACCAATTTTTGTGGTGTAGTGGTCTGATGGTTCAGAATCGTTCTCAACCCATGGTCCAGGCATGCCCACCAATTCGAGGACTGCGCCACCCTCCCTCCCCCCCGTAACTACAAAAATTTACTCAAAATATAAGGTGGCGGCGAAGGTGCTCATCAGAGATGACCCCAGTGGCGGCGATGAAGAGGAAAGAAATAAAATAACCAATCTCCACTCTCTTCCTACCCCTCTCTGTATCTTCCCCAAAAATCCCCCTTCATTCATCAACCAGAATGTTGGATATCTCTCTTCCACGTGCTGCTGAATCACCCTCCCATAAGCGTCATTTTCATGCTGGATATCTCTCTTCCTTACCTCTCACAGTCCTCCTTCCCATTATCATCCTTCTCATCATGCTCAGAATTTCTCTTCATTTTGAACACAGCCCTCATTCCTGTCCACATACGCACTGAATCTTTCCTTTTTTTCTATGCCAAACTCCTTTGGTAAGTTTCCTACAAAAATCAATGGGTTTACCCTGTTTCTCTTCATTGTTCACCAACCTTAAAGAACATTGAATCCTCATATGCAAGAAGTTGTGAGGACTAAGGTGATTAAGCTCCTTGATCCCAAAATTATTTACCCTATTTCTGATAGCACTTGAGTTAGTTTGACTTAAGTTGTACCAAAGAAAAGTTGTATCACAGTAATTAAGAATGAAAAAGAGGACGTCATTCTTACAAGACTAACTATTGGTTGGAGGGTATGGGTTGATTACAAAAAGTAAAATATAATAGCTAGGAAAGACTATTGTTTTCTACCATTCCTTGACCAAACACTACAAAAGGTAGTTGGATATCCTTTCTATTACTTAAATGGTTGTTCTAAATATTTTCAAATTTACATAACTCTAAAGGATTGGGTGAAGACTACTCTCACTCCTTTTGGGATATATGTATATAGAAAGATGCCTTTAGGGTTATGGAATGCTCCTATAACTTTTCAAAGGTGCTTGATCAATATGAAATTGTTAGAAAGAGAAATGGAAGTTTTCATAGATGATATCATAGTTTTTGGAGCCACTTTTAATGTATGCTTGAAGAATCTACACTAAGTGATAGGAAGATGTGTAGAAAATGGCTTAGTTCTAAACTTTGAGAAGTGCCACTTTATGGTTAATCAAGGAAGCATATAATTTCAAAAAGGATAATTGAAGTAGGACAAGCAAAAATTGAGTTGATTATGAAACTACCTAATCCCTCTAGTATGAAAGATGTTTGTTAATTCCTTAGACATGCAGGATTCTATAGGAGATTCATTAAGGATTTTTCTAAAATTGCTCAACCTCTTTTGCAGTAGTATTTCTACTTAAAGTTATTGAATTCAAGCAGTAAGAAGATTACTAAAAAGCCTTTGATACATTACAGGAAAAATCTGATTTCTACACCATATTAGAGGTTAGCTCTTGAAGTTGTGTCTGATACTAGTGATCTTGCCATTGGAGCAGTTTTGGGATTGAGGATGGAAGGAAAACCCTATCCGGTATACTATGAAACATAAGGTTAAATGAAATTCACAGGAATTATACCACTACAAATAAGGAACTTCTTACTCTAGTATATACTAGGCAAATTCAGATCTTACATTTTTAACACCACTATTGTTGTATTCATTGACCACTCTACACTAAGTTACTCGTTAGGGAAGAAGGATGTGAAGTCAAGATTAATCAAATGGATTTTTCTCCCACAAGAATTCTATATAGAATGTGGTAGTTGATCATCTATCTAGAATAACTTAAATTTAAAGGAAATGAGTATATTAATGATGATTTTCATGATGATGCACTTGTAGTTGAGAACAAAACTCTACAGTATTCTCAAATAGTACTAAATTTTCTTGCTACAGGCAAATTCACCTTTAGAATGGAAGAATGAAAATAAGAAAGTTTTCAAATCAAAGATGAAATATTACATTTGGGCGATCCTTATAGATACAAGTATTGTTTATCTCAAATGATGAGAAGATTTATTTTTGAGGAGAAGATGGAAGATGTCTTGAAAATGTGCCATGATATGCATGTGGTGGGACTTTTCAAGAAAAATAGCTACAAAAGTAGTTTAGCCAAGGCTATGTTGGAATCACTGCTAAAGGATGCTTGGAAATACAATAAGAGTTGTGAGAAATTTCATCGAAGATCAATCAATGGAAAATTGGTCATGCCTTTGAATAACATCCTTGTTGTAGAAGTGTTTAACTATTGGTGAACTGATTTTGTGGGGCCTTTTTCAACTTCAATAGGACAAACAATCACAAAGTGGTGTTTAGTTTAGAATAGATTTATTTTTCATTTTAATTAATTAGTTGTTTTATTTTTTATTAATTTTGGTGGTTTTGTTTTGTTGAAATTCATGATGAATTGCTTAAGTTTTACAAGACTTAGCATGTGCAAGCTCTAAAATATTTTATGTTCTTTCACTCTTTATATTTACACTTTGAACCTTGAGTTTTACTCTATTGGGTATCGCTTACTCTTCTTTATCTCTTAATCTTTCTCATATCTTTATTTGCTCGATATAGACTTTTTATGCTACTCTACATCTCATCACTTTTATCTCTCATCATTGTAATCATAATTTTTATCCCTTTTTTTTTTTTTTTTTTTTTGGAATATAGGTTTCTTATATAGGGAAAATCATCCAAAAGTGTGTCTAAACTAGGGATGAAAATTTTGGATAATTTTGGCGAAATTTCGCGTATCACTAACCGAAAAAACTAAAAGATCAGGTGAAAAATCGATGAGGCAATTTTTTAGGAAAAAATCAACGAGTTTCACTTAAATTTTAGAATTTTCCAATTAATCGGAAAAACATGAAAAATATCTCTAGTTGCTCACATTTTTTCAATGAAATTTCATAAAATTTTGACCAAAAAAAGGTTGTTTGCTGCAACACGGGTCAGGGGGTGGGGTGTGGTCAAATGGGCTGCAACATGGTTTGGGTGTAGTGAAAGCTCAAAATATCTTAATTTTGTGCCTTCAAATGAGGGACTCGAACCGCAGACAAAAAGTTTGAAATAAACGTTACCCGGGGAAAGTTTGCCCCTTGATAAATATGTTGCACCATGAGATATATATATATATATATATATTATATAAAAAAAAGTATTAAAATAATATTTTTAAGAACAAATTAATTATAATTATTTTATAATTAAATGAAAATTTTTCATTTCATTAATTACCAAAAATATTAAAATTATCATAATAGCTTTCTTCATAGTGTTTTTAATATTATTAATATATTAATTCCATTAAAAAATTATATATATATATATATATCATCATTTATTTTATATCATTTAATACAATTAAATTAAATGTATCATAATTTTAATATTAAATATGTTTTAAAATTAAACATATTATAATCAAATATCATAATATTATTATCGAATAATATTTGATATAATTTAATAATGAATGTACATTTATAAAATTTATATTTTTTTATCAATGCATACAACATTATTATCAAGTATGATAAATTATATCATAAATATATCAAATTATTCAACAAATAACTTTAAAATGCTTATTATACTTCTAATTACATTTCTATGAGGTTTTTCTTACATTTTCATGAGTTTTGATGAATTTTAGGCTTTCTAAAATTTTTTCCAAAATATCTGCCGATATAAATTTTAAATGATTTTTTAAAAACCAATTATATACGTAATCTAGGCGAGGGCAGGGTGATGGAGGAGGGACAAAGCAATACCCAAACCTATTTTGGGGTTTAAAAAAAAATTCCTAAAGTTGCCCTAACATCCACTTAATAGTTGATGGAAAGAAAGATAAGGATAAATAAAAATAAATAAATAAACATGAGAAAAAAAAAAAACAAAATAAAACAAAACAAAAAATCTCATACAAATGGAAAAAAAATCATAAATGAAAAGAAAAAATTATATAAATTTATGAGTATTTCATTAAGATTTTTTTTATATAATTATTTTCCTCTTTCCATGCCTGTTCTCCCATTCTCCTCCCTTGTCATTATCATTTCATTTGAAACCCAAAAATAAGCACATGGGTACCTTAGACTTATTGTTCAATCTATCTATCATTTAAAAATAAATTAAACTAAAAAAATCGTTGATTAAATTCAAGAGGAATCAAACAACTCAAACAAACGTGATATTGGAAATATCACGTGGACTTGTTTCTAATCAGATCACTTGAATCACATTGTTTTTGGTCAATGCTAACGTGTAGAAACGTAGGAACACGCCAATCCACGTTTTATTTCCTTATTTTATTTTTTATTTTGCAACACGCCAATCCACGTGATTTATGCTGTCTTGGATTTTAGAAATTACATCCCATGTGGGGAACCAAAATAAGTATTCAAAAAGAAAAAAGAAAAAAAAAAAATTGTCAATGGTTTCCTTTTTTTTAATATGAAACCATTGCCAGCTTCAAACCATATATATATATATATGCTACAAAGTCTCATCGGCATTGGTTTATCTCTACATCATTCTTATAAGCCATCTAGCTAGCTTAACCTTGTTGCCCTCGTCTCTCATGGCTGCCCTCTTCTTGTCCGACCCGGAGCCTAACCAGGTATATGGTTCTTATCAATCCAAGGACGTTTTTTCCTTATGAGATTATTTCTATTTCTTTAGGTTTTATTTGTTCTTAGTGTGCATTTTTACGTTTTATGATAAAGAAAATTGAAAAGCCATAGTATTTGATATCACAATCCTTGGTAATGAAGTAACCCAGGCTTTGTTTGTATTTGCCTATGTTTTTTGTTTTTAAAAATAGGAAATTTCATATAAAAAGTACAATTTCTTCTTCAAAAAGTATAGACTTGCCTTATGTTTTTAAAAATTATTTTTAAAATTTTTAAAATTTAAGGTACTAGAGGTTTTTTTAATGTCTCTATTTTTTAAATCGGTCTTTAAAAACCGTTATATTTTTTTTATGTAGGTTTCTAAGAATCCTTACATTTATAAAGAATTTAATATCATTTTTTGTTTTAAAAAATGTATCAAATTAACACTAAGTTTAGCATTTAATTTCATGATAATTTTTTTAAGTAACCCCATTTTAAGGGTGACAATGGGTAATGTCCTATAGAGGCAATAAATAGTGAAAATTTACTTAACTCGAATATGACCCACTAAATTTAGCATTTAATTTTATGATAGGTTTCAAACATAACCCGAAATAAGGGTGACAATGGGTCATGTGTCCTATAGTGGTAATAAATAATGAAAATTTACTTAATTTGAATATGATCCATTAAATTTAGCATTTTATTTCATGATAAGTTTCGAATATAACCCAACTTAAGGGTGACCGTGGGTCATATGTCCGATAGTAGTAATAAATAGCGAAAATTTACTTAACTCAAATATGACCTACTAAATTTAGTATTTAATTTCATGATAAGTTTCGAACATAAACCAACTTAAGGGTGATAGTGGGTTGTGTGTCCTATAGTAGTAATAAATAGTGAAAATTTACTCAACTCAAACATACTTGGTATTCTTGTTAGTAGATGACTCATTTATTACAAATATTCATTTAACTGGTATAATAAATGATTTAATTTTGATTGTATATGAATTGATACAAAATAACTCATCCACACAATTCTAACTTATTACATCTATTTTATATATAAGCCATTTAAATTATTTAGAATTTGAAATTTATAAATGTATTATTCTAAAATATTTTTTAGTTGCTTTAATTTAATTTTTAAAAATAGTAATTAATTTAATTATTTAATTTTAATATAATATGTTTATAATATAAAATGTAATTTTAAAATTTTAATTTCATTTATTTGTTGTTTTATTTGATATTTTAATTAAAAAAATATCTTTATCTTTATAATGCAATATACATAAGTTTTCATTATGTTGGTTATTTAATTTTTTCTAATTTATAATTAAAAAGGTACATAAAATTTTAAAATATATAACATTAATAAATCTACAAAGGTTCACAAGTCATTTTGACAGAATGAAGTAAAAAAGTTAGATAAGTTGAGTCCGAATACAACTAATTTATTAAACGAGTTATACAATTAACATGATTATAATACAAAGACAATTGCACTTAACTCAAACTTAATGAAGTTTACGTAATTTTCAAGTCATGTGTTATCATGTTATATCAAAATTGTCACCCTACCTTAACTCTTAATTTAATGCTACAACTACTAAATTCCTTAACCTTTCATTGCTTTTAGAAAAGTTTTTGTTCTTTCTCTCTCTCCAATAAATAAAATAATTAATTTATGATTAATCATGAAGTTTAATAAGCTAGAATTATACAAATTAGAGATTTGATTTCAACCAAGTAGATAATATGGGGAGACTAAATATTTAATACATTTTCGTCAAAATTTTGAGGAAAATGTTGGTTCTAATACAATGGTAACACTAAATTTTAAGATAAAATTCTCTCAAACAAAATATTCTTCAATGATTCTAAATATAATAATAATAATAATAATAATAATAATAATAATAATAATAATAGAAGAACATGATATATTTTATGGTACAAATTCTAAGTGTTTAAACTAATTTTTAGAAAAGGTGATAATTTTTTCTTCTTTTTCCTTTTTTTATCCTTTTGTGATTTTTTGTGTATGTCTCTCTAAGATATGCAAAAGGAATATATATTAAAAGACAAAGCATGTGATAACTAGAATAACCTACTGTTTGAACTATATCATATATTTTTGTCTTCTTCAATTTATTTGACTTCGTTTAGCAAACAAAGATAAATGAAAAAGAAGGGAAAGCTCTGAAGAAAATTAATTCAATAAATTGTTTGTAAAGAAATATTATGATGTAGCAACAAGAGGTTGTATTCATCTCACAAACTTATATTTGTATTGCTTGGTGCCATTACTTACTTTCCAATGATCTCTTTGGATCTTAAGGTCCTTTTTGAAGAAAGTTCATATGCACGAAAGATGATATTAAACCGACCTCACAAACTAAACAGTCTCACTTATGAAATGGTATGTTGTTATTTTGCATATATTTATAAAGCATTCGATATTTAAATTCTCAAATTAAGTTTCATTATTTCATGGATTGTATGTTTTGTAATAGTTATTTATCTTTTTATATAATATTGTTTCCATTTGGTTCTCCTTGCTAAAGTATCGTATTTTGGAAGTTTAATATCAATGTCTTAGGATTTCTTTTCCTTATAAATTGATTACCTGCTCAAGTACATAACAAATTGAGGTAAGGTGTGCTAAGGGGTCTGTGTAAGTGCAAGTGAGTAGACATAAAGTGTTTGTAGACCTTGTCTGCATACATAAACCTAAGTAATCCATTAAAGCATTGAGTTTGGATCCTTATCACCAAAGAGGGTTGTGCTCATATCATTTATTCAATTGTTCCTAAGCATAAGAATTGTCAAAATAGTACCCCCGTTGAATATGTGGGTTGAACTTAGAATATCTAATGATTTCAATACTAGAGGTATGGAAAATAGGTGATTTAAGGTGAATGACTTACAAATAGAGGTAGCTCTAAAACATAATGGAAATTAAAGAATTAATCAGAGACTAATTTGACAAAATTTCAAATAACAAAGCAATAAGAAAATCAGACACCAAAGGAAAAGATCCACTAAGGAAATCACCTTAATCTCAAATCCTCCTCAACTAGATGCTTTTAACCCAAGGTTGAAGGAGAAACAATGGCACTAAACCAATATTATTTTTAGCCTTCAGTTTAGATCTTGAATAAGAATACAATGCTTAGTCCAAGTGAATCCATATCAAGTTAGCTTATACTTGTGCCTAAGATTGCTCAACTTTTGACCTTCACAACCAATGTAGTAAGCACCTATGACCACTAGGATTCACGTGAACTTCACATAGACATTTAAGCCATTAGAGGACTGATTTGAGATATGATTTAACTTAGATTCACTCATCCTTTGGTGCCTCAATGGATTTAGCTACTCATGTTCTAATCAAAAGAAGCAGGTAAAACAATGAAATAAAAAGACAAAGACATGAAATTTTAATTAAGAATGAAAATTAGAATTCTATTAATAAACTAGAAAGTGGTGAAAAAAAACCAAAGTTCAATAGGGAACACCTAGAGAAATGGGTGTAATTAAAAATTTATAATAAAGATTTATGTGTTATACCTAATTTTTCCTTGCAAGATAGTAGGAATAAGATACCCAATCAACCAATATAATCAAGAGATCTGCAAAATAAATAAAAGAGATATGCAATGGACACAAGATTTTTACATGAAAAACCCCTACACTAACTATGGAGATAAAAAAACTGCAAGGTTGAAGGCCGCTAATCTAAATCCACTATATGAGATTAAGTTACACATATTTACTTGGCCTATTTACCTTAAAGACTTACTTTCTAGTACTTATAACTTAATACATATCTGTGATGTAACAACCTCCAATTGCTTCAGTGAATACGCTTTAGCCTCATTGAAGGGATGTAGGTCTTCAACTCTAAATTCTTGAATGAATCATTTGAATGAGAGATCGGGAATGGTGTGGCTCATTAGGCTTTCTCTCAAGGAGACTCTCTTTTGAAATCTTCCCAATCTCTTACCCTAAAAGGATTATAATGAGGTATATATAGGCCTGGTTTCGCAGTTGCGAAACACCCTTCCAAATGGCGTCTCGGCTGCGAAATTCCCGTTCAGCTTTGTGCGCTTGTCTTCAAACGACCATAACTTCTTCATTTCAGCTCCAAATTGAGTACCGTTTGAAGTTCTGGACTTCTGACTTCCCAAGCTTTGAAACGAGATATCATATGCATAATTTGAGCTCCAGGAAGTGCTTCAAAAATGTGTCCAACAGTAGCAAAATGGAGGTGCGACATTTCCGTTCATGGTTTGCACAGTCATCTTCAAACAGCCATAACTTTTCCGTTTCAAATCCAAATCTAGAACCGTTTGAAGCTGTGAACTCGTGACTTCCCAAGCTTTCAAATGAGATATTGCATGCATAATTTGAACTTCGGGAAGTGATCGAGATGTGTCCAACAATTGCCGAAATGGGGGTGCGGCTGTGAAATTGGGATTTTTCACTTTTTAGGACTTCGCAGCCATTTCACAGCTGCGAAACGAGGGTCACTGTGCTGCAAAATGGCACTCGTGTGCCAAAAGCGCTTTCGCAGCCGTGAAATACCCTGCGGAATGGGGCTTTGGCTGCCAAAAAAATGAAATTTTTTTTTTTTTTTTTTTTGTTTCGCAACCATTTTCACAGCTGCGAAATGAGGTTCACTGTGCTGCGAAATGGCACTCGTGTGCCAAAAGTTGGCTTCGCAGCTGCGAAACACCCTTCCAAATGGAGCTTTCCCTGCGAAATGGAGGATTTCATGCTTTGGTGGTTCGCAGCCGCTTTCGTAGCTGCGAAATGGGGGCTCCTGTGCTGCGAAGTGGCACTCGTGTGCCAAAAGTGGTTTCGCAGCTGCGAAAATTCTCGCAGAGAGGGGCCTAAGGCTGCGAATTGGTTTTACAGCAAAGTGCCGATTTCGCAGAGGCTGCGAAATCTCGCAGACCCCTGTTTTTCCCCTGTTTTCGCTCCGTTTGACTTCGATTTTGCTCCGATTTTGCTCCGAAAGACTTCCTTCAATTTCTTTGCAATTCCTCTTGATTTTGATCATCCAAAAACCTATATTACATCAAAACAAACTAGAATTAAAGCATTGAAATCAAAATTAAAGCATTGAAATCAAACTTAAAACAAGAAATTAACAAAACAAAAAGATATGGACTAGCTAGTCTTTAAAAAGACTAAGTCCATCAAAAAATTTGCTCCTGATTTAGCTTGCCCGGATCCCATATGAAGTTTGCATCCTTCAATTGAGACTTGGTTTGTATGATTTTCCCATACAAAGCTTGGAGAAAAGGTGGAGGCATGTGTTTCTTCATCAATTCTTCCTTGATGACTATCCTCTGTGGTTCTCTATGTACATTAACATCATAGCCATCTTTCTCTATGCTTTTCCCCTTTTTCTTTCCTTTGATTTCCTCCCTATTTTCTTTCTCTGTTTCACTCTCTACCTTATGCTCTAGCTTGCGTGTGGGCAGATCAACCTCTTTACCACTCCTCAGAGTGATAACCTCTTCGACTTCCTTCACCATTGAAGATTCTCCCTCTTGAGCCTCCACTTCATGGATACTCATGGAATTTTGATAAGGTTGAGAAGGAGAGTTTTCTTTCTCTTGCACTGTGTTGAGGTTGGCAAGCCTTGAGATTGAATCTTGGAGAATATCTAACTTCTGAGATAGATCATTTTGCATTTCATCCATCCTTTTATTCAAAGTACTCTCCACTCTGTCAATTCTTTGATTGATTTGAGCATTGGTGGCTTCTTGCTTTCCAATAAAATCTCCCATTACCTTGGTGAGATTAGCTATTGCTTGTTCAAGGCCTGAGGCTTGCGGAAGTGCTTGAACATGTTGCTTGTACTGAGGCGGCTGTGGTTTCCAAGAGAAATTTGGATGGTCCCTCCAATTGGAATTGTAGGTGTTGCAATCACCAAACATTTCCCTCTTGGCTGGAATGGTAGGACACTCATCCACTAAGTGCTCATAAGATAGACAAATGGCACAAGGCATAGCTTGCAATGGTGTTTGAGAGATGGCTTGCACTGGCTGCATATTTGTCATTTCTAGCTCTTCCAATCTCCTTTCCATAGCTGCAATCTCTACCTTCATGTTCATACCATCATTCAAAATATACATCTCACCCTTAGCTTTAGGTTGAGACGTCATTCTTCCCATATCTCTAGCATTTGGTTCACCCCATTCTCTTGAGACTTCAGCCACATAACTCATTCATGGCTTCCTCTGCTATGGTATTCAATATGGCATGCACAACTAGCAACTTGTGAATTAAAAACAGAGAACACAAAAGAAAACAAAAGAAAAACAATTCAAAGAAAGAAAATTAAAGTAAACTAAAAACTAAATAAAAGGTATACTAAAATATGAACAATAAAGAAATAAAAAGAGTTAGTAAAAGGAAAAGAAAAGTCACCAAACTTGTGATGAAGATCACAAGTACTCTAAAAAGGTGATATCACTGTAAAGTGGCACCATCCCCGGCAACGGCGCCATTTGATTCGTCCCTAGCAGCGGCAGTGGCAATGGCACCATTTGATTCGGGGTTCAATCCCCGGCAACGGCGCCATTTGATTCATGCCCACTTGGTGTCTCAACTGATTCGGGTCCAGCTGGTGCTCCTTGATTGAGGGAGTAATCAACAAAATTTATAACCTATTACACCATATACTAGGGTAGCAAAGACAAAGCTACTATAGCATAGTGACTCTAGGATCGTTCACTGGGATGGGTTTTCACTTCACAAATGATGTTAATTCAAAGTTGAATTGGTGCCTTTTCATTTCAAGGTTAGCTTTAAAAGAAAACATAAAGATGTTTGAATGAAAAAGGATTGGTTTTAAGCTAACCAAAAATAGTAACTGATTTTACTTACAAAGAAAAATGTTTCTTGGAGTTCAGATCACTAGGCTCGGGTTCCTCATACAAAAAGGGAGTTCCGATCACTTGTTTCTTTTCCTCGCATTAGAGAATTAACATATAGTTCCTTCTCCAACCGGTATTGTATAGATGCTTCCCATTAATGGGTTCAAACACTAAATCCCTCTCACTGATGCACTTTGCAATGGCTCATACCTCTCACCTAGCACTTGCCATTCAAGGTGATCTTTAACCTTGGATTACCCGTCAAAAGCTCGCAAGAGATAACTAATGGATGTCTCCTTGGAGTCCAAAAGCTTACTAAGTGTTGGCTATTCTAGAAAATCCTACCTTCAAACCACCTCCCAAAGGCTCGCAAGGGGTAAACTAGTGCATCTCCATGGACGGAGATCACTTGCCTTACCAAGTGTTGGCCCAGGTGATTTAAAGGCGTTTTAAGTTAACTAAAAAGATAAAAACCATTAATGGGTTACACTTTCTCTTCATTAAAAACTAAAACAACAAAACTTCCAATTTATGCATGTGGAAACTTACCCGGCTTTCCTTACTCCAAGAGACAAAAAGCTTAGTCTCTCATCCTCTGAGGAAAAATCCTCAAAGTTTGGTTAGCTAGAAATAAAAAGAAATGAAAAATGAAAGAGAAGGAAAAAACAGAGCAAGGCTCTGTATATTCTATATATTGATCGATTACATTACATGATGATCTTACAGTGGATGCAAGGGAGTTTATATAGGAAGGTAATTTACCCTTCCTTGGATACTTCCTAGCTAAGGAATTACATGAGTGGTTGAATACAAGGAGAAAATGGAAATTTAGACACAAAAATCTGAAGAAAAATATCCAAAAGAGTCGGTGGAAAATATCGGGAAGCTCCAGGAACCATTTCGCAAGAGAAAATGGTGTCTGCAAGATTTCGCAGACACTCATGAAGGGCTGCGAAATTACTTCGCAACAAAAAGCTATTCTCACAGGGCTGCGAAGTTGGCTTCCACCTTGAGGTTCTTAGCTTCCAGCTTGCGGCATATATCGGGCAACTTCAGGAGGAAATCCACAACACTGTACAAAAAGGCTGCGAAATTCTCGCAACAAAAGGCTGATTCCACAACACTTTAGAGTGATTGCCTTGCAGTGGCTGTAACTTATTCGTTTCAACTCCGAATCGTGCACCGTTTAAAGCATTGGATTCTTGACTTCCTGAGCTTTGAAATGGTATATAGAATGTAGAAAATGGACTTCGGGAAGTGCTCCAAAAGTGCAAAAGAATACTGCAGCTGGCTTTCCTCTGTTTTCTTCACTCTGTTTTTCCTCTCTCCGTGTTTCTCTCCTTGCATACTTTGAACGACTTTGGCAAAGGGATATGGGGCTCCAAAGCTTGGTTTCTTCATGAATTTGAGCTTCCAAAAGCTTTTCCATGAACTATATACAGCTCTCCCTCATTCTTGGATTGCTTTGGTGATCAAAAAGCTATCAAAACACCAAAACTTAACACAATTTGATTAGAATTGATTGCAAGGGTCCTTAACATGTTAATTGGGTTAAAAGGCAATAACTACTACTCAAAAGTGTTTAAAAGAGTTAATTACAAGCTATCAAATAGCACTTTTTGAGTAGTAATCAAGGCCTAGAGGCCGAAGAGGGTCGGTATCTCAAGGTTTCTAAATAGGATTTGCATGAAATATTCAATAAACTTGTGCTAATCTTCAATAAAATTGGCATGAGCACTTGAGCGCACTTAACCACCGCTTAAGCGCCTTAGGCGCTTGAGTGGTGTCAAGTGCTTGTGTGGTCTTAGCACTTGAGCGTTGTTACCTGCTTAAGTGCCCTTGCCCTTTTACAAAAATAAATAAAAATTAATTTAATTCTAGAAAAAATGCACCGTTCCTTTTTATACCCTTTAAAAGCCTAACTTGCCCCAGGCCAAACCTTCTTAGACGTACCTGTTACTTTTTGGTTGGACAAACAACAACTCTTGATCTTTAATGAAGAGTAAGTCACTATCTAAAAAGATTTCTAAGGTCACAATTTACTTGGAACAAAATTACCAACATACAAATAAGACTCAATGTTCTAACAATCTCCTCTTTTGGCAATTTTGTGACAAAACATAACATAAACCTACCTAAACTCTCATAAAGGAGTTTACATAACACACATGAATGCTCAATTAAAAAAAAAAAAAACTGAGGAAAGGCCTTACATCATCATGTAACTTGCACACAAAGAAAACTATACATAAGGTAAAGCAATGTGTGGGATAAAATAATGTCAAGAAAGAAAAACGAGATAGTTGGAGATTTTGCTTGATGCATTGTGAAGGCATGAAGATGGAACAGATTCCTATAGCAACACCAATGTGCAAAGCAAAGCTTGAGAGGAATATAGATGCATACAAATTAACTAAACCTAATAAAAGCTTGATAAGACACAATAGATCAACAATAAAGCATAGGAGGCTTTCACCAACTAGAATATACATAAAGAAGATCATGGGAACAAGTTTTTATGACTTAGAGTAGTTTTAGAGAGATAGACAGATAACAAAGAAATATTTTGCAAGAAACATCTATGTTAAGTATCTCTCTTAAACTTCTAAGGCATGCAATCAACAATTGATTTGGTTTTGTTGATTTGGTTTTCTCCAATGTCTCAAGATTAGTATCCTCCAATATATCAATTACTTTCCCTCAAGAATTAAAAATGAATAAAAATAAAATTTGAAAATAATTTTTCAAAAAATATCTCCCCAAAATAACATTTCCCCTTAAATGTAAGAACTCTCATTAAAATAAAATAAAATAAAATAAAATAAATAAAATTTTTGCCTAGAGATATCTCCCAAACTTCAAGAAATATCTTATATATCTTCTAATGAACTCCACCGTTGGTATTTGATTGACTTTGCAAGTATGTTTTATAGATCTCCCATTTTTCGTCACAAAAATGAAAAAAGTAGCAAGATAGAAATATAAAGCACAAGAGAGACACAATGGGAAATATAAAGCACTATCATATATATAGATACTCATGATTCTAGATACAAAAAATGTGTAACAAATGAAAATCAATTTAGATCAAAGCAAAATACATAACAGCTCTAAGCATCAAGAGGTGGAAGAGGTGGAATAGAACTCGATGCGCCCTGAGAATGGATCCATTAAATGATTTATGAAAGCTAACCTTAGACCTCATGGAGCTAGGTGTCTTGTGAGTCTATTCTCAGATGAAGATGAGTCATGGCATCTATGATCTTTTGTATAGTCAGATCAACCGTAAATAGTACAGAAGATGATGTGTGTGAGAAACTAGCATGACCACGACTAAAGCGTGTATGAGCAAGCTCCGAAATATTGACCTCGAGAACTAGAGCATTCTACTTCATCGCTCAAACCTCATTCTCCTTGTTGAGAGCCTCTTGAGATGCTAAGACTAGTGTTACATCCTATATACCATGGGAAACATGGGAACCATGAGACCATAGACATGACTATAATGTTTGGCTTAAGAACTCACATTTGGAAGAGCATAAAATGCTTGAACCCCTTAAGAAGCATCAAACTAGAACCCAAAGTTGTTTAGGATTCGAGAAATGAGAAAGGTAAAAGAAAGGCCACCAAATTTGAAGGAGTGATCACAAGAGGGGGTCATATTGTCGAGAATGACCTACCCTATATCAAACTACTAGCCAGAGAGAATGACATGAATAAACCTAGCAGTTTGGTAATGGATCTTGGCATAGTAAGTGAAGAGATAGCTTGGTGAAACCAACAATGGAAATGTAGGAGGGAATGGGGTGAGAAATGCTATAAAGAGAAGTGGGAATGAATCAAGCTTCCCTCGAGTGAGAGCCTATACCTCAAGAAAAAAGGAAGGAACACACTCAACAAGACAAGGCATACCAAGGACACATTCGATCGACTAGGAGGAGATGAGAAAAGAATGGCAATACATGGTCACTCTAAATGTAACGCCAACTATAATAGAGTGCATGTTAGCATAGAACATCTATATTAAGATGAGGGTAGTAAGTCCCTTGGAGAAAGAACAAAGTCTTCTACCCTCACTCACAAATGATGGTGGAGAGAAGAGTATCTTGAAAGGCTCTAAGGTCGACTGAACACTCAATCTCGATGCGATAATTGTGGAAAGAAGCGTAAAAGCGAGTACGATCCTCCTCACAATGGAAGCACTCCCACTAGGAGGTCATCCAAGTCAAAAGAACCTTAAAGAGGAATGTCCTGAATGGGCTCTAGTGACCTAGAAGCGGTCACCTCATGCTAATGGTGACAACTAGCCATCAATAATATAAAGAATATACAAAGGCATAAAAAACAAAGAAAACTATGAAAGAAAACTAAACCACTAGAAATGATCTAAACTATGTCCTAAACAATACTATACAAATGAAAATGTGAAACTAGGAGTAAACTGACCTCAAATGCACAAAAACCAAGAACCCATAACGTTTGAGCTAACTAGAAGGAGGTTATTTATACCCTATAGGAGCGCTTGATGCAGATTAGCACTCGGACGTCATGAGCATGGGAAACAACTTATAACACTTGAGTGGTCTTATTGCTTGAAGCGATGTTGGATACAACTTATGGCACTTGAGCACTTGGAGCACTGGATAAGAGTGCTCAAGTGTTGGTGACAACGCTTGAGCACTTGATTTAGAATTTAAGCACCAAGTAAGAGTAAAGGGCTTTCTAAAAAGGCTTTGAAATCCAAAACCAATCAAAGTATAAATTACTCATGAATTTAGGAATGATAAACATCTAAGGGTAGAATCATAGAGCTCATAAACTCACAAATTAGGTTGAAACGTAATGTACCAAGTAAAGTTTCTGGATAGTATCCATCCATCAAACAAGAATGAAGTTTTCAACTCCAAAAAACAAAATTAATCTTAATTTTAGTTTAGAAAATCAATGCATAACTATCAATGTATAAGAGGATCAACATAGAAACATAAGCATTGATGTTCAAAGGAATACGACTTATTGTCTAGTTCTATATTTCGAAATTGATCTCCTAGAAGTAACATCTAGTCATGTCTTTAGTCAAATTAAAGAACACATCCAATTAATTTGTTCTAAGTTTGTTTGATTTTTGTTTAACATGACCTTGTTGATCTACATACAACAAAACTTAAACTCCCTCTTAATTTGATATCATATTTTTCTTTTTCTTTTTATTTTGAAAGTGGAGGCATTGATCTTTTAATTTTACTTTTTGTTTTTATTCATATTTGCCATTTTATCCTTTTTGGGAGTGTTTCCAAATGTTGCAAGTGAGCAGCATATATTTAGGGAATGAATCTTGGAAAGTATATAAGACTTATCTTAGCCAAGTATTCAAATTTTGCATTGACTTATGAAACAATAATAATGATCATAGCCAAACAAGGTATGAGGATAATAAGATTTAAGCATGATAAAAGATCCTTCCAAAGAAACCAAAATCTACTTTGTGAGTTAAACTTAAGAAGTTCCCCGCTTGATCAATCACAAAGTGTAGTTCATGTTGAATTTCCACTATACAAAGATTTTTAATTATCAATAAGTATGTACCTCAAAAGTGATTAACAAATATCTAAGGAAAACCTACACCAAATCTTGTAAATTTAATACATTTCTCTAGGTCATAAAGTCGAGACATTACAAATCATGCTAACAAGGTAAGTAAACAAACAATAATTATATGCCCAAAACTAAAATTTAAGAAGGCTAAAGGAAACAAATAGAAAATAGACAATAATATATATATATATATATATATATATATATATATATATATATAGTACTTAGAAGCTTGAAGGATTCTAACTCCTTAACGCACTAACAATCATCTTCCTGCTTGCAAAATAGACTTAAATAGGTCCTCAATTATTCTCTTAAGTGTTTGTCTAGGTGGAGGCATTATGAAATAGCTTAATAGATCCCAAAGTAGAGAAGAAAAGCCAAAAGATGTGGGCTTAAGAAAAATCAAGAGAGCAAATAGCTATGACAACATGCTCAGGTAATAGAGGAGGTGTCACCCTAGTTGTGTCTGCTTTTCCAAGGTAGGGTGCCACTTGATAGGCGAATGCCAAAGTTGGCTTCCATTGATTTTCTTTGTGCATCTTCTTTCTTGCCTTACTTAAGTAATACACCTTAAAGAATTCCTTTGAGCTCTCTTATTCACAAATATGGATTCAAACTCACACCAACTCAATGAAAAAGTGAGAAAATCAAGCATTGGAAAAATAACACAAGTTTAGTGTTGGGAAGCATGTTTGATGCCAAATAAATGTAAGAAATGTATGATTCATGGCAAAAAAAATGTGCTATATATGATCGCAAGTAGGAAGTTGAGGATGTAAGTCTTATAGATGAAGAACATGACAAATGATTTTCTCCCCTTGTGTTTGTTAATGGACACGAGTTTTGGCTATTTTGTATGATTTTTACGTAGTTCTTACTTTTCATAGCATCATAATTTTTAATTTATGTATAAAGATAAAAAGGTATTAACTTACTGTATTTCATATTAATTGAAGATGTATGTTTTATTATTATATCTTCTTGATCTTCCCACCACTCTTTTCTTACATATTTTCTCATGCATTTATGCATATGATGTGGACAAATGGGATGTTGAATTAAAAGTAATACAATTGATTAATGGTTTTACTGAATGTCATTTTATGTGCAGATTTCTCAAATTTCAAGGAACTTGGAAGTGTATGAGAATGATCACTTGGTCAAAATTTTGATTTTAAAGGTAAAGGAGAATTATATCAAAAAAACATTTAATCTAAACTTTGATGAAACTAAATGTATATGGTAACATGTGATAGTGAATGAGTACTAAGAATTTAGAACACAATCATAACTCATTACACAAAGCATCCATTTCTATATAGCAATTTAGTATACTTATATTAGGGACTTAACTTAGGCCCTAAGTTCATTTGTGAAAATAGAAGGCAATGCTCATTATTAGTCAAACACTTAGGTTACTAAGAATTTAGAATGATAATCCTAACTTGTTGCACAAGTATCCATTTCTGTGTAGCAATTTTGTATGCTTATATTAGGGACATAACTTAGGCCCTAAGTTCATTTGTGAAAAAGGAAGGCAATGCTCATTATTAGTCAAACACTTAGGTTACTAAGAATTTAGAATGATAATCCTAACTTGTTGCACAAGTATGCATTTCTGTGTAGCAATTTTGTATGCTTATATTAGGGACATAACTTAGGCCCTAAGTTCATTTGTGAAAAAGGAAGGCAATGCTCATTATTAGTCAAACACTTAGGTAACAATATGGAATCATTTTAGTGAACCATCAAACATAATAAAATCATACAATACTCTTGCATATAGCAAAATCATATTATGGGTTCAACACATATATGGTTAATTTCTATTTGATCTCTGTAGTTATTTTACTAGTGTCTTCTAATTTAATTTTTTCCTCCTTTATAGGGACAAGGAAAAGCATTTTGTGCTGGTGGAGATGTTGTAGGAATTCTTCTTTCTATAATTAATGGTGAGATTTTTCATTTCTTTCTTGCATTAGACTCATCTTCCTTGTTTTTTATTTACTCATCTTCTTCAAAAATATAGGCAAGGCATATATTATTTCTAACCCTTGAACTTACTCATATCTTGGATGTAGACAACAAAACAATGATGAGAAAGTATTGCTTTTAATGTGAAGATTGTGATCTAAATATTCAAGTGTCAATGCATGTATATTATTTCCTAATAAATTGCTTAAATGAATAGGACATTGGAGCTTTGGTGCAAGGTTTTACAAGAAGCAACTCACCTTAGACTATTTAATTGCTACATCTACAAAACCTTTGGTGAGACTTTATATATAGGCTGATGATAAACAACTATATTTTTTTTTCCCTTGTAGCATTATGTTAATCTATCGTTTTCTTTAAGGTTTCACTTATCAATGGAATTGTCATGGGTGGAGGTGCTGGACTGTCCATGAACTCAATGTTTCGAGTTGTCACTGAGAACACTGTACTTATCTACCCCCTCCAAGTATTCTTTAATCTCTCAAATTAATATTGTCTTGTTACAACAAAATTATTTTGTGAAACATAATTTCATGTTTTGCTACTTAAATACTTCATTGTTGCAAACCTTTTTATCTATTGTAGATGACTTTCATGCAAACAAAAATGGTGTAATACAAAATCTAAAGCAGGTATAAAGTTTCACTACAAATAAAATGAAAAATAATTTTTTTTTCTAATTACTAGGTCAAGAAAAGTATTCTTTTTTCCACATGAAAGTTCAAATTGTCATGGAAGCTGATTCACATACCTTAATGTCTTCAATCGAAGTGATAAATAAACCAAATATAGAAGAATAAGAGCAAAGAAATGACATAAATTTAATGTGCCTTGACAATATGTCAGATTCATTGGGTGCAAAATAAAAGTATTCAATTTACAAAAATAGAAATTGAGAAAATAAATAATTGGAACTCTTACCAATTAGGCTCACGCAATTCAATGCTTCACACCTAAATTCTTAGAATTGAAGTTCAAACCATGCAATGCGCCTTTTTTATATTGTTTTAAAAAAAAAAAAAAAGTCTAATAATAACTCAAATACCCATAAGATTTACTTTGGATCATGAGTATAAGTATGAAAAAACACTTACTCATAGGACTTAGTAGCCTTATCCATGTCAAAGACTTACTACATAGTATTCTTGTCCAAGTTTAAGTCTTTGCTTAAAATTTGCTAACTCGAAGACTTATTTTTCCACTAACAAGATAACACCCCAAAATTGATAAGTGAAGTTCACCAACTGCTAGGTAACCACAAGCCTAAGAAAAAATCTTATGATGAATGAACTTCTCTCTTGTATGAGTTTCTTTATTGTGATACACTTGGTTAACATATTTTCCACATACTTGGTTAACATCTTGTGCTTTCTTGTAACCTCTCTCTATAATCTCCCATGAATGCTAGGAACTAAGCAAAACCTTCATTTTGATACTCTAATTATCATAATTATCTTTGTTGAGCCTTTCCTTATGACTTTGATGCAAATTTCTTCAACTAAAAGAGCTAAAAACACACAAACAATTAAATAAAGAGATATTTTAATTAACTTTCTAAAATCAAATCAAATAAACATTTTAAAAACTTCCCAAACTCAAGTTTACTTTTCAATAATTTTATTTATTTTGAAAGTAAATACAAGAACTAGGTTATAAAGGAAACAATTTTATAATGCTTTACAAAAATATAAATAAATAACAAACAAAAAAATAAACAAAACAAAATTTATAGTCTACCCTTACTCACAAACTAAACCAAACTTTAAATTGATTTCAAAAGTACATTTTTTTTTAGCATTTGTTTTCAAGCTAATACTTAGGATTAGATAACTTATGAGGAAAATAAGTGTTAAGCAACCGCTTAACCATATTAGTGGTTTGTTTTAAAACGTTTAGAAGCTCCATTCAATATGAACTCATCAACATACATAAAATCAAAATAAGTGTAAGCAAGAAAATGAGGAAAGAGTGTGAACTTTGTTGGGCTAGGCAGAAAAACCTAAATATCATCTACATTCTCTATGAGGGGAATTAGGGATGCAATTATGGCCTCTTCATATTATTTCATGCAAGCAAATAAAAAGTGAACTTCATACTCCGAATATATCTTTAAGTAGTGACCATACCTTAATATGTGATTTTTTAATTAATTTGAGTTACAATTACTATATTGTGATTCAAAAGTAAGCCAAATTTGAACTAATGCCCTACTGTCAAATATAAATGTGTTCTTAGTCTTTTGAAAATATATCAAAGTCTTTGTAGCATCAATTCATTGGTTTCATGAATTTTTGTAGGTATTTGCAATGCCAGAAGGACAAATTGGACTCTTCCCTGATGTTGGTGCATCATATTTCCTTTCTAGGCTGTCGGGATCTTTTGGTAAAGTTGTCAATTCTTCTTATGACTTCATAATATTTCAACACAACTTTTTAGAATATCTGGTATGTAGTTCTCAATTCTCTTTGTGCCTTTTAGATAAATAGCATTTCATACATATCTAATCAATACATTTGAACTTGGTCAAACATATTGCTGAAACTACTATCTTATGTCTAGTAAGAATAACAAGGGAGTTGTGAAATTGATGAATTATATGACTTTGATAATTTAGTAATAGATATGGTCTAGACACCCTTTCTTAATTTAGGAAAATAATTGATTAAAATTAAAATGTAAAAATAAAATTAATTAAATAGAGAAACATACCAAATTTTAAGTGCAAAAAAAAAAATTAGAAATAACAAGTTTAATAATATCTTAAATTACTTCAAGATACCTAAGTATTAATGATGGTTAAAGTAATTCTTGTGCTGGAAAATTTTTCTAGACGTGTTATAACTGCTTACAAGTTTTATGACTATTAATTCTTCTGCCATATGCTTAAACTTCAAACTGAATTTTTATCTGTGAGGTTAGATTCATGTGGTTTTAACCCATTTTCCCTTCATTTGTGTTAATCGATATGAAGGAGAATATTTAGGACTCACTGGTGCACGGCTGGATGGAAGCGAAATGTTGGCTTGTGGCCTTGCAACCCATTTTGTCCTCTCAAAGGTACTTTCTCTCAGAGATAATTCTTAGTTATCATAAAAGGTAATTCCTTAAGGGAATTCATTTAAATGAATAAGGTGGTAGAGTTAAAAAATTGTGATGTATTCTTTGTTGTTGTAGGATCTTCTTTTGCTGGAAAATGCGCTATCGGAGGTGGCTTCTTCAGATGCATTAACCATTTCTAGGGTCATCAGTGCATTCTCAAGCAAAATATCCTTAAAGAAAGATAGTGCCTTCAGGAGGTGATTCTCATGCAAATTGATTATATGAACAACTAAGCATTTTTATTGAGTTTACAACATTGTGCCCCTTAAGCATGACACTCATGACTTTGATGCATTGGTAAAATAGATTGGAGACCATCAACAAATGTTTCTCAAAGGGAACAGTCGAAGAAATACTATCAACACTGGTGACTATGATTGTAAAATCGCTCCTTTCATTAGGCCTTAAATATATGCTCATAATTAATTAGAATTTCACTTGTTTTAGGAAAATGAGGTTGTAAATGGAGACAAGTGGATAGTCCATGCAATAAGTTCTATGAAGTCGGCTTCTCCAACAAGCCTTAAAATTTTTCTTAAATTGGTAAGAACATTATAAATGCTTATTCATTTTCAAAAAGAAGTTCAGTTAATGAAAACTTGTTCTACTTAGAATAGATTTCCTTAGTTTAAACCTTCTAGGTCTACTCTATTAACAAAAATTTTACTTGATTCAAACTTAGATTAGAGAAGGGCGGACAAAAGAACTTAAAGACTGTCTAATCCAGGACTATACCATCGTTTGTCACCTGATTCGAAGAACATTCAATAGGGATTTCATTGAGGTATCTATATTGATAGCTTATGTTTGTTTTAGCTATTTTGATACCTATTACTTATATAGTGAAAACCTCCACATTCAGGGTTCAAGGGCAAAGTTATTTGAGAAAGACAAACAGCCTAAGGTACATATACTGCCATCCCTTGTTTCATGAAAATTTTTTGGCAGCATTCATATTCTTACCATGAGATTCTTATAATCCCTTTTTTTCATTTTTCTTTTCGATTCCCCCATGCATGCAAATAGAGACTTTACCATTTCTAAAGGAAATTAAAGAAAGAACTTATTGAATGCCCTAAAATAACCAAAGTTGGGATCAATGTTTTCTGGAGAACACTTTTGCATGCTGTTTATTTCATCTTAGAGGAAGATGCTAATTTTATAACTTCTTTTATTAGCTGCTTATGTTACAAGAAATTATCTAATGTTAAAAAAAAAACAAAAAAAACCATGATGGGAATAATATATATATATAAAACTTTTTTTTCTGTGTCACAACAGTATTGATAAAATGGGGAAGGTAAAAGTGGTTCTTTTCTAGAAAGGAACTGTAAGCCATAGAAGTTGAGGCAAAATGTTAGAAAGGCATGAAAGGATATTTTGAGCTTCAAATCAAATGGGTTCATTTCCATCATATTGACTTGATCCAATCATAAGAGATCATTAGTCAAAGCTTAACCAGGTAGAATAAGATTTTTTTCTTATCATTGAATAAAGTAGTTAGAATACAATAATCTTTAAGAGGATGAGAAAAGGGATAGTAAGATAGAGCTAAAAATAGAGATAAACATTTTTGTTTCCTTTTCAGTATGAACTTTGTCTTCTTCTATTCTTCTTCTACCATGGATTTTCTTTTGCATATTAACAATCATCTAAGATTCTAAAATGGAGCAAAAATTCAAATGTCAAATTTCCGTATTCGCCAAGCAATTTCATTGACATCTAATTGCATTTTTTTTTAGTGTGCAGTTGTCTGATAGTATACAATCTACAAAACTCCTTGCATGTACTCTAAAATAAAACAATAATAAAATGGGACTACAGGTTTTTTGGATAAGAGTAATGATGCTTTCTACAAATGAATCCCTAGATGAGTTCTTGGGGAACACAAAGAATACATGTATTTGATTTTGCAAAATTATAAAGCAGGTCAATATGATTGTAAGAAAATTCATCTAAGAAAATTGTATTCCCTCTCTCTGATCTCCACAAAACATATTTTTATCTATTTAAAGATATAGGACCTTGTCATTTTAAGTTAACCAACATGCTTCCTGGATAGGACCTTTACTACACGATAGATAGGAAAAATCTATATATATTTTTATGTAGAATCATCTTTAATATTATACCACTTGAAAATAACATATTTTGGCTTGTTCTTGGCCTGTATTCTGACAGTGGGAGCCTTCAAAACTGGAGCTGGTTAGTGATGAAATGGTGGATCAGTATTTCCAAAAAGTTGATGATGCTGATTGGGAATACCTACAACTTCCTGAAAGAGCAAATATTGCCAAAATATGGCAATCAAAACTCTAGCTGGATTGTGAAAGATGATTAAGGAATATAAGGAGCTATAACTCACTTCAATTTCTAAACTTGATTTAGAAATTTTTAAAATTTTATAATTAGATTTAGATTCTAAAATTTAAGACTTTTATTTTAAGTGATTATTTTAGTTTCTATTTTTTAGTTGTTATGAGTTTCTATTTTGTCAAGTGTTAGTATCTATAAATAAGAGATTATGTAATATCTGAATAAGAGAGAGTGGTGGAATTCAATACATTTTTAATTCTCCTCAATTTTATTTTCTTTGTAACTTCTCGTGTTTCTCTATCAACCCTATTACTCTAAATAAATTGGTATCAGAGTCATAAGAAATGATGGCAAGTATTCATTTCAAGTCCCATAACTCAATAAAGATAATTATGACAATTAGAGTATCAAGATGAAGGCTTTGCTAGGTTCAAAAGATGCATAGGATTTTGTTGAGAAAGGCTACAAAGAGCAAGATGAAACCACTCTATCCCCATATCAAAAGGATTCAAAATAATTATGGACGTGGTAGTGGATATGGCAATGAAGAAAGAGGTAGTTTCAATTCATCAAATAATGAAAGAACAATCTTCTAAAACTTACATTCCTCAATAGGACGTGGAAGAAGACATAACTGAAGGCAAATGAATAGGGAAAGTATGATAAATCCCAAATTCAATATTATAATTTTAACAAATATGGTCACTATGCTTATAAATATAGAAGTTCCACTGATAATATGGAAGGACAAGCCAACTATATTGAAATAAAAAATAAAAAAAGATCAAGAAGAGTCTACCATATTGTTCACATATAAATGAGAAAGTGAAGAGAACACATGGTATCTTAACACTGGAGCAATCAATCAAATGTGTGGTATCAAAACATGTTTGTGGAGCTTGATGAATCAAAAAGTGATTATGTTACCTTTGGAGATGCATCCAAAATTCCATTCAAAGGTAACGGCAAAATCCTAATTCATTCGAAAAATAGAAGACATCAATTTATCTTGAACCTCTACTTTGTTCCTAGCATGAAAAATAATATATTAAGTCTGGGTCAACTCTTAAAAAAAGGCTATGATATTCATATGAAAAATCAAAGCCTTCAGATAAGATATAAACATGCCAATTTAATTGCTAATGTGCCTATGACAAGAAATAAAACATTTTTGTTAAACATTCATAATGATATTGTAAAATGTCTTAAATCTTGTGTCAATGATTCTTCTTGGATTTGACACTTAGATTTAAACATCTTAATTTTGGTAGATTGAAATCGTTGAGCAAGAAAAATATGGTGAAATGATTGTCATTTATAGATCACTCAAATCAATTATGTGAAGGATGCCTACTAGGAAAACATGCTCAAAAAAAAATTCCAAAAGAAGCAACTAAAAAAGCAAAGAAGCCTCTGGAGCTTATTCATGCAAATGTATGTGACCCAATTCATCCAAACTCTTTGGGTAAGGATAAATGTTTTTTGCTTGTCATTGATAATTTTAGTTGAAATTTTTGTGTGTATTTTTTAAAAGAAAATCTAAAGTATTTAATGCTCTTAGGAAAATACTTATTGAAAATGAAAGTGGGCAAAATATAAATGCAATGAGATCCGATAAATGAAACCAATTCACATCAAAAGAATTTGAAAAATATTATGAAATCATGGGATTCGTTAGCCTTTAACAATTCCATATTATCCATAATAAAATGGTGTAGATGAAAGAAAAAAATAGAACTATTTTTTATATAACTCGAAGTATGTTAAAGAGTAAAAACACACTTAAAGAATTTTGGACTGAAGCAGTTGATTATGTAATTTATTTGTCAAATCATTCTCCTAGCTAGTCGAAGTGTTTGGAATAAAACACTACAACAAGCTTGGAATGGAAGAAAGCTAAATATTTCACATTTGAGAGTGTTTGGAAGCATTATATATGCTCATGAAATGGATCAAAAGCAATCAAAGTTAGATGACAAGAGAAGAAAATATATTTTCATTGATTAGGACTCAAGCTCCAAAGGTTACAAGTTATAAAATCAAACAATGAAAAGATTATCATCAGTAAAGATGACAAGTTTAATGAATCAGAAGCATGGGATTAGAGTATTCAAGAAGGTGGCTATGATACTCCTCTCTTGTATGATGAAGAAGAACAACAAAAGGAAGCTTACAAGAGATTGCTACTCCACTTTCATCACCACCTCCTTCAACTCATGAAGTTCCAACAACATCATCCCTATTGGAAAACTCAACTGAAAGGACACCATGTTTTAGAAGTCTACAAGAGATCTATGAGATAACAAAAAATCAAAATGATCTAATCCTCTTTTGTTCTTTTGCAATTTGTGAACCAATAAGTTTTAAAGAAGCAATTCAAGACCAAAGATGGAAAGATACAATAGAGGAGGAAATAAAAGCAAGGAGGAAAAATTACACATGGAAACTAAATATTAGAATTAGATTTAGATTCTAAAAGTTTGGTGAGAATATTTTATTTTGAGTGATTATTTTATTTTCTATTTTTGAGTTGTCAAGTCCTATGTAATATGTAATATTTGAATAAGAGAGTGGTAGAATACAATAAATTTTTAATGCACCCCAATTTTATCTTCTTTGTAAATGTTCATGTTTCCTATCAACCTTATTATTACTCCAACAAATTGGTATCATAGCCATATGAAAAGATGGCTAGTGGGATGTATCCATTTCAAGTTTCCCAACTCAACAAAGACAAATATGATAATTGGAGTATCAAGATTAATGCTTTTCTTGGTTCATAAGATGCATGAGAGGTTGTAGAGAAAGGCTACAAAGAATATAGGAGGAAGAAAGACAAAAAAAAAACTCTCACCATCATCTATCAAGCAATGGATAAAGGTAATTTTGAGAAGATTTCAAGTGTATTTAACTCCAAGAAAGTTTGGGAGATATTACAGAATATACATAAAGGAGTTCATAAGGTACAAAAAGCTCATCCTCAAACTGTAGAGGAGAATTTGAAGTTTTGGATATGAAAGAATCGGAATCAATCTCCCATTATTTTTCTAGAGTATTGGCTATTGTGAATTTATTAGAAAGAAACGGCGAGAATTTAAATGATACTCATGTAATTGAAAAAAAAATACTTTGATCTTTAGATTCAAAAGTTTGATTATTGAAGCCATTAAAGAATCTAAAGATTCACATTTTATGACCATTGATCAACTTATAAGATCACTGCAAGCCCATGAACAGAGATTAACAAGGAAAAACTAAGAAAAATTAGAATAAGTTCTTCAAAGAAACCTTATATCAAAAGAAACTTAAAATAAATAAAAAAAGTCACAATAATCATGGACATGGTCATGGATGTGGCAATGGACGTGGCCAAGGCAATCAAGGAAGAGGTAGCTTCAATTCATTAAACAATGAAAAAACAAGCCAAAACTCACATTCCTTAAGAGGGTATGGAAGATAGCACAACTCAAGGCAAAAAAAAAAAATGAAAGGGAAAGGTATGATAAATTCAAAATTCAATGTTATAATTGTAACAAATATGGTTAATATACTTATGAATGTAGAAGTTCCATTAATAATATGGAAGGACAAGCCAACTATGTTAAAAAGAAATATTAAGAAGAACCTACTGCATTATTGGCATATAAAGGAGAAAGTGAAGAGAAAAACACATGGTATCTTGATACTAGAGCAAGCAATCACATGTATGGTTTCAAAAACATGTTTGTCGAGCTTGATGAATCGAAAAATGGTTATGTTACTTTTGAAGATGCATCCAAAATTATATTCAAAGGAAAAGGTGAAATCCTAATTCATTTGAAAAATAGAAGACTTCAATTTATCTTGAATGTCTCTTAGAAAAATACTATGAAATTGATAATAAAGTACAAGTTAGATGGGATAATTGATAGGCATAAAGCTAAATTGGTTGCCAAATGATACACCCAAAGCTATGGAATTTACTATCAAGAGTTTTTTGCCCCTATGGCCAAGATGAACATTATTAGAGTCATACTCTATTTTACAATCAATCTAGATTAGCCATCAAGATAGTTTGATGTAAAGAATGTCTTTTTGCATATTGATCTGTTAGAAGTGTACATGGATCCTTGTTCGAGGTTTACACCAAAAGGAGGCAAGGTATGCAAACGAGAAAAGGCTTTGTTGGATTCAAGCATATGCTAAGGGCATGGTTTGGCAAGTTAAGCTACTTGATGACGGGGTATGGTTTCAAGCAAGTAATGGCATATCACATTCTGTTATATAAGAAAGATGGTGATGACATTACTTTGATTATTGTTTATTTTGATGACATGATTGTTACAATTAGTGACTTTACAAAAATATAAAAGCTTCAAAGCTATCTAGCTTTAAAAATTTGAAATGACTTAGTGCTCTAAAATACTTCTTGGGCATTGAAGTGCCTCAATCCAAGTATGGACTTTTCCTCTCACCACGGAAGTATACATTACATCTCTTGGTTGAAATCGGTAACTCCATTTTCGAACCTGTGGACAATCTCATTGTGATAAATCAGGCTATGTCCATCTATCCTAGTTGAATATTCCAACGTACAAAGAAATATATCAAGGACTAGTGAGAAAATTAATCTATTTAACCTATACTAGATCTGACTTGTCATATGAAATTAGTGTTATAATTCAATTCATACATAATCCAAGTGACTGAGATATGAATGTAGTAAATCATATCCTGGCCTATCTAAAGTTCTCTCGAAGCAAAGGTATTATGTCCTCCAAACAAAGGCATCTAGTTATTAAAGGTTACATAGTTGGATCCAGATTGAATAGAAAGTCTACTTTAGGGTATGTGTCATTTGTAGGAGGAAATTTAGTGACTTGGAGGAGTACGAAACAAAATGAGGTCTCATTGTCTAATACAGAAGTTGAATACCATGTGCTCTATCATGCAACTACATAACTTACTTAGCTAAGAATTCTCTTAAGCGAGCTTGGGTTTGATTCAAAGAAACCTATGGTACTTTTTTTTTTATAAAGCAAAAACTATTAAGATTGAAAATTATTCGATACAACACAATCAAACTAAGCATATCGAACTTGACAAGAGTTATATAAAGGATAACCTAGATTCTAGCATAATAAAGGTTCCCTATATCAAGAGTGCAGATCAGTTGGCAACTATGATGACCCATGTCGTTACTAGTGGTCCATTCTATGCATCATTATCCAAGTTAAGCATGTGCAATATCTATGCATCAACTTGAGGGAGAGAGTCAACATATAAGTTACAACTATGATGATTTATTATACAACTGTGATTTATTACACAATTGTGTTTGATTATACATTGTGTTTTATCCAATTGTATATTATTCTGTATAGTTGTCTATTATTCTACATAGTTGGCTATTCTAAAATACCCTTATGTACCCTATATAAATACCCTTGATATATATGAAAATTTTATTTAACAATTTATCAAGTTATTCGTATGAAAAAATCACCCCTCTCAATAAGAGATTAACATGTCAATTTCATTGCTAATGTGCCTATGACAAAAAAAATAGAATGTTTTTATTAAACATTCAAAATGATGTTGTAAAATGTCTTAAATCTTGTGTCAATGATTCCTCTTAGATTTAGCATTTAAGATTTGGACATCTTAATTTTAGTGAATTGAAATTGTTGAGTAAGAAAAATTCGGTGAGATGATTGCCTTCTATCGATCACCTAGATCAATTATGTGAAAAATGTCTAGTTGTAAAACAAGCTCGAAAATTTTTTCCAAAAGAAGTAACTACAACAGCTAAGAAGCCTCTAGAGCTTATTCATTGGGATGTATATGGCTCAATTCATCCAAACTCTTTTAGTAAGAATAAGTATTTTTTTTATTAATTATTTTAATTGAAAAACTTAGGTGTATTTTTTGAAGGAAAATATGAAGTATTTAGTGCTTTTAAGAAATTTAAAACACTTATTGAAACTAAAAGTGGCCAAAATATAAAGGCAATGAGATTCGATAAAAGAGGCTGAAAAATGGGTATTGCTTAAATACCACTTGAATAATAACCGAAAGTTCAATAGGGAACATCTAGACAAGGGGTGAATGGATGATTTTAAAATTGTTAAACAATATTGGTTAATTATAATCAACTTTTCTTATCCCAAGATTGTAGACCCTCCATTTTGTCTTCCTAGCACATGTCCTATTAGGTATTTATTCGATACTTTACAGCAATTCCCTGGTGGCCCATTACTACTCGTGTAGCCTATCTTTTCTGAGTCACCTTGGGGACTTTGGTTAAGGGATTTATCTAACTCCATTGTGACTCTTGGTAGCCCTAATTTAGACTTAGGCCAGTTTAGATACGCTTGGCCTATTAGGCACCACTTTAGGCCCACTTAGGCATCCTAGGCCCACTTAGGCACCCTAGGCCCATTTAGATACACTAGACCCACTTAGGCATCCTAGACCCACTTAGGCATCCTAGACCCATTTAGGCACCCTAGGCCCACTTAGGCACCATACGCTCACTTAGGCACCTTAGGCCCATTTAGGCACCCTAAGCTCACTTAGGTACCTTAGGCCCACTTAGGCACCACCCTAGGTCCACTTAAGCATCCTAAGCCCATTTAGGCACACTTGGCCCATTAGGCACCACCCTAGGCCCACTTAAGCACCTTAGGCCCACTTAGGCATCCTAGGCCCATTTAGGCACACTTAGCCCATTGGGCACCACTCTAGGCCCACTTAGAAACCTTAAGCCCACTTAGGCACCTTAGGCCCACTTAGGCATCCTAGGCCCATTTAGGCACCCTAGGCCCATTAGGCACCACCCTAGGCCCATTTAAGCACCTTAGGCCCATTTAGATCATTTTTTACATGAATGTATGGTTTACATGGTTTGCATGGTTGCATAGCTTGTATGGCTTGCATGTGCTTGATTTTGTTTTTGTTTTTATCTCTCTTTATTTATTAGTTTTATTCATTTATTTACTTATTTTTAGAAAATTGCATGAGCTTAATAATCATATTCATTTCGTTTTTATTTATCTATTTATTAATTTATTTTGATAGAGAGTTGTTTGAGTTGATAATTCATTTTAGTTTTGCATGTGATCTACAATTCTAATTTCACTTAAAATTACATATTTTGGATTTTTAATTCTTAGTTACATGTTTCTTTTTTTTTATTGTTCTAATCCTTAGTTTTCTTTTATTTGTAGTTTTATTTTCCTTTTACTTTTTTTATTATTTGTTTTGCATGGGATTCCACGTGCTCCATATAAGGAAGGGAATGAGGTGGTGATTGGAGAGGAAGGAATAGAGAAAAGGAAAACTCACAAAAAAAGGAAGAGGGAACACGCATGGGAGAGAAAAATGAATGTGGTAATCTGAGAAAGGGAGAGAAAGACACCATTAGAGAAGGGAAATTATGACAGTTGGTGATTTGAATGAGAGATATGGAGAAGAAAAAGGTGTGATATGAAAAATGGAGAAAAAGACCATAAGGAAAGGAAAATTAGGATAGTCGACTGGTGATTGGAGAGATAAAAGGAAAACTCAACCAAAAAATGGAGGAAAAGACCATTGGAAAGGAAAAAAAATTGAGAGCCGCATGAAGGTTGAAATAGCACAAATTCAAGAAGAAAAGAGGGATCAGTCCGGTGAGGATTATGGGTGATCTGAAAGAAGAAGAGGAAACCTTTCCTGTTATGTCTTCCATCATTGTGGTTGGAGAGGAGTCTGACTAAGTTATTGAGAAAATATTAAGGAGAAAGAAAAGAAAGAAAGATAGACGATTGAAAAGGGATCGTCGGCCGCATCATTTTGGAAGTGGGAGTAGGTGTAGCCGCACTATTTAGACTAGGGGAAAGTTTGGTATTTCGGGTTGAGGAGGAGGTGCAGCCGTACTTGGTTTTGGAAGAAGTACAGCCACACCTTTGAGAAGATTTTTAGCACGTGGAGAATGTGAGAAAGCACTCAGCCAGATAAGGGAATGATGCACCATTGAGGAGGTTGGTTGTTGCACCAAAGCAAGGAAATGAGAGAGGTGATAGAAAAGTTTTTTCTTCTGTCATTGGAGGTGAGGAAGAAAAACAGAGACACACCATTGAGGGGATCAACAGCCGCACCAAGTGAAGAAAAGAAGGAAATGAGGAAAGCACTCAGTAGGAAAGGAAAAGAGAGTGCACCATGGAGAAGCAAGATCAGCAACCGTACCAAGGGAAAAAATGAGATAGGTGGTCTGAAATATGGGTTTTTTGTCAATAGCAAGGTGCAAGGTGCAACTACACCATTGGAAGGCAAGAACAGTTGTAGCCGCACCCTTAAAGAGGAGTAAAATCATTTCTTCTAGAGGTGCAAGGTGCAGTTGCACCATTGGAAAGCGAGAATAGGTGCAGTCGCACCCTTAAGGAAGAGCAAAATCATTTCTTCTGGAGGTGCAAGGTGTAGTTGCACCATTGGAAAGTAAGAACAAGTGCAGTCGCGCCCTTAAGGAAGAGCAAAATCATTTCTTATGAAGGTGCAAGGTGCAGCAGCACCGTTGGAAAGCAAGAACAAGTGCAGTCGCACTGATTACTACTCAAAAAGTGTTATTTCATAGCTTGTAATTAACTCTTTTAAACACTTTTGAGTAGTAGTTATTGTCTTTTAACCCAATTAACATGTTAAGGACCCTTGCAATCATTTCTAATCAAATTGTGTAAGTTTTGGTGTTTTTGTTAGTAATTTGATCACCAAAACTATCCAAGATTGAGGAGAGTTATTTGGAATCCATGGCAAAGCAATGAAGAGCTCAAATTCATGAAGAACCAAGCTTTGGAGCTCCATAGCCCTTTGCCAAAGTCGTTCAAAGTATGCAAGGAGAGAAGCAAGGAGAGAGGAAAAACAGAGTGAAGAAAACAGAGGACAGCAGCTGCAGTCTTCTTGCACACTTTTGGAGCACTTCCCGAAGTCCATTTTCTACATTCTATATACCATTTCAAATCTCAGGAAGTCAAGAATCCAATGCTTCAAACGGTGCGCAATTCGGAGTTGAAACGAAGGAGTTACAGCCATTGCAAGCAGATCACTCCAAAGTGTTGCGAAATCAGCCTTTTGTTGCGAGAATTTCGCAGCCTTTTTGTACAGTGCTATGGAATTCCTCCTGAAGCTACCCGATACATGCCGCAAGCTGGAACTCTGAGAACCTCAAGGTGGAAGCCAATTTCGCAGCCCTGCGAGTTTAACTTGTTGTTGCGAAAATATTTCGCAGCCCTCTTGAGTGTCTGCGAAATCTCGCAGACACCATTTTCACCTGCGAAATGGTCCTTAGTGCTTCCCGATATTTGCCACCGACTCTTTTGGATATTTTTCTTCAGATATTTTTGTATAATTTCCATTTTCTCCTTGTATTCAACCACTCATGTAATTCCTTAGCTAGAAAGTATCCAAGGAAGGGTAAATTACCTTCCTATATAAACTTCCTTGCATCCACTGTAAGAAGATATATATCATATATGTAATCCATCGATCAATATATAGAATATACAGAGCCTTGCTCTATTTTTCCTTCTCTTTCATTTTCACTTTCTAGCCAACCAAACTCTGAGGATTTTTCCACAGAGGATGAGAGGCTAAGCTTTTTGTCTCTTGGAGTAAGGAAAGCCGGGTAAGTTTCCACATACATAATTTGGAAGTTTTGTTGTTTTAGTTTTTAATGAAGAGAAAGTGTGACCCGTTAGTGATTTCTATGTTTTTAGTTAACTTAAAACACCTTAGAGTCACCTGGGCCAACACTTGGTAAGGCAAGTGATTTCCAACCATGGAAATGCACTAGTTTACCCCTTGCGAGCCTTTGGGAGGTGACTTGAAGGTAGGATTTTCTGGAATTGCCAACACTTGGTAAGCTTTTGGACTCCAAGGAGACATCCATTAGTTATCTCTTGCGAGCTTGAGAAGGGAAGTCCAAGGTTAAAGATCTCCTTGAATGGTAAGTGCTCGTGAGAGGTATGAGCCATTGCAAGGTGCATCAGTGAGAGGGATTTAGTGTTTGAACCCATTAATGGGAAGCATCTGTACAACACCGGTTAGAGAATTAACTATATGTTAATTCTCTAATGCGAGGAAAATAAACAAGTGACCGGAACTCTCCTTTTTGTATGAGGAATCTGAGCCTAGTGATCTGAAACTCCAAGAAACACTTTTCTTTGTAAGTAAAATCAGTTACTATTTTTGGTTAGTTTAAAACCGAACTTTTTCCATTTAAACAAGTTTATGTTTTCTTTTAAAGCTAACCTTGAAATGAAAAGGCACCAATTCAGCTTTGAATTAATATCATTTGCAAAGTGAAAACCCATCCCAGTGAACGATCCTAGAGCCACTATGCTATAGTAGCTTTGTCTTTGCTACCCTAGTATATGGTGTAATAGGTTATAAATTTTGTTGATTACTCCCTCAATCAAGGAGCACCAGCTGGACACGAATCAGCTGAGACACCAATTGGGCACGAATCAAATGGCGCCGTTGCCGGGGATCAAACCTCGAATCAAATGGTGCCATTGCCACTGCCGCTGCTAGGGACGAATCACGCACCCTTAAGGATGAGCAAAATCATTTCTTCTGGAGGTGCAAGGTGTTGGTCTAAGATAAAATCATATATTTTTATTCTATATCAATTCATTAGAGTACAGGTGTATATATAGACAAAAGAAAAGGCTATACATGGACTACATGGATTACGGCTACAATTGCTGAGGGATTGCAGTGACTGATTGCAGTGATTGATTTTTCTCCTTTAATGGTTCAGAGAACAGCTCACGCCAACACTCCCCCTCAAGTTGGTACGTAAATATCAATAAGTCCCAACTTGTCTAGTGAGTGATGGAATATTTTACTGCTCACAGCTTTTGTAAGAATATCGGCCAATTGGTCTTCGGATTTCACAAAAGGGAATTGGATAATCTTTGCATCAAGATTTTGTTTAATAAAGTGTTGATCTACTTCTATATGCTTAGTCCGATCATGCTGAATGGGATTATGGGAGATGTCAATTGCTGCTTTATTATCACAAAACAACTTCATCTTGGAGTCAGGGGCAAAACCAATCTCTGTTAGAAGTCTCCTAAGCCACAATAACTCACATAGCCCTTTAGCCATTCCACGAAACTCAGCTTCCGCACTGGATAGAGCGACCACCTTGTGTTTTTTGCTTCTCCAAGTAACCAAGTTTCCTCCAACAAAAGTGAAGTAACCTGAGGTGGATTTCCTATCCATGATATTCCCTGCCCAATCTGCGTCTGTATATCCTTCTACTCTTAGGTGATCATTTTTTGAGAACATAAGTCCCTTTCCAGGGGGACGACTTCAAATATCTCAAAATCTGCATAACGGCACTCATATGATCTTCACTTGGAGAATGCATAAACTGGCTTACCACACTTACTGCATAAGCAATATCCGGCTGTGTGTGAGAAAGATAAATAAGCTTGTCTACCAGTCTTTGATACCTTCCTTTGTCTGCTGGTACTTGATTGGGATATTGTCCAAGTTTGTGATTCGGAATTATTGGAGTTTCTGTAGGCTTACAATCAAGTAATCCAACCTCTGTTAATAGGTCTAAAATATATTTTCTCTGAGATAGGAATATACCTTGCTTTGATCTAGCAACTTCAATGCCCAGAAAGTATTTTAGTCCTCCTAGGTTCTTCATTTCAAACTCAAATACCAACTGCTCTTGAAGTCTCGCTATCTCCTCTTAATCGTCTCCTGTGATGATCATATCGTCTACATAGACTATCAGAGCAGTCAGTTTGCCCTGTCTATGCTTTAGGAACAAAGTGTGATCAGAGTTACTTTGCTGGAATCCATACTTTTCCATTATCATACTGAATCTCCCAAACCAAGCTCGAGGTGATTGTTTCAACCCGTATAGAGTTCTTTGTAATTTGCAAACATTGTTGCCTTATGTGTTGGCTACATATCCTGAGGGAATGTCCATATATATATCTTCTTCTAGATCACCATGTAAAAACGCATTCTTTACATCGAACTAATGCAGGGGCCAATCTAGATTTGCTACAAGTGACAACAATACTCTCACCATATTTAGTTTGGCAACGGGTGAGAATGTTTCCTGATAGTCAACTTCGTATGTCTGCGTGAATCCCTTTGCTACAAGTCTCGCCTTGTAACGCTCAATTGTTCCATCTACCTTGTATTTGACAGAAAACACCCACTTGCACCCCACTGTTTTCTGTCCTTTAGGTAGATTGACAAGAATCCAGGTCTTATTTTTCAATAGTGCCTCCATCTCCTCCTTCATAGCCTGGACCCACCTCGAGTCTTTCATTGCTTCTTCAACGCTTGTAGGAACCTGACACGAGGAGAGTGCATCTACGAAAGTCTTTAGAGGTTCAGGAAGCGTCTTTGTGGATACATAGTTGGCAATTGGGTATTTCAACCTCCGGTCTTCTATGTTAGGAGAGTATCTATCTGGTGGTTTGCCTCGATTATGCCTGTATGGTAACTCATAGCCCACATGAGCATCATTAGTTAACACAGGTGTACTCAGAGTGTTCAGGGAACTTACCTCAGGAATATTCTCAGGAGATGGGTCTTTGGATACTGTGGCATGAGGGGGTACTATCGACTGCTGTGGCTGTTGCTCTTCAATTACTAATGGTAGAACACCAAGTTCTGTGTCAACATCAGGTTCTGTATTGGATACAGAAACAACAGGCTCAACATCAAGTTCTGTATTGGATACAAAAATAATAGGCTCCTAATCAAACCTCAGCCAATTCAACTCTTTATTTTGAGGCGCCCCCTGAAGAGTAGAAGTGGATGTGGTCAGAGAGTAGAAAGTCTCTGATTCCAAGAAAGTGACATCCATCGTCACATAGGTGCAATGATTAGATGGATCATAACAGCGATATCCCTTTTGATGTAGGGCACACCCCAAAAAAAGACACCGGACTGCGCAGGGATTGAGTTTAGTGCGTTGATTCTTGTGTAAATGAACGAAGGCAACACAGCCAAAAACTCGAGGCGGAAGCATTAAGGCAGTAGGTAGAGAGATGACAGTGGATAGAGCCTGGAGAGGAGTCTTGAACTTAAGAACCTTATAAAGCATCCGATTAATAAGGTGAACTGATGTAGTGACAGCATCAGTCCAAAAATGATTAGGTACATGAGCACCAAGAAGAATAGCCCGAGAAGTCTCTAAAATATGCCGATTTTTCTTTTCGGCAATTCCGTTTTGTTGTGGTGTTTGAGGACAGTTAGTTTCATGAATCAAGCCATGGTGACTGAAATAATTTTTAAAGTCACGATGCATATACTCTCCACCGTTATCGAATCGAAGTATGCGAATTGTAGCAGAATACTGAGTTTTAACCATCTCATGAAATGAGCAAAAAATAGAGAAAACTTCATCCTTATTCTTCATTAGATACAACCATGTCATACGAGTGCAATCATCCACAAAAATCACAAACCATCGAACCCCATGTAGACCCTCAATTTTGTCCCTTTAGCACATGTCTTTAAAATTCATTTTCAGTGCTCCACGGTAGTTCCTGGTGGCCCATTACTACTCATACGGCTTACCTTTTTCTGAGTCACCTCGGAGACTTTGGTTGAGGAATTATTTAACCCCTTATTGTGACTCTTGGCAGCCCTAATTTAGACTTAGACTTTTCATTCCTTTTTAGGATAGCTTTTAGATACACTTGGCCTTTAGGCACCGCTCTAGGCCCACTTAGGCACACTTGGCCCATTAGGCACTTTTAGACTCACTTTTTGTATGACTTACACGGTTGCATAACTTGTGGGGCCCAATTTTTGTTAATTTGTTTATTTTTATTTCTTAGTTTTAGTTTTATGATTATCGATCACTCTTATTTTTATTTGTTTTCTTCCTCTTTATATTATTTTTCTTAACTTGATTATTCATTATATTTTTTTATTGTCCTCTAGTTTGTTTACTTATTTAGTTACTCATTCAATTATTTACTTTCAAAAATTTCATGCTTTTGCAAGGAAACTTACCATTGGAGTTTAAAGAAAGTGGGACTCTCCTTGAAAGGTTTTGGAGGGGAATTCGAAATTGGGAAGATTGCTTTTGAAGGAGAAGGCTAGAAAAATAAGGAAACAAAATATTCTGCAAGAAGGGGCTGCCATAAAAAAAAAAGAGGGGGGAGGATTTTTTTTTTAGGGAGAATTCAAGGAGGACACACATTGGAGAAAGGAGAGGGAGAAAGGAGTATTCTTTTGGGGGATTCCGGGATTGTCTTGAGGAGAAGCACAGAGGGAAGGACTGGCAGCACGCATCCTCATCTCATTTGAAGCCGAGCAATTCTTCTCAAAGATTGGTTCTTCCAGGTATGGTCATGTGAAATTTGCATTCTCTCATCTCTATATGATCCTAAATATTATTCTGCAAGTCCCAGTGTTATCTTATTGATTGTTGTGGAGATTTGGGACTGATCTTTCTTTTGCTGAATATATTTAAGCATGAGTATGCTCTGTTTTGGCTTCTATTTTTAGTCTTTTTAATTTCTATTATTAATGGCTGATGAAGGGGATTGTCATTGATATTGATATCCAAGAATCGTTCTCTTATTCTTTGATATCCCCACCTGTTTTTTTTTTAAGCCCATTGACAAAACAATGGAATGTGACTTGGCATTTTTTATCTTTTCTCATCTCTACTCTGTTTTCTGGAGTTCTTTTTCTTTTCCTTGTATTCGTTTCTTCTTTTTCTTCCAAGCGTTAATTTTTTAGATTCTTGGAATGAGAGACTCTAGATTGTCTAAATTGGAATGTCAAGATGCAGTGTTGATATCTTAACAAGGTTTGCTGGGTCCAATTGTGTGGTAGAGTGCCTACCAATTTATGGATACAGATCGTGATACTTGGATGTCAGTGTGAAGTTGTGATCAGGGTGAAAATGTTAAAGTCAGAGCTTAGAAGAAGGTCATCGACTGCTGGGACTGATATAGAATGCAATTGGAATGCCAACATTGAGATCGCTGAAAGAAAGAATGGGAAACAACAAGATTTGGAGAAGAACAAGGAGAGGAGTGAGGTTCCTCAAGATGCTCTGTTATGCAACAGAATTGATAGCAAGAAAGGTTCGCGTAAAGATATTGAACCTGCCCAGAATTTGATAGAACGGCACCTACGGCTGTACATGAACAGGGATGAAGTGGTGAGAGCTAATCGGGAACTTTATTGAGGAAAAATTCTTTGGACAACTTAAGATGGAAACAGATCTATAGCTAAGGGAAGGACTATTGAGCAACAAATTCTTGAGTCCAATCTAGTTCTAGAAGCATTCGGTGATGCAAAGACTGTCAGAGACAATAATTCAAGTCGGTTTGGTAAGTTTGTGGAGATTCAATTTGATCAGAGGAGAAGGATTTCAAGAGCAACTATCAGGACTTATTTGACGAAAAGATCCTATGTTTGTCAAGTGCCTAATCCTGAGAAATTATCATTGCTTCTACATGCTTTGTGATGCATCAGCAGAGAATGTTCAAAGGTCCAGATTGGGAAATGTAGGAAGTTTCCATTATCTAAATCAATCCAATCGCTATGAGTTGGAAGGTTGACAACAACTAAAGACCTTTGCCATCTCATTTTTCCCTCACTAAAATCTGAACCTAAGGCATACATGCATGCTGTCACCATGGCTCCCGGTCACTCACATCTAGAAGATAAGAACATAAGGAAAATTCTTGTGGTAAATGAGCAAACAAACCTGGTTTTATGCAGTTCATTGATGATTCACATGAAAGTATTTGATTCAAGACACCATCTTGTAGAACTGAAAGCGATGTTAAGGAGAGAACTGAAGGTTTGGTATTCTGATTTGTGCTTGGAGGGGAATAGGATTTCTGCTGGAGGTAGTGGAAGCCTTTCTGATAATTCTTCCAGAGATTCTATTGCAAATGAAACCAGTGCAGCATTTAGAACTGACAAACCAGCTTTGGAGCAAAGAGATAAAAAGTACTCTTTAAATAATAATGGTCCAGAAGTGGAGATTAGTCGCTGTTGTGTAGTCCTTTAGTCTTCACTAAGACCATTAGCCGGCAAAGTTCACCAGATTTTGAGGCAATTCAAGATTAACTTACTTGATATGGATGCTGCACTCCCTGAGGAGGCTCTAAGGCCATTAAGGCCTGACTTAGAAAAGAAATTGGCATGGCGCACTTTTGTTAAATCCGCAGAGACTATCTTTGAGATGGTTCAAGCAACAATCATGCTCGAGGACATGATTAAGATTGAATATTTGATGAACGGATGGTGGTATTGGTCATCACTCTCTGCTGCTGCCAAGACTTCTGTTGTTTCTTCCCTTGCCCTCTGCATATACTCTCTGGATGCTGCCATTGCTTATGAGAAGATCTCATTTAATTTGGATGACTAGCAGTCCCTCGCTCAACCAGCAACGACAATACATCCTACTCAGCAGATGCCACATACAGAACAGCCAGTTCCTCCACAAGTTAGCCATCCTTCTGAACCTACATGTGGACAACCCTATGGCTATCCCTCTTCTGGTCAAGTTCAAGATTAACTTGCTGTTGGTTCTCTTCTTCACATGTATGACCCCTTCGGTGCTTCTCCATTACTCCCTCGAACAAAGTAGACAGATGAGATGAGGTTATGAAGATTATTCAGCATGTCTAGAAACTCATGAGAAGTAAGTGTGGGTTCAGAAGTCAAATTTAGAAGCAGCAGATGATAATGATAAGAGAATAGACCTAGCAAGGAGTCACCTGCCAAGCCAAGATGGAATTCTTCTCTAGATTCACACAGGGTGGATGGCAACCCTGACGAGGGGAAAATGAATTAAGGAAAGAAGGCACTGATTCTTTCTTTTCATTTCAATGCAACTGAATCCCCGGAAAGAGTAAGAACTAGAAGTCCTTCAGCAATAGAGTCCAGAAAGCATTCAGGGGATTCTCTTCCTTAGATCATTGAACTCAAGGAGAAAACTACAAGTTATGATTTTTTTTGTATTCAGACCAAAGAAATAAGGAAAAACCCCAAGGAAAGGAAAACTCAATAATCTCAACAGCGCATCTTATTGGTGATAGAGTTTCCCAAGTTCAATCTCTTAGTAATCTGGCAGTAAACAATCTTGTAAGTTTCTTAAACATAGATCATGAGCAACTAGATTCAAATGAGCCATTGTCTGAAGAAGAGGATGATGATGAGTAGCAAAATATGGCTTAAAAATGGGCACATCATGTTTATTTCTAAGAAGATGTCTGGATTTGGTAGAAAGGAACTCACCCCTCAAATCAGAAAATAGTTTCTTCTAGTTTAGACATTCATAGCTTTTTTGCTCACCAAACCAGGGACAATTCAATGAACATCTAAAATAATTTCTGCAAAGTCTGCCCAGCCTAAGGAAACTCGCTTTCATCAACTTATGAGCATAAAAGTGGTATCTAAAGACCTTGATATACTTCTCATGCATCCAATTAACAGTCCAGAAGTTCAGATTGGCAGTTGACGTTTGATATCATGGATCTTAACTAGACAAAGGTGTTGGGTTACACTATGGAGCACACTGTATTAGTCTCTAGCCAGAGCTAAAACAGAATGTAAGCCACAACATACAGCCTGTAGATATCAGAATGAAGATGCAACCAGAACAAGGTCATTGATGTATATGGAGTAATGAAGAATTAGAGCTTGCCATTGTCAGTAACTCTAATGTTGCTGCCGATTCTGAATCCAAGTTGCAAAATTCATATTTGAGGGTCAACATAATTTTATTCAGTTCAACAGAACACACCAGCAAGACAGTCTCAAATCTCATTCACAAGCTCCACTCCATCATAGCAACCTTGCTACAAGCATCTTCTCCCCTACTTGCCTCTTTGATTGGGAATTTACTGTTTTAAATTGAATTTCAAAACCATTGTTCAACTAATCATTCTCAACTTTGAAAAATTCATCTTTAGACCTTCTCTAAGCAATAAAATCCAGATTTTAACACCCTTTTGCTGCCATTTTCCTTCCGGCACGCATTTTCACTATTTTATTTGATTTTCAACTGATTTTCTCGATTTTTTCTAAGCATGAATAAATTTTATGATTCCAAACAATGGAATTCATAGAACAAACTCATGCGAAATTAATTAGGGCTTTGGTGGGGGCCCGACATTTATGATACTCTCTTCAATATTGTTTGCTTGATATGTTGATTTTTTATTCTCCTTGATGACATACATGAATTCGTTTTATATTTATTGTTGAGATACCCTTGTTCCCATAGACGTGTGGATGCTCGCTAATCAGGTACGCTCTTTCTACCCTTTCAACTCTAAAATTCTATGAATATGTATGTTATCATGAACCATGACCATGTTTGATGCCATAATTGATTGTCTTGATGCTTGTTTGATCATCTTTGATAAAATACATATAATGTGTCACATTTCCAAACTAATCTCTTATGTTTCATGATAGCGCTCGAGGAGCCGTTCAGGTACGCACTTCGACTCTCTCTTATGGTTGGTTTTCTTGTTAGGCATGCAATATTTGAAATCACCTAGCCTACTTAGGTACCTATAATTAACTGATTAATGGCTACACTTCCCTTAACTTTGTCAGTAGAAACCTTTATAGGGCTTAAAGGGGTGCTACCTCCTAGAGGTACCTTCCCAATAAGTAACCTGATCCCCGGACCAAGACTTGGGTTTTCAAAGACATGCTTTTCCAGAAATTATGGAGTCACTTTTTTTTTTTAGGGTTTTTCTTTCTTGTTTTATTTTCCCTTTAAAATAAAAATAAAATAAGTGGCGACTCCGACTTTTCTAAAAATTAATTTTTCACAAATAAAAAGCGAGTCTCGCCGATCGAGTGGGGACGCACGTGAAAAATGCGGGTCCACACCCCAGATATAGTGGATTTGGGAGATAGACCCCACATATCAGAGTGAATCAATTCAAAAGGCATCTGACTCTTATTAAAACTCAAAGGATAACTAACACGATGACTTTTAGCTAAGATGCATGTCTCGCATTTAAAATCCAAATTCGACAAACCCGAAAATAAAGTAGGAAATACAAGTTTCAAATATCCAAATGAAGGATGTCCTAATCGACGATGCCACAACAAAATGTTTGTCTTATTTCGATCACTAGAGCTTCTCGTATGGTTAGCTCAACCGATGCCAAAATCTTCCATATAGTAGAGCCCCCTCTTTTTAGTACCACGCCCAATTATCTCCTTAGTGAGAATATCCTGAAGAAGACAAAAGGTTGGATAAATTAGAACAATACAATTTAACTCCTTCGTGACTTGGCTCACTGACAATAATTTATGAGACAATGAGGGTACAAAAAGGGTATTGGTTAAGGAGAGAGTTGGTGATATCATCACTGTACCAGCCCCTTTTACCAAAGAGATGTCCCCATTAGCATTAGCAATGCTAGTATGCCGCGGAGAGGATCGTTCAGAAAAATCACTTGCATCATACGTCATGTGGTCTGTTGCCCCTGAATCAAGAATCCAACCATCATATGATTCAGTGGTATTGGTCCCAAGAAAACTCATACCTGTATCCAAATCAACTATTGTTGTCGGAATAAGTGACAATTGGGACTCAGCCGAGGCTATCGCGGCTTTGCCCGTCCCATTAGCTGCATTTTTGCTGGCTCCACCATCATTCCCATTCCCATCTCGTCGCCTCTTGGCTTATAATTCATGCCACCAATCTGGGTAGCCATGTAGTTTGAAGCATGTGTCTCGAGTATGCTTCGAATTTCCATAATGAGAGCATTTCATGTCATTGGATGGGTCATTTGACTTAGAAACTGAGTTGAATTTTCCATTCAATGACAGAGAGTTGGCTGCAGTGGAGGGCCCTTGTTTGAGGCTTCGTGAAGCCAACACTGCTCCAACCGCCTCTTCTCCATTATTGGCTATCATCACCACCTCACGCACAGCTTCTCTACGAACATGGGCATATGCTTGTTCCACTGTGGGAAATGGCTTAAGATGCAACACATCACTTCTAATATTATCAAGTTTATCATCCAAACCATCAAGAAAAGTATATACCCGATCCTTCTGCAGCATATTGTTAAAATATTAGATATCTGTTGGACATTGCATTGGATTGGGACGACGGAAATCAATCTCCTGTCATAGACCTTGGAGATCATTGTAGTATTTTTCCAGAGAGCCACTACCCTACCTGAGTCACGCCACTCGCCGCCGAAGTTCATAAACTTGGGTTGCATCACTTCCATCGAAGTAAGTGGTTGCAATTGCATCCCAAACTTGCTTTGTCGTTGGAAACCGAATGAAGTTGCCAATAAGGGATGGATCCATCGAACCAATCAGCCATCCTTTCACAGTTGCATTCTCAGTCCGCCACCTACGGAAGAAAGGGTCAGTTGTTAATGGTTGAGGAAGGTCGCCGTTGATGTAGCCGAGTTTATCCTTGCCTGCGACATACATCTCTAAGACTTGTGACCAGAGGGCATAATTCGTGCCATCCAATTTAATGCCAATCGGGGCAATTTCTAAGTCGGTGACTAGAATGGACGTCGGAGCTTTACTCAAAGCTTCTGTCATCCTTGCTGTTAGTTCAGACAGTACAGATGGCGGGATTGAAGATTCACCCGAGTGCTCACCCGAGTGAAGATCTGTATCTGCCATGTGAAAAGAGTTTGGGCTCTGTTTTTAAGAAATTTGGTTGAACGGAGGGTAGAGGATCGAATTCTGCTCTGATACCATGTTGGTCTGAGATAAAATCATATATTTTTATTCTATATCAATTCATTAGAGTACAGGTGTATATATAGACAAAAGAAAAGGCTATACATGGCCTACATGGATTACGACTACAATTGCTGAGGGATTGTAGTGACTGATTGCAGTGATTGATTTTTCTCCTTTAATGGTTCAGAGAACAGCTCACGCCAACACAAGGTGCAACCGCACCCTTGAGGGAATTTCCTGAACAGCTGCACCATTGAAAAACGAGAAGAACCAGCTACACACATCCAAATTTGTTCCAATAGCATCACATTCGGCTAGCACCAAACACAATAGCCGGTGTTCATTTGCTTGCTCTTCACCGCATCAGTCGCACACATTCGGATTATTTCGATAGCATCATAGTTCACTCACTTCTTTGATCTCCACAGGAAGCACATTCAGCACCAAACATGGCTGCCACTTTGGGAAGCCTACTGCCTGCACACCAATCTAGTTGGGTAAGCTATTCTTTCCTTATATCTTTATTTAGTCAATACAATATGATAAATGCTCTTTATGAATTTACTGTTATGCCTTAATAAGTCATTGTTAAATTTGAGATATATTTATTTATATGCTATCTATTTATCCATTTATTAACAAGATTTATTTTATAGGTTAGAGACATAGTTTTAAAATTTGTTTTGGATAGTTTTCAATTTAATTTTAGGTTTAAGTGAAACTTTAGTTCGTTAAAATAATAGATCTTTATGTTAAACATTTGATTTTTATATTTGCCTTAATTAGTGTTCAAAAACATTTTTAAGTTTAGATTTTATTTTAGTAATGTAAGTTTATTTTAAAAAAGAAAAAAATTGATCCCATGAGTTCATATTTCATTTTAATCATACCTGTTTATTTATGTGTTATCTATTTATCCATTTGTTAATGAAATAGATTTTATGAGTTAGAAATTTAGTTTTAAAATATGTTTTGTATAGTTTTCAATTTAATTTTAGGTTTAAGTAAAATTATAATTTGTTAAAACAATTGATCTTATGCGTTAAATATTTGATTTTTTAGATTTGCCTTAATTAATGTTTAATTCATTTGGTTCTTAGATTTCATTTTAATAATGTAAATTTATTTAGAAAGTTGATTCCGTGAATTCATATTTTGTTTTTAGTTTGCTTTCATTTAATTTGATTCATTTTAATTATTTTAGGTGTTTTTATAATTTTAAGTTATTAATAAAATCAATTATATATTTGAAGGTGCCTGTCTTTAGTTTACTCTGATTTAGCTTCACTCATCTATTCAGTTTAGGTATTTTCTATAATATTAGTTCATTAATAAAATTAATTTTATGATTGAAAATTATTGTTTGCCTTGATTTGATTTGGTCAGTTTAATTAGTCTGGATGTGTTTGTGGGTTTAATTAATCACATGTTAATCCTTGATTGTTACTCTTAATTGATTCGTTTCTTGAAAATGAGTCATTAATTCTGGGTGAGTATCTCGTTAGCTTATTTAATCTGAGTTTGAATGGTTTATTATTTTGGTGGTCTTTGATAATTGTTACTCTTAATTGATATGTTTCTCAAAAATTAGTCATTAATTCTTGGTAATAAATTGAGAGTTAGATTTTTTGAAATATTAGTTTGTAATTTTTTATGATAGATTAAAAGTCAAAACTTTTCTAAAGTTATTTTATGATTCTTAATGATAGTTTAAAAGATAGAAACTTTTTTTTTTAGAAACTTGTTTCCCATAGCTCTTAGTGCTAGATTGAAAGTTAAACTTTTTAAATGTTAGCTTGTAACTCTTGATGATAAATTGAAAGTTAGATTTGTTAAAATGTTAGTTTGCTTGATCTAAAAATCTCTGGTTAGTTGCTATAATGATTCTATCTTTAATTTAATTTTCAGAGGTCATTGAAAAATAATGATGATTGGTCCTCGTCTCACAACTTTAGTTTGCTCAGTTGTAAAAAAATTTTACTTGGCGATTTTGTTTTCTTTTATTTTGCCTAGTATTTTGTCTCATACATTTTGTTGTTTTTTTTCAAATTAATTTCTTTTATTTTCAAATAAAATACTTTTCTCAAAAGACCCCTTTAAAATTTCTATTTTAAAAATAATTCATTTAGAGTCCTTATAATCAAAATCTCATTTTCTTAAATAATACACAACCATGTTTTCATCGGTTCGCATCTGCCCTAGTTTTCAATAAAAAATCTAGTTTTAAGTAGAATACGAATCCAAACTTGTGATCCTAAATAAATGGGATAATTCAAGGCTAGATTAGTGTATATCAATTGGGGAATTGGTGAAACCCTACATAAGAAAATCTTTTTAAAACTTACTTTTGCTACCACCTTTGCTACTTATTGAAATCATGTTTATCTATTTTTTTAGGAATTATATACCCGATATAAGTGATAATTGAGGATTTCGTACACTTTGATCATTTTTGCTATGGTAATTAAATAACAAGCATGCTAGGATTTCTGTATTTTATTATTTATTATTTAACCCCTCATGTCTCGCGGAAGCATGTTACGAGTTATCTATGATATCTAGGTATGCCCTCTATCACCTACCTTCTAAATTCTGTAAATATGCTTGTCACTATGAACTGCACCTATATTTGATAGTGCTTGGGTATCTTTATATATGTTTCATTGTTTGATTATTTCTAAATAAAACGCATTCTGAATGATGTACTATTTGAACTAACTTTGATGTCTTGTGATAGCACTTGAGAAGTAGTCCAAGTACGCACCCTAAATCTTCTTCATGATTGTGATTGGTTTTTTTGTTAGGCTTGTTATTTTTTGAAATCACCTAGCCTACCTAGGTACCCTCAGTCAACCAATTAATTGCCACTATTCCCTCAATTTAGTCAATAGAGACCTCTTTAGGGCTTAGAGGAGTGCTACCTCTTAGAGATACCTTCCCAATAGGTAACCCGATCCCTGAACCTAGACTCGGGTTTTTAAAGACACATTTTTCCAAAACTATAGAGTCACTTCATTAGTGTTTTCTTTCTTATTTTATTTTTCCTATTAAAAATAAATAAAATAAGTGGCGATTCCAACTTTTTCCAAAAATAATAATTTTTCACGAAAAATAAAAGAGAGTATCATCGATCGAATGAGGACGCATGTGAAAAATGCATGTCCACAAAGATATTATAGGGATAACCTGGATATTCAAATAGGTTTTCATCCTTATTGAAAATCTGATTTTTATTGTTAATTGATATCCAAATATTAACAATATATGTTGAAATATGTTAGGGATAATAATAATCACTACCAGAATGACCAACCTAACAAACTTAATAATAATCCCAACAAATCAATAATTGGTTATAGGTATAATCAACACAAGATAACCAATTCAACACACTCAATAACCAATTAACCAATCAATCCAATACATTCAATATCTTCAATTGGAATATAAGCAAGAATAAATATAAACCTTTTAGAATAGCCCTACAAGATATTAGGTTAAAACAAAGTAACCTATTCTAGGCAATTCAAATGTAATATCAAATAGATATGCAATGAGGTACAAGATTTTTTACGTGGAAAGCCCCCACAAACTGTGGAGATAAAAAAACCACGAGGGCTAAGACCTATCAATCGAAATCCACTATTTGAAATCAAGTCACACAGATTTACCTGGCTGCTTTACCCTAACGACTTACTCTCCAATACTTACAACTTGATCCATGTCCGCAACGCAACAACTACTTGTTGCTCCCTAGTATATCCTTCGGTATCTCTAAAGGGATTATAGTCTTCAACTAACAATTCAAAGAATCAAATCCTTCAATGAGAGAATGGGAATGATGTGGCAATAAGGCTTTTCTCACAAAGAGTCCCTCTAAAGAATAAGAGGTTTCTCAACAATCTCCAAGATCTCTATGATCCCTTTAATCTTTGATCTCTTAGCCCAAATCTCTAACCCTCAAATGGTTACAAGAGAAGTATATATAAGCAAAAGCCAAAGATTCCTAGTATCTTAAGTTTCCAAATTAGAGTTTGAGTGAAATTCATTCAAAATATGTTTCTACACTCGGTAGAACTATCATGGTAGGATTAACTGCCTGAGCGGTCCCTACTTTTTGAAAAATCATTTTAATCCTTTTAGCCTTATGTGCCAATTCATCATAAGTTATATCATATGGCATTTCAATGTCTTTTTCCTCATTCTCAGAAGCCTTAAAGGCAGAGTCTTTAGGCTTAACGGAATTAGGTAGGGTCATTTCATATGTTTAAATGGAGCCTACAAGTTCATCAACTCTCATGGAATCAATGTCCTTGCTCTCCTCTATGGCAATTACTTTGGGTCTAAATCTCTCTAGAAAAGATCTCAATATTTTTCTAACTATCTTAGAATATGAAATAGTTTCTCCAATGTTAAATGAGGAATTTACAATATCACTCATTTCATAATAAAAGGAAGAAAAATTTTACTTAGAAGTAAGCATTTGTAATTTAGAAATATTAACAGAGAATGTACCTTCATGAGTGACTTGAAGAATATCTCATGCTTCCTTTGCACATTTTCAATTTTCTATCTTGTGAAACTCATCTGGACAAACTCCATTAAAAATATTAAATAATGCCCTAACTAGCATTGGCTTCACTACCTTCATTATCAGCTTTGTCCATTCATGTTAAGGTTTAAGTTCTCCTATCAATCTTATCAAAGATCAATGGTTGTCCCCAACCATATTCAATTGAATTCCATACCCTTTCGCCTTGCATTCAAAAGAAAAACACCATTCATGTTTTCCAATGGGAATAATTATTCCCATGCAAATAGGGTGGGGTGGACTATTCAAAGGAGCACCACTTTTACATTTTTCCATATCAGACTTACAAGATCAATAAAAATTTGATTTTTATCCTATATGACTAACAAAAATTTGATTTTTAAATAATATAACCAATAAAAATTGGATTTTTAATCAATAGCATAATGAATTAGTTTTTTATCCCACTTTGAAACCAATTGAAAAATGGGTATTGCATCAATAACACTTGAATAATAACTAAAAGTCCAATCGAGAACACCTAGAGTGGGAGTGAATGGGGTGATTTTAAAATTGTAAAACAATATTTGTTAATTATAATAAACTTTTCTTATCCCAAGATGTTATAGGGATAACCTGGATATTCAAATAGGTTTTCACCTTGATTAAAAATCTTATTTTTATTGTTAATTGATATCCAAAGATTAACAATATATGTTGAAATATGTTAAGGATAATAATAATTACTACCAGAATGACCAGCCTAACAAATTCAACAATGATCCCAACAAATCAATAATTGATTATAGGTATAATCACCACAAGATAACCAATTCAATAAACTCAATAACTAATTAACCAATCAATATAATATATTCAACATCTTCAACCAAAATATATGAAAGAATAAATATAAACCTTTTAGAATAGCCCTACAAGATAGTAGCTTAAAACAAATTAACTTATTCTAGGCAATTCAAATGTAATATCAAATTGATATGAAATGAGGCACAAGATTTTTTACATGGAAACCCTCATAAACTATGGAGATAACACAACCACAAGGTCTAAGACCTATTAAATGAAATCCACTATTCAAAATCAAGTCACACAGATTTACGTAGTCGTTTTATCCTAAAGGGTTACTCTCTAGTGCTTACAACTTAATCCATGTTTGCGACGCAGCAACAACCTATTGCTCCCTAATAAATCCTTCAATCCCTCCGAAGGGATTATGGTCTTCAACCAACAATTCAAAGAATCAAATCCTTGAATGAGAGAACGGGAATGGTGTGGCAATAAGGCTTTTCTCACCATAAGTCCCTCTAAAGAATAAGAGGTCTCTTAGCAATCTCCAACATCTCTATGATCTTTCTAACCTTCGATCTCTTAGCATGAATCTCTAATCCTCGAAGGGTTACAAGATAGGTATATATAAGCAAAGCCAAAGAGTCCCAGCATCTTAAGTTTCCAAATTTGAGTTTGGGTGAATTCATTCAAAATATGTTCCTAAACTCGGCAGGATTGCCATGATGATTTGAGCGGACTTAGATTGCTTGAGCAGTTTCTACCGCTTAAGCGGCCCCTGCTTTTTGAAAAATCATTTTAAAAATATTTTAAGCTCAAAAATTGATACTAAACCTTTTATACCTCAAATGAGCCTTATATGCTATAAGTCAAACCCTTTTAGATGTACCTGTGAGTTCTCAGTTGGATGAACAACAACCCTTGATCTTCAATGGAGAGCAAGTCACTATATAAAAAGACTTATATGCCTAAACATAAATTGGAACAAAATTGCCAACATATAAACAAGACTCCATGTCCTAACAAAGGCGAATTCACATCAAAAGAATTTAGAGAATATTGTAAAAATTATAGGATTCGTCATCCTTTATTTAATGGTTTCATATTTTCCATAACAAAATGGTGTAATTAAAAGGAAAATTAGAATTATGTTTTTTTTATATGGCTTGAAGTATATTGAAGAGTAAGAAGATGCCTAAAGAATTTTGGGTCAAAGCAATTGATTTTTCAGTTTATTTGTTAAATTGTTCTCCTAATCAAAGTGTATGAAATAAAGCACCAAACAAATTTTGAATAAATGAAAGCTAGGTATTTCACATTTGAGAGTATTTGGAAGCATTGCATATGCCATGTGTTGAATCAATCATGATCAAAGTTAGATGACAAGAGCAGAAAATATATCTTCATTGTTATGACTCAAGCTCCAAGGTTATAAATTATACAATCCAAACAATAGGAAGATTATTATTAGTAAAGATGTCAAGTTGAATGAAAAAGAATCATAAGGATTGGAGTGCTCAAGAAGGTGACTATGATACTTCTCTATATGAAGAAAAAGAACAAACAAGAGGAAGTTTACAAGAAATTGCTACTCCACTTTCATCACCACCTCCTTTAACTCAGGAAGTTTCAACATCATCCTCATTGCAAAGCTCAACTGAAAAGACACCAAGTTTTAAAAGTTTACAAGAGATTTATGAGGTAACAAAATATCAAAATAATCTAACTCTTTTTTTTTTTTTTTTTTTTTTTTTTTTTGCAAATTGTGAACCAATAAGTTTTGAAGAAGCAATTCAAGAACAAAGACAGAAAAATGCAATGGATGGGGAAATAAAAGCAATAAAGAAGAATTACATATGAGAACTAAATCCCCTATCAAAAGAGAAAAAGACAATTAGAGTAAGATGGGTATACAAAGGAAAAAAAGAATGTGAAAGGAGTAATGAGATACAAAGCAAAATTGGTGGCTAAGATGTCAAATGTGTTCCCAAAATGTTTTAGGGCTAGTAGGAGTTTGTTAGGTTTGAGCCCTAGAAAGCATGACATGATGTAACAGGTTGAGATTCGTTTATAAATTTATTTATTCATTTTTCTTGGTTTCTTTTTATCTCATATGCATTAATAAGTTATCTAAGCATACATGCCCACATTACTTGCATTGTACATGTTTTGGGTGCATTAGAAGTTACATAGAAGATCTAAGTTATGGGTTCCTTGCAGAGTGATGAGTTGTCTATAGTCAGTTCATGGATTTAGGAAATTCATTTGAGAATATAGTGTACTACCTCCTAATTGGAGGGATGACTTGTCTTGGTCATCAAAATAATTTTTCTATGGTCAACGCACTAGTGTTTATGATAAATACTAGACAAGATCTATAGTGAATCATGACATAAGGCTATTAATTATCACGATTAACCAAGCTACTATACTGCATGGACTTTTAACCTTGGGAAGGTATTGAGCATGTGATAAAATCAACAAGTGACTTTGACTTATAGGTGAGACACTATTGTGGTCACATATCCTTATGGATTGGATCATTATTGATGGAGGTTGGTGACAACAGGTATTCTCCATAAAGGCACCATGATCTCATGGGTTTGAGAGTGTGTGTCCCATTGGGTGATCCAAAGGACATATGATCTAAAAGACTATAACCATAGCATTTTCTTTTATGGAAATTTGACATATGTTCCTTAGAGCTAGAGTATGTCAATCTATCACATAATAAGGAGGAATTTTAACTCAAGGATTGGAGAGATAATCTTGATAGGTGATAACACTATCTTGTTAGATTATGAACACTAATTTATGGGAAGTTTACATACAAAGATAGTAGGTCATAGACCCAAGCTTCATCTCATTGTTATTTATGTAAGGTATTAGAGTGTAGTTGATTCTCTATAGTGTGATATTGAATCAATTTCATAATTAGATTTTGAGGGAGCCAATACTCCTATGGGTCCCAATGGCCTCCACTTAAGCTTTTATACCTTGATGGCATGGTCTATGAGGGTTGGATTGGCTCTAGGTTTATTTTTGTGCATAAAGCCATTTTGGTAATTACACAAGGTTACATATGGGTTAGTGAACAAGGTCTTTGGATTGGTCGCATTGATTAATTAGATGACCCTATGAGGTTAATTAATCTATTAAGACTCATTTTAGGCTTGATGAAGTGACTTAAGCCCTTGGTAGGATCAAGCCACTTGAACCAATTAGAGAACCCTATAAATACCCCATTAGAGGTTAGGGGTTCTAGTTAGTCATCTTCCACCATCCAGAAAGAAAATAGTCTTAGCCTCCTTGATTCGCGTATGTAAATCCAGTCGGGTCATTTAATCAAAAACATTTATAAAACCTATGACCTCATACTAGTGTAGCAAAGCTACTATAGTATAGTGGCTCTAGGGTCGAACTCTGGGATGGGTTTTCATTCTACCAGTGATATACTCATGATTAGGAATTGAATTTAATGATTTCCTTTATCAAAAATTTAGAGTTTAAAAGAAAATAAAATTTGTTTTGAAAGTGTTTGAAACTAAATTAACATAAACTAATTAAAAATGGAATAAAAAAAGTCTCCCGGAGCTCAGGATTGCTAGGATCAAGTTTAGAATGCAAAGTGGAAAATTCCGGATTTTTCTCCTCGCATTGGGGATTTAACCTATAGTTATTTCCCGAACCGGTATAGGTTTAACAATGAAGATTTAATCCATAAAAATCAATAGAAATGGTAGTCAAGGTCCATTAATGGCTTTAGACACTATGGGTCTTCACCTTGAACCACTTTCCAATGGCTCGTACATGATAACTAATGGACTGATATGGATCTAGCAATAAGCATCCACAAAGACCTGAAGCTTACCATGTATTGGCCATTCAAAGTGATTCTAAGGGATTTAAAGCAAAACTTTGGATTTAAAAGCCATTTATGAACTTCAACTACCTGTATTTAAGGCACGAGCGTTTTCCACCTTGCATCTAGACTTTTCACCTAGCTTCCATCACTCCAAGAAACCAAAAGTTTAGCCTCTCATCCTCTGAGAAAACATCCTCAGAGGTTGTTTGGCTTCCAAGAAAAAGAAAATAGTAAAGAGAAAAGGGAAAACGAGAGAGCTCTATATATTTTTCTAAGTGTAAAACATAACACACGTGATACCTCCAAGAGGTGATTTCCACCCCTTATATAGTTTTTACAAAAGCAAAGCTTGTGATTGGCTTGTTACAAGGAGAAGAAAGGAAATTACATCAAAAAATACAAAAGAAAATATCTAAAGTGGAGTCGACAAAAACAGAGGAAATTTCGCACCACGCATGGGGTGTGCGAATTTTCGCACACCTGAGGGGGGGTGTGCGAGTTTCGCACACCATTCGCACACCTGGAGCAGTTGTCTTCCGAAGGCCATATCTTCCTCGTTTCAGCTCCAAATCATACACAGTTTGAAGCGTTGGATTCTTGACTTCCTGAGCTTTGAAATGGTATATAGCATGTAAAAAATGGACTTCGGGAAGTGCTCCAAAAGTGCCAAAGAATACTGCAGCTGCTGTCCTCTGTTTTCCTCCTTGCTTCTCTTTGCTTCCCTTTGGTTTTCTTTGCTTTTCTCCTTTGGATGGCTTGTCTTAATGATCTAAAAAGATGTCAAAAACACTAAAACTAGCCACAAATATGATTAGGAGTCATTGCTAGGTCCTTAACATGCCAATTGGAATAAAGATGAAGAATTACTACACAAAAGTGCTTAAAACATAATGACTTAAAGGTGTAAAATAGCACTTTTTGGGTAGTAATCACTCCTCCCTTTTAAAGACTTATCCTTGGATTACTAAGATTAAAGTTAAAGCTATCGGGCAAAAGATCTTGGGTGTATGAGACCTTCGAATACTTCAGGCTTCAATTTCACCATGTGGATTTGATATGGGAACATCCAAACCAAGGTATTGTATTCTATTGCTCTTTAATCTAGAACCATTTTGTTAAAAATGATAGCTTTGCTTCTATTACTTAGGGCTTAGAGGCTTAAAAAGTTTTTACATTCACTTAACCTAATTTGAGTATAAGGAATGAAATGATTTGGGTTTCCATACAGACAGTTCCTTATGTGAATGCAATTGAAAGTTTAATGTATGTTATGTTGGGTACTCGACTTAGCATATGCTTCATAGTTGGATTGGTCAATCATTACCAAAGTAATGCAGGCCTTGTTCATTGACAAGTAGTTAACACGATTTTTCATTACCTCTAAGGGACTAGAGATTAAAAAGATATTGTGATGCAAATTGGGCTAGTAATAGAGATTAGTGCAAATCTACTATAGGATATGCTTTCTTACTTAATGGTGTAGTTGTTACTTAGTGTAGTAAGAAGCAATCTTACATTACTCTATCCACTATTAAGTCAGAGTATGTGGCTTGTTCAATGGTCATACTGGAGTTTGTCTGGTTAAGGAGATTCTTCCAAGAAGTCACAACTCTAACCGAAGAGCCCATTACTATTTTAAGTGATAGCATGGCTACTTTAGTAAGGATCCTAAATACCATGGTAGAACCAAACACATAGATATCCGTTTTCACTACACTCGAGACATTATTGCACAAAAGGGGGTAGCCTTGAAACATATCTCAACCAATAGAATAATGGTTGATCCGCTTACTAAAACCATTGCTAAAGATGTCTTTCATATTTATGTGAGGAGTTTGGGACTTTGTAGACTTTGATGTGTTTTTTATTTTTGGAAACCTCTTATAATAACATTTTATGGGTATCTTATGCATTTATTCCTAATAGATGTGGATTTTTTTATTTTAGTTTGACTAATACGAACAACATACATTATTTTTATCTTATGCATTTTATCAGTCCATTCACATGGATAATCATCTTGGTGCTTAGATGGCAAGCAGGATGAGACAATATTTATTTTAGCATTAAGAAAGCGAGCAAAATAAACTATATATTTGGAACGTCGCCTTAGCTAAGCTAAGATGAGACATATCATATTGTATGTGCTATCTATGACTATTAGAGGGAGTGATTGGATGGATCTTTACTCTGATACTATGTGAACCCTTACAAACTACTATGAAGTCTACTTTATACCCTTGAACCTAGGACTATGTCATGAAATAAGGGCAAGATGTTGCTACGTTAACATGTAACCCAAGGATCATGATTGATACGATCTAAGGAATATGTTAGGAAAGTGGTCAAACCTAAATGAATTGGCATCAGTGGTTAGGAAAGATTGTTAGTAACACACCACCATCTATAGCTCGTAGTCTAAACAATTATATTAACTTTGTGTTCGATAGAATTATGAGTACAAATATGTAATATAAGTTGGGGTTAAGCATTTTTAATTTAGATATGACTCATTAAGGGGTTTTTAAAGGTGCTTGAATTGGTGTGATTGACAAGTCTGGGGTATAAACGAGATATTTTATTTTGAGTGATGTGTTGTGCTAGTGGGATGGACACTTAGCATAAGCACTCCTACTTTACAGGTTCTTGTCATGTCACATGTTCCACTTTCTATATGCAGAAAAGGACTTGATGCAAGATTAAGAGAAAAGAGAATCCAATGTGGATGAACGAGAGATGTTAGAATTTAAATTTTCTTTTTAAACTTGTTGTCCACATATGGGTTAAAATAAAGGAGAATGAATAAGTAGATAATAGTCCATGAAATTCAAAATTTGTTTTTGAATTAAATTGGTTAAAAACATAATGGAGATAATTATCCATTCAGATTAGAATCCTTATTTTTCACCAATAAGGTTGCCTATAAGACTCATTGGTGAGCCTAACAATCTTTTTTTCTCTAGAAGATTTGAGCTTCTCCATCTCTCCTTTTATTTTCTCTCGATCAAGTTTTTCTTGGTGTCCACTTACACTTAGAATCTAGAGGGTGGAGTAATAACAAACTCTAGTAGTTTCTTCAAAGAAGGAAGTTACCAACATTAAAGACTATAATTCAAGTTACAAAGATATTTCACAGGTATTTATCGAGACTATAATTTTAACTTTTATCTTACAAAAACAATTTTCTTTATATCCTCTAATGGATTAAGAATTATTTGTATGTTATTAACTCAACTAAAAATAATGATACCTCTACTAATTCATCAATGAGATTGAATAATAATAGAAAAACTTGGAGTTTGTAATTAGCATATTCATGACTCAACTCTCTTTCCCATTTGACAACTACCACAAATAAAAGGCTTTGTAGAACAAATTTGAGATAGCAATAACTTTCTTAATTAGCTGCTACTACCTTTAAAAGCTTGGAGTGAGGATGTCTTATTCTTTGATGTCAAATTTCTAAAGAATCTATATAGTAAGTCGATCTTTATCATAAAACTAAAACAAAATTAAGAAAATTAATAAAGCTAGAAAATGAAAAGCCACGAGAATACCCTTTTGCAACTACAATTATTTGATAGCATAGACCCTAGAAAAAAGATAATATACACCATACAAAAATCTCAAAATCATGTTCTTCTTAAAAAATTACCTTTATAAAGGAGAGATGAAAGTTCACAAATAAGATATACAAGTGGATTTTCTCTTACATGCATGAAGAAGGAGGTATAGTAAAAAAAAATAATCCGGTTTGAAAAAGGAAATGCAAAATAAGGGTCATAATAAATGGGGGGAAGAACTGGTATCAATAGACATAGACATACAAGAAGAATAAATGGGTACAAACTAAAAAGTCATCACAAGTTATTGTAGGGGCAAAAACGGAATAACTTAATTGGCATACAAGGAGAATGATTGATAATGAATTAAAAAGCAATTACAAAGTATTGTTGGGGTTTCTTAGGCTAACATGAGAAAGAAATTTTTTGAAAGGGCATTTTGGGTACAACATTCTGCAAGCCTATTTAATTTAAACAACATTTTTCATGTTTATATTATTTATCTAATTTAACTTAGAAATATTTTTAATTTTATAACAAAAGCATTATTAAAAACTATATTAAAATCATCAAAATAGTGCAATAAATGTATCATCTGTGTTGACAATTTTTTTTTAAAGAGTCAAAAGAGCATATCAAATTACTGATATTAATTAAGTTTTGATGTATGGGGAGAGGGGAAGAGAAGAATATCAACTTCATTCATGAAATTTTAATAAACGAAGCATGAGATAAGGGATCTTAAAACCACCAACAAAAATGGTCATAATTAAATAAAATATATACAAATAAATGATAACCCACAAACTCAACTCCTGGCCTGGCCCCAAGGAGGTTGGCTTTTCCAGGAGGAAATAAATAAAAATTCAACCTGAAGCTAAAAAAGAGGAGGCAAAATCATGAACGCTAGGCATCGTCCTCCAAACCGGGCGGTGGCACATTGCTAAAATAAGTACATATGAGATCAAGGTACAGTGGAAACTGGGATACAGCAAAAGAAGTTGCTGGCAGGCAGGTTACTGCATATACTGGGAATGCTGCAATTTTGAGTTCATCTTTAAGCACAAAGAAGTGGCCAGCGCAGAAAGAGACCAAGATCGCCGCTATGGATATGAAAAGAGAAGTTAATCCAGCCAAAAGCTTTCTGGGCAACTCTTTGCCAGAGTCTTTTTCTTCGTACCTGGATGTGAGAATTGCAAGAAACGTGACAGTGGAGGTGACCAGAGAGCAAAGAGCAATGAGTGATGAAATTGCAAAGATACCAAATGCTAGCTGCTACTCAAGATTCGGTTTTCCGCTCCCCTCCTTGGTGCCGCCCGGTACAGCAGTTGATGTGGCGAAGGCGACAGTTGCAATGAGTGTTGCTACCAACGAGCATGAGGTGGCTGTGTTATTTAGCCATTGCCCACCCTTTTGCACCAGATCTTTGTGTTCACGGGTGAAAATCTGCTTTGCAGACTCGTTTTCATTTTTGTGGAAACGGAAGAAATTCGGTGGCATGGACTTCTTCACATACTGCCATAAAATGTAAGTTAATTAGTTAGTGCATAAAAGGAACATCAGGATATGAAGAAAAAGACCCAAGTAGTCAAAAGTAAGCCAAGGCGTGTAGTACTTAATGTGTAGGAACCCAAAACTTAGTTGAAGATGGTGCTTTCTTCAAGGTTAATGTTGATCAAAGATGGCACTTATTAAATATTGGGAGGTGTCTCAAACTTCTAATTAGAATATATAAATAAATACATATATAAATACATATATATATATATATATATATGTATTTCGTAAAAGGAATATTACATAGAATGTTTTTTATAAGTTATGGTGCTTTCTTCAAGGTTAATGCTGATCAAAGATGGCACTTATTAAATATTGGGAGGTGTCTCAAACTTCTAATTAGAATATATAAATAAATAAATAAATAAATAAATATATATATATATATATATATATATATATATATAGATATATATGTATAGATATATATGTATTTCGTAAAAGGAATATTATATAGAATGTTTTTTATAAGTTTATATGCTATTGTAATTAGATTCCTTATATTCCTATATAAATATTCCAAGCCTTTATAGGGAAAAGTCATGAGAAAGAGATGAACTCGTGAGAACTATACGTAGTGGATAAAAATGTGAGGAAAAAGCAAAAGATATTCGGTGGAGAAAGAGGGCTCACCAGGGTATAGATGTGAGAAAAAGTGAGATACTTGATGGAGTAAAATATATAGTCCATAGTACTTAAGGGTAAAGATATAAAGAGTGAAGAAAAGTGAGATGTTTCAAAACCCAACAGTTGTATCTAATTTTATTCTTTATAATGTTCTTTATTGTATAGTGGAATGTTCTTTCTCATCTATAAAGATAAGCATAATAGGTCAAACCACATTAAAACATTTCTATGTGGTTTGCTTTTTTTTTTTTTTTTTTTGTCATTCTATTAATATGTTTATGTTGACATTTTCGCATGCACAACGAATGGTATCAAATCTTCCACATGCACAACATTATAGACATTAAAATTGTCCCAAAAAAAAACACAATAACAGGCTAAAGGATAAAGAAACTTTGCCTTGATCTTATACATTTCTTGAGGTGAATAAAGAGTTAAAATATCATGAAAAGAATATAATGTCTCATACCTCATACCATTTGACTTCCCATTGCATTTGCAATGCAACACCTGGAGTGAGCCAAGGCCGATAATCTGCAAACATGGCAGCTAGATGCAATGCACTGTTCCCTTTATTATCAACGGCACCAAATACACTATCTTTCACAATATTTCTCTTCAGGAAGAGCTCATACACATAGGGGTGCCTATTCTCCACCGCCAATAGCACTATATTCTTCTTGTTGGAGTCTATGTCATGAATGGCCATGGGGTAAAGATCAAGGATTCTCTCCACCATTTCTTTGATACCATTCTTTTCTGTAATCAATATTGGTGTTTCCAGTACTCCCATTCCTTCAGTTTTCATCTTGGTTTCCAAGAGAAGCTCATCATCCAATTTTTTGGCAGCTTGAGCTGCTACAATTATTGGTTCAGCCCAGATGCTGGCTTTACCCAGCCTGGGCAGTAGAGACCAGTTGGGATCTATTACCAGGTTGAAAATTTAAAACATCCTTAATTTCAGCATGTGTGGACCAAAACCAAATAATGAAAATTCAACAAGATTTGTTTGGATAATATAAATAATTAAAAATATTGTGCAATCCTATGCTAGAATATCCAGAACACCGAGAAAAGTGATCAGCTGGGAGTGGTTAGAATTAGATATGAATTACATTTATTCCTAGTATAACTCTAAGAAAACCTGTTGCAACAATATTAGAATAAAAAGTTTATATAAGCTTTCCATTTTTCTCATAACAACAAAGATTTGTCCTTTTGATTATCATCAGCCCTTAGGACACAACTACACACCATCCAATTGATGTTTAGAAGTTTCAAAGTTTTCTTTCTTAATCACATGTAGCAGTAGAATGATAATTAATTTACCAACATAGCATTGGTAGGAAGTTGATATATGATTCGTAAATACTCTTGTAAAGAAAATAAGGAGGAAAGTCCATATGAATCACCAATATATTCATCTACTTTTGCTGCATGCAGACTAAGCTACAATGTATGCATTTACAACATATGTGCTTTTTGAAGCTTCAATCTGGATTATAAAGAAAAGGCAGCCACATGTCAAAATTAATGTTGACATCTCCAACTGCTTGGAAAGTTAGTTGTTTGATGATAGTAGAATTTCTTTAGATTCATATCACATCATGTTCTGTGAGTGAGTGGTTGATTCATGTTTTGACAAATATGACTAAAGAAAACAATTCCATTCACCCACCTGTAAATACATTAATCTTGCTCCAAAGCACTCGCAATAAGTCGGTACGTGTTTGTTTTTTAGAGTTCTTGTCATCTCCAAGTGGGCGGTGGACCTCAGGGACAAGTATACCTTGAAAAATGGTAAAGGCGATTTACATATTGATACAGCAATTAAAATGAGTACATAGTAACACATTGCACACAGCAGAAATTAAACTCATTTGTGGTTTGTTTGGATGGCAAAAATAAAGGTGTACGATGGGTATTCACAGATTTCAATACTGCTAATATTATGATTAGGTTGGTTGGGAATACTTACAATGATAAATGAGTTTGTCAACCGGACTGAGGTGAGTTCCACTTCTGAATGCAGTAGGCTTATTTGCCCGTAAATGGAGAGGGCTGGCTCCCCTGTCGCTGATGGTGTTAACAAGATCTTCGTACTGTAGAGCCATTAGATATGCCAATTCTGTCAAGAACAACCAAAGTGTCCACTAAAAATATTCAGAAATGTATATAAAAGCATATTTGGACATATACGCCCAAGACTACTATGTCTGGATCAAAATACTTACTGGAGTGTCCTCCAGCGATGGCACAGTGAAGAATTGTTTCACCATTTTTGTTCCGAAGCTTCCCATAAAATTGGGCTCGGCTTCCAGACATATCCAGAAGGCAAAAGAAAGCGCCAATCTTACCATGGCGAGCAGCCACGAAGAGAGGAGTTTCGAGTTCTTTGTTGCAAACACCCACGAGGTATGGATGGCCGCAAGCAATGTGTAAGCACATTGAAACATTTCCTATTGCTGCTGCCAAATGGAGAGGGGTATCCCCTTGCTCCTTTTTTATGTCGAGAACATCCTTTTGGTTACCAATAACCTGCACTAGTTTTTGAACAATGCTTTCTTGACGATCCAAGACAGCTATATGGAGCGCTGTGTTGCCTTTCGTGATCTTTTCCCTGCCGGCCCAGGGCTGGTCCTCGTATGTCGTCACCACTGCTTCCCAATCTCCTTCCATGGCTTTTTCAAATAAGTATCTCCTGATTGATTCACTCATTATTGGAACATTTCCAATGCTTCCATCCATCTCGTAACAACTACAAGGAAAAGAAAAGAGGTGTACAGAGAAGAAGCTGCTCAGTTTCTACTCTATGACAATGTTCTTCATGTGGCCCTCTCCAATAAATTGAAGGTAGCTAGCTAGATACTTTGGCCCAGATCTGGGATTAGAACAAGGGAGACCCCATTAAAGATGTGCCTGGCCATGTGAAAGAGCAGCCTTTTTGTCTGAAAAAGCGAACATATAAAATCAAAACTAATCAAATCATATTGTTCTCTAATCACGCAATCTCTAAGATACCTAACCCTTTTGTTTTCTCACCACTTTTTTAGGCACTTCAGCATCTTGCGGAACATTTATTGGCAATAGGATTTTAATTCTATATTACTGAATAGCATTGCCTTGTTCCTGTGGAGCTCAGATGGATAAAAAAGCAAAAGAAAAGAATTACAGAAATCAAAAATCAAAAAGAAAAGGAACGATTCTCATCTCTTTTTGATATTATAATAATTTAACTTAGAATCCAGCTAGGAACATAGTACCGAGAAGCAGAGAAAAGCAATATTTTCAAAATCAAACCTGTTGTTGAACCAGAAAAATTGCTAGGTCAGGATGACCAAGCTAGCACCTTGGGAGAAGTTTGAATTTAAGCTTAGTCCAGCAAAGGAAGCCTCAAAACTGTTAGGAGTTTCATCACTATTCTTGTGATAATGATAAAAGAATCGGAGGCAATATGACCAATTTCTTACAGATTTGACACCATATAGGGGAACGATTACGCTGGTTGTTGAACCAATCTGGGCATTGTTTGTGCTGAACTAGAAACTGTTTATAACGTAGACACAAATTTGAAACTTAATAAATTAGTTTCAACAAATGCAGTGGCATATAAACTTCACTTTTGACTTCAAACAAAGCCATTTTCACTGACTATTATCCATGGTTACTTGCTTTACTTCTATGTATTTTTTTTTTTTTTTTTTTGAACTTCAAAACTTTAGTCACATGTTATACAAATGTAACAGATAAATAAGGAGATTATGGAGATCCAGAGAGTGACTAGCCCTGTGGGGCAGATGTAGCTAAAGAGCCCGATTGAGGCCAATGTTGTAGATACATTACTTGGTTCTTCATGTTTGAAAATAGTCCCTAAGCCTTTTCTAAGCATTTATCCCTCCCAATCTGTGGCACTCTTAATATATGCCTCGGTTCTGTACGTTATATTTAATGTGTGAAGGAAAAAACTTGAAGTAGCAAAGCCCTCCACTATTTCGAAGGAGTGGAACACATATCTACCACTCTTTTGGCTACTGTTTCCACCCGGTGAAAAAGACACCCCAGAAACAGATTCTAGCCAGGTGAAGTTGCAGTCAACATATATATACTGCATGAGCAAAAAAGTAAAACTGATGCTGGATGTGCATTTGAACCGCTGATCGATCTTCCATTGATGACTGGATTCCGGAAGAAGTTAGACCAATGAATCCCTTCAAAAGACGGGATTTGGAACAAAATATTGCCGCATTTTGCATTGTAATTCTTTTTCATGCTCATGTTATTTTTTTTATGACAATACAATTCACATTAAATGATCAAATTTCTGAATTGGGTTTTGTTAAGTTCTATTTCCAAAATCCTTTCAAACCACCATGGTTATTTGTAAATATGCCTATTAGTTATGTTATTTAATGAACTTGAATATATTATTGTTATTATCTCTATGCATTTCCGAAGCTCTCCGAAGTTAAAATTCGTTTAAATTTACTTGTGATGGTTGATTGCATCCCATTAAGTTGTTGAAGTGTTCATTAAGGATCATAAATATATTCTTCGTATGTGAATGTAGGACAAAGTATGAAATATGAGTAATTCCCAAAATATTGATAATTAAAATTTATGAAAATATAGAAAGTATTAGATGGAGAAAACAAACATGGAGGAAATCAACCAAAACTAATAGAGATATTTAAAAAAAACAAAAATCTAAAAAATGATTAAAAAAATAATTATATATATAATCATTAAGATGGTTATCATGATAATTTTTATATTTTTAACAAGTAGTTTAATGAAATTAAAATTTATTTACTCATTAAAATTCAGTTTTTAATATTTTATTTTTTTATTATTACAAAAGTAGTGTTTAAGTTTAAAGGAGCTGATTAAATTAGCGTTATATTTTACTCGGATTAATAATATAAATGAAACTTATTTAAAGGATAAAGTCCTCATCGTGTTCCAATAGAGGCCAGAAGTTGTAGGAAAATCTTCAATAACATGCACATCACTATATATGAGTGATTTAGGCTAGTAAAAATTTCGATTGATTAAAAAAATTTTAAATTTTCTTGAAATATTGGTTGGTGTGTTCCTGAAATTTCAAACCTTACACGGCCCATATTAGGATTTTAATTTTATATATTTTTTATTTTTATTTTTAAAAATGGAAAAGATAGAACCGTTGTATAATATGGTTGAAACTTAACTTAGAAAAGATATAATTTTAAAAGATTATTTAAAAATATAAATACAAAAAAAAATATTTTTATTATCTTAAATTTCAAAAATTTTAATTCAATTTTCAATTATAGATCATTACTCTTTTATAAAAGTTTTAAATTTCATAGATGTGTTGGAAAGTAATAAACAAACAAACGAATATTTTAAGAAATGATTTTTCTATAATTGATTTATCATGAAAAATAAATAATAAATATAATTCAAATTAACTTAAAAATTATATATTTTAAAATTATTAATTTTTTGTTAAAAAATTAAAATATATTATCATTTAAACAAAAAAACAAATATTTTATATTTTAAAACAGAAAACCATTTTAAAAAACAGTTAATAAATAGGGCTTCGGTTTCCTCATTTTCATATCAATAATCTCTAATTTAATTTGATGCTAATTAAAATTATGTTTATCATTAGTGGTAAAGCATCATCAGTTAATGTCCTCGAGAAAATAACAAGGACATTAGAGCAGTGTGCTTGTAAGATAATGAAAAGATTTTTATATTTTATAAATCACACTGATAGATCACAAGAATATTGTAGTCATATAATGCCATTGCAAATTGTTAACTGATCCTCTTTCATATCTGTTTGTATTCTGTACAGCTTGCCAACATCTTTAGTTTTGAATGCAACAGTCAGAAGTCAAAAATACAGGACTGAATTTAGTTTTAGTTTAGGTAGAATTTTTCACTTATTTTAAAAGTACTTGATACGTTTCACACACAGAATACATTTGAATAATGACCTTGTTTCTTTCTAGAGTGTATATAAATGGGTCATCCTTGGATTACCTTGAAAGCTATTGATGTTTTTTTAGCATTATTGGCTTTCTAACCAGACCCATATGGACCACAAGGGCTTAAGATATTGATTAGCCAAGTAAAATTGATTGGTTGGGGTCTTGATGAAAGGACTTTTGTTTTTGAAGCCCCTTGCTCGTTTTTGCTTTGCTTCTTAGCGTGGTACGCATCACCCTATGTACTTTGTTACCATTTTTGCTACACTCTATAAATATATTTTTGTTTGCTTACCAAAAATGAAAATGGCATGGGACAACATGTGAAATTATTTTACTTATTCTTCTCGGCGTCCTTGTAAGTCTACTTGATTACCTGATTTTGTTTATTCCTTTTATTCAAATTCCTTTATGTTTTTTTTTTTTAACTTCAATTAACAATCTTTTTGAGCCTTTATCCTATGGAAAATTCATTCTTGATCCTCTTTGGTAGTAGGTAATGATTGTATAAGACTAACATTTGGGATTTTGTACCTTTACCATCTAGTAAGAGTACAATTGTTCTCATTGGGTTTATAAAATTAAAACCAAGCCTAATGGTTCGATTGAGTGGTACAAACCTCGATTCATTGATAAGGGGTTCAACCAATAATATGACATAAATTATGAGGAGATCTTTGCTCCTATTACAAAGATAATTACTATTTGTACTCTTATTGTAGTAGCCTTTGTTTGTCAATGGGATATATCTTAGTTGGATGTCAAAAATGTTTTCTTGAATGGTGTTCACCTCCCAATGTTTTGCATAATCCTAGAGAAGTTTGTAGGCTCAGTAAAATTGATTGGTTAAGGCATTGGTGAAGGGACTTTTGTTTTTTAAGCGCCTTGCTTTTTTTGTTTTACTTCTTGGGGTACTTTGTATCAACCTAAAAGCTTTGTTGCCCTTTTTCTTAGGCTTTACTAATATACTTTGTCTTGCCGCAAAGAAAAAAAATGACATGGGCAACATGTGATATTATTGCATATTTTTCTATATTAATTTTCTGTACATGTGCTTCCTCCATTACAAAAACTCTTTGGTTAGCTTATTTGAGCCTACATTTCATGGAAAAGCCTCTCTCCTTTCACACAATGAAAGTAGCTTCTCGCTCAACAACTCACACTCCATTCCTTGAGTTCCTTCAACCTGCAGACAAAGTGTGTTAACTAAATGGTCAAATTCAGTGATAAAATCAATACATGTGATAAAAATTTACAAACATTTGTTTAAGGTAAGTTGTATGTGTAAGTGGCTTTTCTTAATAAGGTATAGAAACCATTTTACTAAGCATAATCTAATAATGCTTGTCATTCACAACTATCTTTTGCAGTCCCCAAACTAATCTTAACTCTCGAATTGTACCAAGTACAAGGTAGTTATATGTATCTTGTCCTCTGAAAAGGTGAATCTCAGTAATGGACTACACCTAGAGGGGGGTAAATAGGTATTGTAGAACAATTTAAAAATTCTCCTAACAAAGATCAGCTAACCTTAGACTTTCTCAATGTGAAGAAACTTTTCTTCCAACAACTTTTCAACAAAGCATAACATCCACAAGCAAGAATGTATGCACCAACACTCTTCCAACAATTTATAAATGCAATACACATGCAAATGCTTCAACAATCCTCAAAAATAAATCAAAAGAACAATTATCTCCTCAACTCATATCAATTTACTACATGGTATCATTAACCAAAATGAGCAAAAAAAAAAAAACAACCACAGGCCTACCAACAATCGAAAACATCCACTATGAAGAATAAAAGATAAATACAAGGTTTTACCCAACTCAAGCCAACCAATCCTTCCTAGACCACTTGACTAGTATCTTTCACTTTCAGCTTCTCACGTTCTTCTAGAGCACACTTAAAGTCCACATCAAGCTCGATCTCGGCCTCTTCTTGAATCCACACAAGAAGAAAATGGGTTTGTACCCAAACCCAAATAAAATGAGAGATTGAGATATGAATGAAGGACTGAATCAACCCATTTATTGCTCAAGAAAATCCATTAAAAACTAGTTTGGAAAACATTAAGAGAATTGGATTTTCTTTGCAACCAAAAACTCTTAAATTAGGAAAAGAGAAGAGAAAATGAAGACCACATGGAGTGGCTACAACTATCTCCACGGTTGTTGCAGTCTCTCCCCAGAAAATGAGAGAAGTTTGTATTTAATGTATAAATAGAAGCCCTTAATCTAAAGGCTGAAATTTGATCTTAAAAATAAGTTACTTGGATCGATCTGTCCCTGCACCTGGATCGTTCCAAAAACAGGGGAATAAAAGTTTTGCACCAAAAACTATTTCTCTCAACTTTCTTAACTCATTTAAAGATGAAAAATAAAGTTGATTCACATTCAATCACCACACACTCGACTACATACCTCGGCCTCTTAGCAAAGTCTTAATCTTCAAAGTCAAATAGTCCGAAGAGGAATTGGAAAGCCGAGTTAGGGGACACTTAGGAATTTTGTCCGAAATTATCAACCTAGCTGAACACTCACATCCTCTAAATTATAAAACCATAAAATTAAGAGGTGAGAAAAAAAAACTAATAAGAAAAAATATGTAAAGGAAAAGTACCTGAAGATGTAAGTTGTAGAACACCCTCCCTCCAAAGGACTCAAAAGATGATGCATTGATTACAAGAAGCCCATCCTCCTCCAAATTTGACAAAACCTCAGAAAGAGGATTCTCATGGACATTAAATGTGGATATCTGAACCACAATTTCCCTGTCACTAAGCCTTCTTGCTGAAACAGCAGATAAAGAGCTTCCAAGTGTGCCATTTCTTTGATTTTCTAGGTGAATTGGATCTCCTTCCCTAGAAATCTTTGATAAAAACTCTTCTTTCTTTTGAATCAATCTCTCCACTTGTCGTTGCAGTTCTGGTATGTATTTTAGCACACGTGAAACTGTCGAAGGAATGCTTAATTTCTTCTGCAAAAACACCACAAAATTTTGAAAATTATGTCTAAAAGGCCTACAAAACTTATTTCCACTTTCTAGAATCACTGTCAAACATGCGCTTAGTACCACTTGATCAGCTGATGGAAGTAGTGAACGCATAGAGGAGTACAAGCTGTTGATCTTCTTCCGACGATCCCGCTCACTGGCGTTGTGGTTAAGTTTCTTAACCATCGTGGGATTACCACGAACTGCTGCAGATGGGGTGGAGCAATTGAGTTCCACTTGTGGCTGAGATGAGGATAAGTGAAGAAACGATTCTGAAGTTTCTGTTTCTCCATATATGTAGTTCTGTGCATGGCTTATGGGATCCTCCAAGGGCCATCCAAGGGTTGGAAACGATGGAGGGGAGAATGCTAACATTGTGGATTCCTTTGGGGGTGTTAAACTTGAGTCTGATAAGGAAAGTGAGATGATCTTTACAATTATATATACAAACTACCCAATCTACCTCAGCATCTATTTGATTAATATATGGAGGGATAAGATATTATAAGTTTATTTATCTAGAAATTGAGAATGACTTATTATTATTTTGGTTGGAATTGCTGTTTATTAGATAGATGGAGAAAACGACATCTTAGTTTTTTAAGCCCAAGTAGTTCTAACCCTCACTAGTTGAGCTGGTAATCCCATTAAATCTAAGCAGTTCGTGCCTAACATGTGATGAAATTCGACCAGAATGTGTCGACACATGCCTGCACATGTGTATAGAGCAATTACCCTTTTGAAGACTTGGGAAAATTATATCCCGGTATCCAAAGGGCATCAAAGATATGTTAGAGGTTAGAAGTCCAAGCAAACCAAATTAGGGTAGATTTGAATATATTTTAAGGTTATAATGTTTTGATGTCTCTACATCTATCAAATAAAAAAGAAAGATAACAATGGTGATTTGTTATTTAAAAAAGCAAAAACTCTTTTTCAAAAGAGCAGGACTTAGGGCCTTATCCATAGAACATTGATGTCATGCCTTACGATATTTTTATCCTACTTCCAGCTTTACAGGGGTTGGAGATGAAGCTATGGAAAACACAAGCTTACTGCAGGCTTGTTAATTGCTTGCGCGGGCACAAGCTGCCATGTCACGGGGAAGCACGCAGTCTCCACACTCCTCCCTCAGCCTCCCAGCCTCATGGCAGCTGTTATTATAAAATTCCATCTTCATCAAGGAAAGAGGAATCTTTACTCTAAATATATTCCCACTTTGACAGCAATTCATTTGGAATCCATGGACTTGCCAAGAAAATATATGAAACTAGATAAGAAAATATAGGAATTGATTTAGGAGTCATACATGTAATTTTTAGTATCAGTTTGAATACAATTTATGTTTTTTATTTTTAAAATTAGAACATAATAGTAACTTTTATATAAGATAAAAATATATATATTTATATTTACATTTACATTGAAAAAGTAATAATTTAAAAAAAAAGTTTTAAAATATTAAAGTAAAAAAATAATAATATCTTAAATTTCAAAATTTTTTATATTGCTATGTTAAATAATTTCTTTTATTTTTGTGGTATTAAAATTTTCAGGCAATTTAAAAATATTAAGTTATAAAGAATTCAGGTCAGCACATTTGAGGGAAATAATTTAGGATTTATGCCCACTTGGCTATATGCAAAATAAATAAATAAATAAGGAAAGTAAAGAAAATTATAAAAACTCTTAAACTTCCAACCATGCTAATTGTCGAGGACCCTATTAACTCATTCCTATTGTCTTGTTGATTCTTTGGTCAAGCTGCAATGTGGTATCTTCAATATAATATTCCCCGGTAACTTAATCATTATGGTGTTTGGATGCCAAGAAAATTAGGCAAGGATCCATTGGGCTCTCATGAGAAAGTTAGATTCCTTTCCGGATAAAGCCTAAGCGTGTATGACATACTTAGTGTGGTTGGTTTCAAAAACTTGATAGTGAATTTTTCATTAAAGATTTAGGTGGCATGCATTACACAAGTTATTAAAAAAACTTGGTGCTGAATTTGCCATTAAAGATTTCGGTAACCTACATTACTTCTTGGGAATTGAAGTAAAACCTTTTCCTAGTGGCCTTTTTTCTCTCACAAGCAAAATATGTGAAGGACCTTCTTCATCGAACGAGGATGTTAGAGAGTTCTGCCATCAATACTCTTATGATTCTTAAGGATAAACCATGTAGTTCCAATAATGACCTTGTTGGTACAACAACCTTCATAAGCCTCATTGATGCTCTACAGTACTTGAACTTCACACGACCAAACATCAGTCATGTAGTTAATAAAGTTTGTTAGCATTTTAATGAGCCTAAATTCATTCACCTCAAGGAAACAAAGAGAATACTACGTTATATCATGGGTGTGGGGGGTCTCCCTCCACATGTCCTCCCCCAAATCAAAAACCCTTGGTTCGTCCAAGGTAAGCAGATAATCCATCTAGATCCATTCGTCTGAACCAAAACAAACTCCGTCTGACGCAAGAAGAAAGAGATTCCCTTCTTTCTGAGAGCTAGATGGAATGAACAAACCAAGTCAACTGAGCTTTCCAAATGGATTAACAAACACAACCGAAGACTCCAGGCATTGAACAAATGGATAATCACATCCAGTGCCTGAGCAACGGCCTAGACGGCACTTATGCCTAAAAGTCAATGTCTACTAATTGTTACGCGCAATCTGTGATATTGAAAAACGTAAATGCATAGTCAACTACATGGTCTCAGACTGTTGCTCGACAACCAACAAATGGCACCAGTCAGTAGATTTTGTTTGGTATGATTGCCCAATCCACACAGAAAATATGGTGTTGACTCTCTTGCTAAGGTTTGATTTCTGCCCTAATGGCAATCATCATCACAAAAAAGGCATGAATGCACCATTAATGCTACGACAATGGTGTCATCCACTCTATAAAAACCCCTCAAGAAACATGAAATAGGTACACGCGTATAGAGTCATTCAAAAAAATTAGACCCATCCTTATTCTTTTCTGACTTAAGCTTTGGAGGGGCGTGCCCGGACCACCCATCTAGACATCCTTTTGTATAGAGAATAAGCTCGTTTGACTCCAGAGAAGCTAAACACACTCAATATGGTTGGCACTTCACCAACAATGGGGACACAACACTTCGATATTCAGTTCATTTCTCAAAGTCCAATCACTTTATATGGATTTTGTGAAGCAGATTAGGCAAGCTTTCCCATGATAAGAAGTAGTACAACAATTTTTTGCATTTTCCTTGGTGGAAATTGTATCTCTTGGTGCTCAAAGAAGCAACCCACTGTTTCTCGCTCTAGCTTAGAAGCTTAGTATAGATCCATGGCTTTCATAACTGCAAAATTAGCTTGGCTATCATGCCTACTTCAAGATATTGGTATTACCCTCTCTCATCTTGATCAACTGTTTCATGATAACATTAGTGCATTGCATATGTTTATGAACCCCATGTTTCATGCGCGATCAAAATATATTGAGCTCAATTACCACTTCATGTGAGAAACAATAGCTATGGGTTTGCTTATTACCCTATATATTCCCACTTCATCACAACCAGCATATATTCTAGTGAAGCCACTTCCAAATTATCCATTTAAACGATTCTAAAGCTAGTTAAGGGTATGTACCACTCCCTCTCCAACTTAAGGAGGTATGTTAGAGAGACAAGTTTGAATATTTGCTTGCATAAATTATGGAAGTTACACATTCTATTGCATTGTCGTGGGTGGCCAACATGAAAACTTGGTCAATGCTAAAGATTTGGAAAGTCTAAAAAAGAGGATTAGGTAAATTACAAGATTATGGACTTCCAGAAGCTTTATACTTATTCTTTTAGAGTATTTGTAATTATTCCCTGTTGTTCTTTCCATCTTTCATATCACTGTAATATTGTTTCCATCTGTTATATCATTTTAATATTTTGTATATATTCGAGAAAGATGATGAATAAACAAGAAGCTTCTTAGAAATATTTTTCAATTATATTCTTAAAAAACAATGAAATATGAAGAACAAAGTAAGAACAATAAGTAAAAATCGAGAGAAGAGAGATGCAAACTCTTTTATAGTGATTCAATAAGTTTCCTAAATCTACTCTCCTCAAACTCTTAATCAAGTGAGAGTTCTACTATCTTTAAGACTTTTATAGTCAAAGTCTTCAAACTTATTAGATTTTAAGATTCCAATGGGCCTCCACAACCTTTTCAAGAGTTTATGCATGTATCCTCATAATTGTAAAATTTGTGGTAATATTATAATACATACCAAATGGCTAATGGAGGTAGAGGCAATTGGTCATCATGTGGAGCTATATGTAAACGATGAGGTGCAATAATTGGCAACCTCTCCCATATAACTGGAGCAAAATCAATGGCCCAAATATCATGTGTATCAATTTGAGAGGATCGACATAACTATCAATAAAGCTAGGCTAAACAGGCACTACCCCAACTATACCTACTAGCAGTCTCAAATTCCTCTAGAAATGGTAAAAACATAAGATGTACCTTATTGCTAGACTTTCTTGAAAATAAAAAAACCTTTAATGGGTTGTAAGATATAAGCCTTAGTATAACGCTGAATAAACTCCTCATTAGCATACGGTACCAAAGTAGGGAAGCTCTTAGCCAACCATGTAAGATGAAGGCTTTGTCCATCTATGTTTGTATCTCCAGGAGTGAATCATAATAAAGAATAACATACACGTCTCCAATCTAGATATATGCTACTAGTAACTACAGCTCCATCTACTGGTAGTCTAAGAAAAATGGCAATGTCCTATAGTGTAATTGTGCACTCTCCCTGAGGTAAGTGAAAGGTAAGAGTCTCAGGTGGTGACCTCTCAACAAATGTAATAATAAGGTGCCAATATAAGGAAATGAATCCCAAGTGTGCAACACCATAGAAGCCTGCCTACTGCAAAAATGGAATAATACACCCATCGAGTGTACCAATGCGATGGAAAATTGCCTCACGATGTCGACAATGAAGCTCCTTAACGTCAACACTTATCCATGCTAGAGATGAGCTATGTGTACCTTGTCCATGTATAATTGTAAGATCCAATGGTCCCAGCTCCATCGTGTCATAATACCTACATATAGTAAATAACCATTGTTTCTTTTTAACATTAGTATGATTACAAATTTAAGCACATTACATAAAAATATCATATTATCAAAATGGAATTGTTATGAGGAAGGGGGTTGGAGGATTGCCTTCCATATTTTATGGGACAGTTGCGACGATTATGCCACTCTATTTTACATAAGCCACATCAAACCCTAACGCTTGGTTCCTTCAAACCATTTCATTCCTTATCCTTGATGATATATGACGCCCCTTATCCCTCATCGAAATTGAGTCAAGATGGAGAATCGAAAAATCAAGATACGACTAATAAGATTCATGTGGAATGAGATTAAATTCAAAAGTGTAACTATTGGCATAGGCATCAATCCGATAGTATTTTTCAAAAAATTGCCAACTATCAATCCTCATATGAGCACAAACAGCTAGCACGTGTGAGCATGGAATGCTAAATGATTACCACTTATTACAACTACATGTACCTTCATTCAACTTAACAACTTATTTGTTATGTCCTTTATCCATATGAAACCCATGGAGAGCAATAATTACTTCAAATGTTTGATTAATTTGATGGAAGATAGTCACAATATGTCCACTAGCTTTAGCTTCAACTATTCTAAATTTATCAACTGCATATGCAATATACACATCTCCAACTGACATTCTAGCACGTATCTCTGTTCTACGAGTCTCAAAGTATGACACACATCAATAAAAAGTTAATTAAACAAGTGCAGTGATAGGTAACATTCACGCTCCCTTAAGCACCTCATTTATGTATTCAACAATATTTGTGGTCATCCACCCATACCAATATCTTAGATCATATGCTTAAGTCCACTTTTTAGTGTCTAACTTTGAAAACTAGTCCACACTTTTTTCATCTAATCATTTTAACTCTTCCATGCATCTCTCATGCTTCCATGGTTGATGTTGAGATCTAGCTTTATACGCCAACTCTTTTAAGACCTTATTTTTAAATTTGTCATTAAAATTGCTTACTACATGCCTAAGACAATATCGATGTTGCGCATGAAGGGGACTCCATCCAACTGATGGATTTCTAATAGCAACATTTATTCTTGCATGCCAATCTAAAATTAGGCATATCCCTTCTCTTTGAGTGACATGATGCCTTAATGTAATAAAAAACCAGGATCAATTATCTTGTGATTCCTCCTCGACAATTGCAAACGCAAGAGGCAATATATGACCATTTGTATCAATTGAAGTAGCAATTAAAAGCTTCCCCATGTATTTTTCACATAAGAACACACCTCAATTTGTATAATTGATCTGTAATGCTTGAACCCTTCAACACTTGGCCCTATTGTCCAAAAAACACACATAAAACACACATTCCTAGAAATCTTTCCTAAAATTATTGTCTTCCAAAGAATCTTTGTTCCAAGATTAGTTAGCTTAAGGATGTTCATCCACTTCAGCAATGCTTGATAAGATTCATCCCAAGCACCAAATACTCTAAGCATTGTCTTTCTCTTAGCTTCCCAAATTCTCCTATAATGGACATCATATCCAAATTTATCTTTCATTATTTGATGCAATGTAGCAATAGAGGTGGTGTGATCCCTTTGAACTACATTTTGAAGCTCTCTTACAATCAATGTAGAGTCTAGTTGAGAGTGGTCTTGTGATAATTTAGGATAAGCACAAGAGTGAGGACTTGCATACTTGGTTATCTCAAACATTCCATGGCTTTTACAACAACATGCACGAAGCCTCCAATTACATCCTTCCCGCTACTTCTTACATCTTAATGCCCACAACTGTGGTTTTGATTCACAAATAACCAAATGTTGATTCTAACATATTGAATAACATTTTACAGCATGTTGCAAGTCTTCTTTACTCTCAAACCTCAATCCTTTAAACAACTAATTAGATTCATTCCATGATCCGATACATGATGCAAGGCTCAACAATCATGTTATTTATCGCATCCCAATTTAATTGTTTAAACATTGGGGAAGGCATAATATGTTGACCATCAACTAAAAAAGCCTTATTTGTTGGAGGTCCATCATCATAATTTTTCTCATTAATCTCATCCTCGTCATAAAATTCCACATCATCATCTTCATTTGTAAATGGGATGTCAACATAGTTGTTTGTTGCTATCATAACCGACTGAGTCACTACTGCCAAATTCCCCGTGCCCCCCCTCCCCAATTATTTTAAAAGTCCAGAACAGTTTACTAATTGAAAATCTAATCCTTTATGGCCCAAATCTAAGATTTGTCTAAATCATCAAATTTCAACCAACTTCAGGAAATATGAACTATTCAATTTTTTATATATTTATTTTTTTTGTTATGATTTTTTTTTTTTTTAATAGATTTGAAGATTTGGACCATAAACAATTCATTCAAACTTCTAGCTAAATAAGCAATTTCTACAAAAGCATTCCTAATTCTAATATAAACTTTACAAATCTACAAGTAAAAAATAAACAACAGAAATTGTGCATTACCACTTATTCTCCTTCTTCTTCTCTTCTTCCCCTTAAAATAAAAAGTGCAACTTTCTTAGCAACCAAACAAAGCCACAACATCAAATAGAGAAAAGAAAAAGAAAAAAAAAAACCAAGAAATAAATAAATGAAACACAAAAAAAAAAAAAAAAACTCACTCTTCAAGGCCTTCCTTACGTCTCTAAATATCTAATTCCCTTTCTCATTCCCTTTTACATTTATTTATTTTTATATTTGAATCGTTATTTTGCCTAGGGGACAATCGAACGATGGATGCTTCTACAGTTGTCGGTAAATGATTGTTCGGACTCATCTTTTTCTAGGGGACGAAGAAAATCAAATGAAGGAAATGGGTAAAAGGGAAAGAAGAGGACGATTAGGGCATAAGAACAGCTTGGGGGAAATGAGAAAATGAAAGAAATAGGCTTTCTTCAATTGGAAGAAATGAGAAAAGAAAAGAAAAGAAAGAAAATTTGGTTTTTAAGAGTGTTAGTCCACATCAGCAACAATGGCAGTAGATTTGAAAATACTTTCCAATCTACCATATTTTTAAAAAGTTGTACTTTTTTTATAAAAAAAATTGGAGTTTTGGGATTAAATGAGTTATCACTTAACCCGCTCATACGTGTTTTTGTAATGTTTGAACATAATTTTGAACATGAATCGCACCTGTATTATAACTGGGAAATTATAACTAAGAAAGAGCAACACAACTTATATAGAGATATTTTACTCTTAGCATTAGCTATCTTCAGGTTTTTTTCACTTAATTCTAAATAGAACTTAAAACTAAATAATGCTTAATAATATTTAGTATTAAATTATTTGTTTTTGAATACGGTATTTTTATTAAGTACTAAGAAATTTAAAAAAAAAATCATTTTAGTAGCAATGGTAGTTTGCTTTTAGCTTTTAAAAAAAAATCATATATTTTAATTTTTTCTATTCAATTAAAAATTTTAAAAACAAATAATAAGCTAATAAAACATTAAATAATTTAAATAATAAATAATAAATCAACAAAATATATACATATATATATATATAAGTCAACAAAACATATATATATATCTAAAATTTAAAAGTAAATTACCTTCAATAAAAAATTAAAAAAACAAATTTTAATCTATCAATCTCAAAACACTGGCAGTATAATTGAAATGGAAGCATATAATATTCTGATGTTTTGAGAGATAACCATATCACTGTCAGGAACACCAATAGAGGAGATATAGCTGAATGTGCAATGTCCTCAATAGAGGTCAATCAAAGACATTGCCCAAATTTCTCCACAACAATGCTTTGATTTTCATATGGGAAACGGGAGATTTTGATACTTCACTTGCCAAATCCATTTCAACTTCCATCTCTGGAATGAAACCTTTATCATCTTCCAGCCTGTTTATACACTCACAGATGACAACACCGTCCAAAGAGAGAGAGAGAGAGAGACAAGTACAGATCCTAATTTCCCAAACTAACTAGTGATCACAATCAAGTGATAGATTTTCTACACAAGAAAAGGAAATTCATAGTCCTAAAAAGAATTAAGGGCCAAGCACAAGAATTTCATCCTTCACAACCTGCCAAGCTCACTCCAAGACAAGAAGGTTTCTGGAATTGGACTATCGCATTAATAACATGCCATTGTGTGGCCACTTGAAACTCTCTCTAAATTATAAATTCACCAGAAGGTTGAGAGGCAAAATCTATGTAGCAAAGGGTACAGTGATAGCCCTCTAGACAATCCACCTTATCCTCTTTGCATCACAGTTTATGTTGTGAACAAAAGGATTTCTGTAATAGTCGATCAGAAGCTCAATATACATAGGAAGTCCAGCTTAAATTTTCTTTCTTCCTTTTTCAAAAACATGACAACATTCATATATTCCCTCAACAAAAAGTGCTAAATATCCTAAATGCAAGCATTGCACCTGGATTTACATGTACTACTGGAAATGAAAACATCAGCTCCCAATCTTCAGCTTTTAGACAGGGACCTAAAATATATTCCACTTCTGCATCAAGGCCCCGCAGATCAAATAAGTACACCATGCAGCACTCAATGGATAGCCAGAAACTGCAAAAATAAGGGGGGAAAATCGTCATCATCATGTTTCAACTGTCTTATAGTTGCTAGGCCAACAATGGGCATAAAATACAAGGACCAAGTCCTTCATTTCTAAGAAAATAAGATGACTAAGCAGCCACAGAAAATCTGTCATCTAAAAATGAATGAGAAGGATGATGATGAACAAGGAAGCGGATTAATTATGTGCTGGGTCAGGTATGTATTAAAATGCAAGAATATATTTGATTCAGGATTGACTTACTTGCTATGAAATCATCTGTATAATCGTTACTAATTTTCCCATGGGCCATTGCACCAACCTAAACAACACAAGGATGAGATAAGATAGAAAACACAAATTTTCAATTTTAAGATGAATACAAATTAAAATGTGAGTTCTTTGGAGCATACCACAAAAACAAGGTCCACATCATCGCTAACAGCAGCCACATAGTCCCGCATTGGAATTGACTTTTCTGAACTATATGAGAAGCCTGATATACAAGAAAACAATTAGTTTATTTCTAGCAAAAGTTGAAACATGGGAACAATTAACACAATAAATGCTCACCTATTTTTCGAGAGTTAACAGGTAAGTATTGAGTAACTGGGTTCTTGATAACGCGTAAAAGTTTCTCCCGCTTACCAACAGCAGTAATGCTCAGTTTTTGTAACAGCTGCACTGCACTTACAATTAAGGAGTGATTAAACAAATAACAGAGCAGAAAAGCCCAATTAAAAAGCAAATAAAAGCACATTATACCCATATGGCATAAACGGGTTTGGGTGGGAACCGGTAAAACTTACACATGATCCCAGAGAACCGCTTATATGTCCTTGGAATGCGAACATGTGGCTTAACTTCAAAAAGCACACCTTTCTCGGTTCTTACATACACAGCTCGTAGCCTCCCAGCCTTATTTAGTGGGCTATCTAAAATAGTTAAGAGAGCCTGAACACATCAATATTTTAGGATCTTGTATCATTCAGAAACAAGCAAATATAAAACTTTATGTACACGAAAGTACCAAATTAAACATTTTCCTCTCCTTTATAGGCTGTTCTTTTCTGTATTTTGTTTTTGTCTGAGCATACTTATCTTGTTGGTTGTGTGTCTTCTTTTTCATAGGTAAATTTTTGTCCCCATTGGGATTTGAACCTGAAACCTCCCACAAAACCCTTCCCAATCCTTTACCACTTGAGCCAGGCCTCAAGGGCTTGACTGTTGTGTGTCTAGGGAGTGGAGCATAACTAACTCCATAAAGCACTGTTAAACTAGTGATGTCTTCAAGTGACCAGCACAACATGAGTAGTGCATGCTTAAGTCAGCAAATCACGTTTGCACTAAATCAATGTAGGACACAGATAGCTAGTTTATTTGAAATTAAAAAAAAAAAAACATGTTGAACAACAATTTCATGCCTGTAAAATCAACTTACCTGATGAAGAATGTCAGGTCTGTATTCAGCAGGGTTTTTGTTATTTTTCCTCAGGAAATTTGCATGATCCTCTGAGCTCAATAGCTGGTAACTCTGTTTGCGTAGGAACATAAAATCATAGTGCATACAAAGAGAGAGAGAGAGAGGAAGAGAGTTAGATGACGAAAGCATACTAGAATTTTTTCAGTAAACACACAAAACAGCAAATGAAACCCTACTGCTTTTACATTCATCAAACACAAACCTGTTTTAGAAGATGAATTGAAAAGGGAGGGGGACAATTTTTTATGAACAAGTAGGCAAAATGATTTTTTTTTTTTTTTGGATAAGTTAAGCAAAATGAATTAATAATACAGGAGTAGAAATAACAAGAGAAGAAATAGAACTTATTTACCTTTCCAACTTTTGCAACTTCCAAACAAGCCCTCTCAAGAATGAAGGTAACACCAGTCTTGTTGTTCAAGTTGGATGGGACAAGTGGGATACCAGGAAGTTCAAGTGTGACTTCTTCTGCCTTCTTCTCATCCTGTGTGGCTGTTGCTGCTGTCTCCTCTTCTAGCAATTGTTCTACTTCCTCTCTATCATAGTTCTCTTCCCTCTTCTTTCGCTTGTGCCCTTTTATGGCATAAGGCCGTACCATTTCTTGGTTGAGTAGAAATCAGCCAAGATGTAAAAGAAATTCATTAATGGCAATCAATTAATAAAACCAAATGCAAGTTTTTTTTTTTTTTTTTCCCAGGTGGAGAAAGAAAATAAAAGAAACAATGCAGTGATTCCTTCTTGCATGTAGAGAAAAAGAAAAGTGAGAAGAGAGGAAGTGATTATGGTAAAAAACCAAAAACAGAAAGTATATCCCAATAGACACTAATGTTTTCTTTTTTTCTTTTTTTCATCTGGAACAATGATTCCATTGCATTGAAATGGTAACTACAAAGAAGGAAGAGAAACCCATCCAAGAAGCACACAATCCTCCATACAAAGTTTGATAAAAAATTGCAAATAAGTGTATACTAGTTAAGAAAATCAAATCCAGCTACAATTCAAGAAGATATAAATCTCCTACAAAGAAAACCATATATCTAGCTCTACGTTTTTCTAGCACATATCCCGTAGAGAAGGAACATCCTAACTATGAAGAAATATCAATAATTTAGCACAACCATTCATCAAACCTTCAGGGTCCTCTTTCTTTCTTAGACCCCCATGATATGATCATCCTCCTCCTGCCAGAAAATTGGAGTGATCCAAAGCTTTCGATGGTAATAATCCTTCCAAAAGGGCTAAAATTTCTCCCTCAAAGGCTAAACCTTGACCAGAAAGTTTGGAGAATGCTCTTGCCACTTCGAATCTCTAAGCAACTCTCCAATCCCTAATTGCCCTAGGTTGCTCAAAAAACACTCATCAAAATTTAGCTTGAGAAATCTATTGGAGGTCGTAGCTATTCAAAAAGTGTCTCCTTGATCAATCTCTAGTTTTGCAAACTAGGTTCCAATCTAGCAAAACAAAGCTCAAACAGATACCTAAAAAAACTTCACTAATAGAAGCCCATAGGGAAGAAGAGAAATAAAACAAGTCTCAAACTGCTTCTAGAAACCTCCACCTATCCTCAAACATTCTTGCATTCCTTCCCTACCTAATAGTTAAAATCGAAATGAGGCAAGCAATGCACCAAAATGTACTTTCCTCAAGTCCCCAAAACTTCTAAAGGCTATAATAAACATCTCCTCTATCCTTCTAGGTGGAAACTAATCAAATCCCTGTAAGTCAAAATTTTCTACAACATAATGTAAATGTTGCGGGGAAACTCCTCACTCCCCTTACACTTAACACACCATTCTAACTAAGAACTTTGTGTGGTCCTCTCCATTGTAGCAAGTCATTAGTATGCCCTTCTAATTTCCCACAAGCCATGCAAAGACTTTCACTTTTGGTAGTCGGGCTTTGTATTTCTAAATAAAATTTGTAGAAATAAAAAGAACCAAATTAGTAGAAGCAGAGATAGCATTAAAGAGGGTGTTAATTGAAAACATTCCTCAAAATGTCAAAGGCCAAACTCTCACGTCAGGAAAAGTGAGTTACAAATAGACATGAACCAAAACAAACATTACAGGAGCTAGTTCCTTAATTTCTTGCTCTAAGAGGTTATGATGAAAGTTGAACTTTCGAGATATAGACAAGGAGGAAACTAGCATTGAGACAATAATTTCTTAACCTCACTACTATTCTTTAGATGTTTGCGAACTGCACTCTAAGAGATTCATCACTCAACTAAAGATCTTTCTAAAAGCAAATTTTTATACCATCACCCATATAATAACGAGTGATACGAAAAAAATCTAAGAAAGTTTATGCTAAGGGGTGGTAATGGGTTGTGTCATGTTAGGTTTATATCATGTTGAGATAAGAAATATTGAAAATTTACTTTGAGTAAAACATGGCCCACTTAATAATCGTGTCCAAATGACTTGATATAAACACAACCCATTTATTACACAGATAATGCAAAAGGAAACAATAGATCACATTCTCATCCATTATGTTGCAGTAAGGGCACTATGGCAACTTATGCCTTCATTGTTCAAAGTCGCTTGGGTACTTTATTTTACAATGAGGAACACTCTTTTAGGTTGGCATGGTTCCACTGAGGGAAGAACTTGCAAGAAAGTGTGAAGAGCAACTCCCCCTTTGCATTTTTTAAACGATTTGGAAGGAAAGGAACCAAAGAATGTTAGAAAACAAGGAGCAACCAGTTCAAGAGTTGAAACACTCATTTCTTAACAATCTCGTATCCTAGGTTAGCATATACATTGAAAAAGGCTCAATGTCTCTTATTGATTTTGTAGATTGAGCGGGTGGGTCTTGGCTAAGGGAGGGAGCGGTTGTTTGTGTCCTCTCTCCTTATGGCAAGGCCTTTTGGTTCCCTTTCTATTCCTCTTGTATACTTTCGTATATAATATTTTTTATATTTATAATATTTATATATTTACTTATTAAGAAAAAAAAGAAAACAAATAACACAAAAGGACCAATTTCACTTGTTTAACAAATGAGTTGTGTTGATTCTATATGAATTGACACAAATAATCTGTTAACACAATTTTAACCTGTTTTATTATTCTAACCCAGTAAATTCGCTAACACGATTATAACATATATAACCTCTTTTTTGATGGGTAAATAAATTGAGTATGCTATAAATAGAGCACTAAAAAAACTGCACCAAAGTACACAAGATATATACAATAGTCGTCAAAAGGCACGAGCAAAAAGAATACTCCCTCCTTTGATAAGAACTTAACCAATCAACAAAGTCAATCAAAAGCATTGGACTCTCATCTACATACAATTTAATCCACAATGAAAGATTACAAAGAAAAGTGCTTTTTAGTCTTTGATTAGAAAACTCCTCATGTTTCAATTTATGCCCTTTTCTTTTTCTATTTTTACCAATTAAAGAGTTGTATCATCCTAAGAGGATCTCTCTAATTGAGGAAGATAACACCCAACACACACCAAAAAGACAAAACATCAACTGCCATAAAATCATCATCTTGACACAATGAAAAGGATGCGATCAATACATTCTTCATCAATATGACAAAGGAAACATTTGTTTGCCAATGACCACCCTATCCTTTGAAATTGATCCAAAGTCAATACTTTTCCCTATGTTGCCTCCTAAGCATCGTCTAAGATGGAATCAAGGAATTCCAAATAATGACCACTAGGAAAGGAACTAAACTTCCCAACTACAAGATAAAGTAAAGGGAGTTGATGAAAAAAGCTCTGCTCTTTAACTCCAACCAAATCACCCTATCTTCTCCTTCCCTATTAACCGTCTTCCCTTGCAACCTTGAAAAGGATCAGTCCACATTTTCGATCTCCTAATCATTCAAATGTCTAGGGAATCAAGGATCCTAGAAACTCCCTTCATTTGACCGATCCCATAAATCTGTCACTCACGCCTCTTTTAATGCAACTATGACAAATAAAGAAAGGAAAGATACACTCAAAGGCTCATCTCTAGACCACTTATCTTCCCAAAAAATTTACCATGCTCCCATTGAAAATGACACTCTATTGCTAAAAAGCATCCAATCCTTCCTAATAACTTTCCATAACCCAATCCCATACTCGGCTCTCACTTCACAAGATTGCCACCCCCTTTCACCTTGCTCATTTTCCACTTATGATCTACTTCAGTAAAGCTTCTCCTTCTGATTCAAAACATCAACTCCATTTGCATAGAAGGGCCTATTAAGCACAAGACACCTAATGTTCAAGCCCCCCTTCCTCTTATCTAAACAAACAATCGTCCACTTTACTAAATGTGATTTTCTCTCTAAAGCCTTGCCTCCCCAAAGAAAATCCCTTTGAATATGCTCCAACCTCAATTTGACTATCCTTGGCATGCAAAGCAAAGTCCTAAAATAAGGAGGCAAGCTAAGATAATACATCATTTTAGGAAACTTAAACGAAATAGATATAAAACTTCATCCCAAAAATCTTTTCTATGTGAAATATCATAGAAGCCATAAATCGAAGATAGCAAAAAAAAAAAAAAAAAAAAAAACCCATCACTAACAAAAGAAAGTTTGATTGCAATTGTAAAAGAACCTATCACCACTTCACTACAAGAAAAAAGATCTTAGAATACCAAATTATTACTATTCCACATGATGGCCCAGAAGCTGGTGGTTCTACGCACTCTCTATTCCTAGCCAATCAAATGCTTCGCACCAAGTTCCTATCACACTTTTCCTTTCCTTTTTTTTTTTTTCTGTTCCTTTTTGTCAGTTGAGAATAACAACGTACTTCGCATAAAAGATCTTTGATCACCCTTCTTTTCTTTTTAGACCTCAAGCCTCGTTCATTCCAACTAATAATCTTCATTAACAATGCAATAGCTTATTAAAAAAAAAAGGAGGCTTTATGTAGGAGGAGGATTTTTTTCACCTTTTGCAACTATAGTGTTTGAGTGGTGGTAGTAGCTCACTACAGCTATAGTTTGCATTTTAAAAAACCTCAAATAAAGCATTGTATGGTTACTTTAAAAAGAAACCATACTGTTTGCATATTTTCTATTTAAACTAAATCTGTTTTTAGGCAAGCAAAATTTCCCAAAATGGCAAATACCGATAATAGAACAAAATTTAAGTGTGAGCTATAATCCAAACTGGCAATAATTCCACGGATGTTCAAAGCGAACGCATAGAATTCAAATTTTACAGCAATAGCATTCCTAATTTATAAAGTACTGAGAGTGAAATCCGACCCTCTCTTTGAAATGAAGAAAAAAAAACATTTTGATTACTATCTCAAGCCCTAGACAGTGAAAAATTCAATATTCAAACTTTTCTTTCATTTTCTCATTGTTTTCTCAGCACCCAAACGATTGTATATAATCTAGGAAATCCATTGAACGAATTGAGTATAGAGATTGAAACAGGACCTAGTACCTTGAACTCAGAGGTCAACCGAAACGCTGCGTTTGGAGAAAGGATGATCGACTGCGAGAGATGGAGGCTTCTTCTGCTGCCAGTAAACCCTAAAGTGTGGACGACGTGAGTTCGTTCAGGTGAAAGTGGGCTGAACCTAGGCCGGCCCAAAACGTGTAAACGTGAGTTCTCTCAAGTGATAGTGGGCCGGCCCAAAACGTGTAAACAGGAGTTCTCTCAGGAGATATTGGCCCAAGCCCCTTTCAATGATTTAAAAGGCACGGTTATAGGACCCACCGAACTCAAGACGGTTACTTCAGGGAAGTGGTAGGACAAGTGCCCTAGTGCAGGGTAGTGATTCCCCTCCTGCCCGCACAGTCAACTTTGGCTTAGACATGGAATTGGCAATGACATTTGGGAGGTTCCAAGGACTCGATCCATGCAGAGAGGGGTGATGGATCAGGCCTTCAAACTCGTGTCTGGTTACCATTGATAGGCAAAGATGAGAGCACCAAGAAAATCAAAGGGGAATAATTTAATAAAGGTAAGTTTGTGGATGTTTCACATAAAATATGAATAATAAAAATAAAAGAAATAGATTATTAGGAGTTTTAGTTTAAATAAATAAATAAAATAAATTCTTGCAATGGAAACTACACAAAGTTTTGCAAAATTTAGGATCTTACTAATTTTAAATAATTACTTAATAAAAATAATTATTTTTTTCATTTATGTTATAATAGGTATAGATTAAGGTGACATTTGTTTTTTGGTTGAATAGAAAAAGTCAAAATATTTGATTTTTTCTATTTAACTAAAAGTGACTTATTGATATCAACCAACATAACTAAAATGAATTCATTATTAATAGGTTTAATTTGGTTATGTTGGTTGATATCAATAAGTCGCTTTTAGTCTAATAGAAAAAGTCAAATATTTTGACTTTTTCTAGTTAGTAAGAAAAATAAACACCACCTAATTCTTTTAAGAATTTAAGTTACTTTTTTAAGGTAAGTATTAATATTAAGGTCACTTATTTTCTAACTCCATATTTGTTTTTATTTATTTATAAAATATCAAAATATGTTTTAATTTATTCCTTGATTTATAAAATAAATTGAGAATATTATATAATTTGTTTGATTGTTATGCAAATAAATTTTACATTTTCAATTAATTAAAATGATTTTGAAAAATTTAGCTATTAGTGACCTTGATTTGGGATAAGTTGTTGACTTTCATTAACCTTGAACGGGATAGTAATATAGTGCAACCCTAACCAATAAGGGTGTTATCGGTCTTTGATACACTATTGATCGAAAATAATTCCATCCATTAAAAAGAGGAACGAATTGAGGGTAGTCACCTAGTGCAAGTCTTGTCTTATCATTTAGGCATAATGTTATTATGAGCATACCAAAGTAAATATTTGTTTATGAAATGCTTTAAAATGTGAGCTGAATATGTACGAAGTGTATTATACTGTTTAATTTAAATTAAAATAACTTAATTTTCAAAATAAAGTAAATTTAATGGTAGACTTGGAAGAGCTTACTTGCTAATTGATTTTTGTAAAAAGAATCATATCTCATAAGATTTAATTATACTTTATCCTTCTTATTCAATTATTTTTTTTCCTTACCCATTCTTTGAAAAAATTATTAATTTTAGACATTTTTAACCTTTTTCATTTCCTAAAAATGTCATTTTTCTCTCATTCCTAATTCATTTTCCTCCCATTTATATTACCTAATTCTTCTCAATAATTAATTTTAGACATTTTAAACCTTTTTATTTCCTAAAAATGTCATTTTTCTCTCATTCCTGATTCATTTTCCTCCGCAGTTGTTTTTTATTAGGATTTTTTGCAACTAGGTTGTTTTTTTTGTTTTTGTTTTTGTTTTTTTTTTTTTTTTGCGATTGGTTTTTTTAGGGTATTTTGCTATTAATTTTTTGTTTGAGATTTTTTACTTTTGTTCTTTTTCTGCAAATTTCATTTAAACCTTATAATGTAAATATAAAATCATATAGAAAGTTGTTGCTAATCAAGTCTCTTATCCAACTTTAATCTCATTAAGTCCTATGATCCGATATTTAAATTTAAATGAATATTTTAATTAAGTTTTTCGATAAAATGGAAACATAAACTTAGTTATGTTCTTTTTAAATGAAACTTAACTATTGTATAATTATATCATCATAATCAAGTTCTTTGTAGATAAACAGAAAATTTATGACTAATTAAGTTTGTTATAAACAAAACTTAGTCATAATATAATTTAGAGTACCATAATAATTGAAAACTTCATCCTATCTTTTTTTTAGTAAATCGAACTTAACTCTTGAGGGTAATTCAAATGAACATCTTTAATCGGAAATTAATCTTACTTAAGAAATGATGAAATAAAATAGAAGGATGAAAAATATGTGGAAAGATATTGTTTTTGGAGTGGGAGAAAATAAAAATGGATAAAAATATTTGAAAAAAAAAATGGAAAAGAAGAAGAAGAAGAAAACAAGGGGGAAAAGATAAAGAAAGGTCATTTTGAAGCATGTTTCTACTGTCTACAAATCCCTGCCCTGTGAATCACCAAAATCTTCCTAAACTCCATTCCTTGTAGTTATTCACCGATGTTCCGTTCTCTTCTCAACTCCAATTCAAATCTTCTTCGCATCTTCTCCTTCAGACCGCTCTCCTCCGCCACCGCCACCTCCACCGTAGATTACCTCACAAATACCCTAGGCTTCGCCCGCGAGTCAGCCATCGCTGTCGCCGAGAAACTCAACATCAAAACCACCACCAGGCCCGATTCAGTGGTCCAACTTTTCAAAAGCTATGGTTTCACCCCAACTCACATCGCCACCATCGTTTCCAAGCTTCCTTCTCTCCTCTTAGCCAACCCGGTTAAAACCCTCGCACCCAAGCTTCAATTCCTCTCCAATAATGGCGTCTCCGGCTCTTCCCTCGTCAACATTGTCTCCACCAACCCTGTGATACTCAGACGGAGCTTGCAGAACCAAATCATCCCCTGCATTTCCTTCCTCAAAAAGGTCTTACCCACCGATCACAAAATCGCTTCTCTCCTCACTGCCAAGCGCGGCACTTGGGTCGTCTACAAGTTTTCTGAACAAATGGTGCCAAACATCGAGACTCTGCGAAGCCATGGTGTGCCGGAGTCGAATATTTTGCGGATGCTGATCTTGCGACCGCGGACGCTGTCGTTCAATGCTGATGAGTTTAAGGCAATCCTTAAGAGGGTTAAGGAAATGGGGTTTGATGAAAAGGGTATGATGTTCATTCATGGGATGTGCGCATTATGTGGAATGAAGAAGGCGAAATGGGAGTCAAAAGTGAGTGTCTTCAGGAGTTTTGGTTGGGGGGAGGAGGAGTTTATAGCGTTATTTGTGAAGCAGCCCCAGTTTATGAGCAACTCAGAAACAAGGATTAGGAAATGCTTGGATTTTCTCATTAATGAGTTGAATTGGATGCCGGAGGATATTTTCAAGTACCCAATGGTGCTGTTACTTAGCTTGGAGAAGAGAGTGGTTCCCAGGTCTCGTGTCCTTCAGCTTCTGATTGGAAAGGGTCTTGTGACTAGGAGAAGTATAGGAAGGGCATTGATAATCTCTGAAGATCGGTTCATGAAAGTGTTCATGTCCAGTTATGAAAAGAAGATCCCAGAGCTGTTGGAGGTTTACCAAAGTAATAAAGTGGGATTGCTACAGTAAGCAGTTTTAGTTTGAGGAAGGCTTGCAGCTACAATTTAAGTAAGATATGCATTTCTAAAAGAATTTGTTGTTTCTTCTTGAGTATGATTAGATTTATATGGTTACTTGGAAAAGGATTTGAAAAATGATTCACTTCAAGTATTTTTAAATACCAAAATTTTCTTTTCCACTAACATTAGTGATATTGTAGATGAGTTTTTGTTTATCTAATATTCATAATATTAGATATATTTTTTCTAGGTCTGGAAATGAGTATTGTTAAAATTTCGGTGAGAAAATGTATCCTGAAAGTATTCCCTTTAGAGCTAACTCAATTCTGGATAAGCAATTTGCAGGAGTACCTCCAATGATATCATTCTGTTTTATTTTTTCTTGAACTTTTGTTTAGTAAATATCACAGTCAGAATACTTTTTGTTTATTTTCCTTGATTGTACTTGTTGGTTAGATGAAAAACTTTTAAGTTTCAAAAACTAGCATTTTTCTTCCAAATAGTTTGAGATTCTTTCTTGATAGAGCCATTGTTTAAGAGAAGCAGAAGTCTTACATGCTATTTTTGGAACTGGAGTTTCATTTTTAAATTAAGAGTTTCACCTGATGTAGAAGATCCTGCAATTAAGGATGATTCAATAACAACCTATATTTCTGCCTTTTTAAATCTTGTTTTTGAGCCCACTAATGCTACTATTGCTGATCTCTGCAATAGTTCCCAAAATGGCTCTGATATTAATTTTAAGCAGCCATAAGGATATTCGGATTGCAGAATTCACCCTCCTCTTTTGATGCTTGGGGACATTTAGCCAATCTGATGGCCTAGTGGGAAAACTAGCATGTTTGTTCTAGACCACTATCTAGGATGGATTTTCTGCCTTAATATAATTTTGATGCTTGCTTTGTGTTTTATTCTTTTTATTTTTATTTATTTTTCATTTTCTATGTATCTATTATGTTATATAGACTTCTACCATTTTTCTAGTTTCTTTAAGTAATCATGTGACTTTTGTAGTTGGTTGAAAGGCTGGAGTTTTAAAGGCTGATCTCTTAGGTGGCTGTAGCTAGTTAGTGGTGTTCTCTGTGAACTTGACATAAAAAAAGCTTATGATCATATTAGTGGGATTTCCTTCTTGTTGGCATGGAAAGGATGAGCTTTGGCCTGAAGTGGATAGGATGGGAAAAATGATGCATTTCCTTGACTGGATTCTTAGTTCTTGTTAATTGGACGCTTGCTAGTTTTTTTAAAGTTTTAGGGGTTTAAGATAGGGAGATCCTCTTTCCACTTGTTTGTCTTGATCATGCAATCTCTTAGTTGCCTTTTGAAAAAGGCAGATCCTCTTTCCACTTGTTTGTTTGTCATGGCCATGGAGACTCGTAGTTGCCTTTTAAAAAAACGGGAGAGGGGGTGTCATCTTGGGGTTAAAGGTGGGAGGGAGAGAGGTAGAGGGGGGAGGAGGTATTTTATCTTCTATTTGTGGATTATGCTCTCATCTTTTGTGATACTAGCCAAGAACTAGTGACATTCCTAAGCTAGACTCTCATGTGGTTTGAGATAGTTTCTTCACTAAGAATTAATTTAGAAAAAGGGGAACTAATTCCAATAGAAGTTGCATCAAATGTGGAAGAGTTAGTTTTTGGTTTGTGGGTTGGGGGTGCTTCATGCCACATATTTGGGGCTTACTTTAGGTGCCTCTTTTAAATCAATCGTAGTATAGGATGTAGTGTTAGAGAGATTTTGAAGAAGACTTACATTGTGGAAAAGACAATATCTTTCAAAAGGGACTAATCTTTATTAATAGCACTTTGTTAAGGTTGACAATTTATTTCATATCTTTATTTGTTATTCCTATAAAAGTGAGTTTGTGGCTTGAGAAGATTCAGACCACATCTTGTGAATTGGTTAGTTGTTTACGTGGTGGAGTTGGAGTTTTGCAATGGAAAGGGAAGTTATTTGAAAAGTGTTATAGTAGGAAAGTTAGGGAAGATTTATGCAAGAGAAGGGAATAGGCATGGAGTGGGCCTATAGAAAACAATTTGAAAAGAATAAGATGTCATTAAAAGCAGAAATTGTTTCATAGTGAGAAATGGATGGAGGGTAAAATTCTAGAAGGATAGGTGGTAGGGTAAGTCGGCTTTGAGTGATTCCTTCCATCTCTTTTTGCTATTATCACTACAAAAGACTCTTAAGTAGCGGATGAGTGGGAGTAGGAGTAAGGAGATTTTAAAGCCCTTGTTTTATTAGATAGTTACATGACTAGGAATTCGAAAGAATGGATGAATTCCTCTTAAGATTACAAACGAAAATTATAAGCAAAAAGTGTAGGGATAAGGTGGTCTACTTAGGATTGATGAGTGGTATGTTTTTTCAATAAAATTACTATACTCTTATTTGGTAATGAGGAGATATGCTTTCTTCTTGAAAGATATTATTTTGAGCACTTATTTATCAACAAAAGAGAGATTTTTGTATGGAAAGCAACTTGTGACGACATACTTACCATAGTTCAGTGGAAAAAAGAGGTAGAACGTTGATAATAAATGCTTCTCATGTAAAAATTAGGAAGAATCAATCAACCACATATTTCTTCATTGTACCAAGACAAGGCCAATAGTCTTCTCATTGTTTAGTGTAGAATTGGTGATGTTGACTTCAACTAAAGAGACCCTTTTAAGTTGGTAGAGATCCTTTGTGGGGAAGAGAAGAAAGAAAGCATAGAGGGTTGTCACCTAATGCATTTTTTTTTACTGTTTGGAAGGAGATAAATAAGAGGTCCTTCGAGGACATGGAACAAAGGCATCAAATGTATAACTTTCTTTTTTTTTTTTTTTATATTTTGGAGTGGGTGAGAAGTGGAATTAAATGAAGTGGTAATGTCTATGGTAGACTCAACCAATTCCTTTAGTATTATGTAATGGGAGGTTTTGTTGTTGTTTTTTTTTCTTTTCAATCTTACCTTTAATGCCCATGTATCTGACTCGTGTATTGTAGTGCACCATTGCTCATGGGCGCTAGTAATAGATCTAATGTTTCAAATTTCTTTTCCCAGTTTCAATGGCTTCTAAAGAGAGAGAAAATCTTATGGATGACTTCAAACAACAACTATGGGAGCTAAATGTCACGGACTTAGTCGTTCACTAAGCTCGTGCGGCACTTAGACAAGCCAAGACGCTTGATCTTGCTAAGTCAGCCTTGCTCCCAATACTTAGCTCACCCGGCTAAGACACTCGCGACTCAAAAGCTTAAGAAGCTTGGTAGGCACTTCCTTAAAGAATGGAAGCTTTCTATTACTCAAAGAAGCCTTTACAAGTGCTTGGATGCTCACTTGCTTGGTGCCTTGGCCAAATGAGGCCCTCACCTATTTATAGGCACCAATGGAACTCTCTAGAACCTTGGAGGGTTCCTTACAATTCATGAATATTCTAGAATGTCCTACACTATTCTAGAATATTCAAGAGACTTCTAGAATGTCCTACACTATTCTAGAATATTCAAGAGACTTCTAGATTTCTCTAGAAAGCTTTGGACCCTTCTCATGCCTTCTACCATAGTGTAGAGTTGTGTGGACTTCTCTAGGCATTTCTAGAACCTTCCACACTCTTCCCACCAATGGCTTAGTGTAGATGGCTCCAGGAGTCTCCAGAAGCTTCCCTCCTCCTATATAAACCCTTGGGGAGGGTCATTTGAAGCATCCTGTGACACTCTCCCCCACCGATGCCGTCGACGTCCTCGTCGTTGCCTCATTCTGAAACTTCTCGATGTGTTTCCAGAATTTTCTCAAGGCATCCGCATGTTCCCAGCTTACCTGCCTCTTAGGTAGTCCTTTCCATCGGACTAGATACTCTATCACAGGAGGGACCCCTTGTCTCCTGGTGACCCGTTCAGCCAGGATATTCTTCACCTCCTTCTCCCGTGAGGCTTCAGATGGATGCAGACCCGTGCGTTTCCGATGCTTAGAGTGTTGCTTCCTCTTACCCATTGAGTTCACCTTTCCCTTAGTGACCTCTTCCATGTGTGTGCGGGCTACCTCAGCTCGCTCTCCTTTTTCCTCCTTTACTTGCACCCCTGCTAATAAGGAGGTCTCAGGCGTACTAGGCTTCGGGTTGAATTGGAGGGCACCTAGTAGCTGCATTGAGCCCATATGTGCTTCGTCCTCCTGCTCCCTCTCCTCGATCATGGCACTGAGCGCCTTCCGCTTTGGACAATCCCGTGCCCAATGTGGACCGTCACACAGGAAGCATTTGATTTTAGGCGTAAACTCCCTCCTTTCCGCCTTATCCCTTCCTTCTCGGACGTTAGACGTCTTGCCTGATCCCTTTTTAGGAGCATTGTGGTCCCTTGGAACCTCGTCTCCCCCACCCATGGCGTGGCTATCCTCTAAAGACTCATCCTTGGAGGAGTCTCCCCTCTTATAATCCGTTAAAGATTCTGCTATTGCCATAGCAGTGGCTAAGTCTTGAACGCCTCGGCGCCTTAATTCCTGCTCGGCCCACCCTTGCAGGTTGTCCATGAAGTTGAATAGCAACTCCTCCTCAGCCATGTTAGGTATCTCAAGCATGAGAGTAGAGAATTCTTTAACATACTCACGGATTGAGCCCGTGTGCTTGAGACGCTTCAAACTCTTCCTTGCTAGGTAAGCCACGTCTTCGGGATAGAATTGCCTCTTGATTTCTCTCTTGAAGGCATCCCATGTGTCTATGGTGCACGTCCCTCTTTCTATGTCGGCAAACCGTCGACGCCACCATAGAGTAGCATTATCAGTGAGGTAGAGGGTCGCGGTGCGTACCTTAGTGGCTTCATCCATCAATGCAATGGCCTCAAAGTAACGTTCCATGTGCCACAAGAAGTTATCCAGCTCCTTGGCATCCCTTTTGCCACTGAACATGTGTGGCTTGGGCACCTCCACCCTTGGTGCCTCATGAGTGGCCATAACTCGTGCTGACACCGCCGACTTGTAGATGGCCAGCTCTTGTCGGATCTCTTGGTCTCGGGCATCCATGCGTGCAGCCAAGGCCTCCATCCTTGACTCCACACTAGCGAACATGGTCATGACCTTGTCCTGGAAGGACATGAACTCCTCGTGTGACACCGGCTGAACTTGTGAGCCTAGCACACCCTCGCGAAGGTCTTGGATCTGTCCCCTTAGATCCTCTAATCCCTTCTCCATGCCTTGCTCTATCAAGTCCACCCCTTCCCGAGTGTCCGCCATGGCTAGCTCCACCTTGGCTAGCCTTGCCTCCATGTTGGCTAAGGCGTCACGAGACTTATCCTTCCTGCCTCGGCCCCGTGTAGTATGCTCCATCTCCCGTCCACGGGTTTGCTCGCTAGTCTCCTCCACGTTAGAGCCCGACATGCTTCCTTTGCTATGCCCACCTCGTAACCGCGCTCTGATACCACTTGTCACGGACTTAGTCGTTCACTAAGCTCGTGCGGCACTTAGACAAGCCAAGACGCTTGATCTTGCTAAGTCAGCCTTGCTCCCAATACTTAGCTCACCCGGCTAAGACACTCGCGACTCAAAAGCTTAAGAAGCTTGGTAGGCACTTCCTTAAAGAATGGAAGCTTTCTATTACTCAAAGAAGCCTTTACAAGTGCTTGGATGCTCACTTGCTTGGTGCCTTGGCCAAATGAGGCCCTCACCTATTTATAGGCACCAATGGAACTCTCTAGAACCTTGGAGGGTTCCTTACAATTCATGAATATTCTAGAATGTCCTACACTATTCTAGAATATTCAAGAGACTTCTAGAATGTCCTACACTATTCTAGAATATTCAAGAGACTTCTAGATTTCTCTAGAAAGCTTTGGACCCTTCTCATGCCTTCTACCATAGTGTAGAGTTGTGTGGACTTCTCTAGGCATTTCTAGAACCTTCCACACTCTTCCCACCAATGGCTTAGTGTAGATGGCTCCAGGAGTCTCCAGAAGCTTCCCTCCTCCTATATAAACCCTTGGGGAGGGTCATTTGAAGCATCCTGTGACATAAAGGTAGTTATTAGTGAAGTTTTTAATGGCAGTATTGGGGAAAATCAATGGTTAGAGCCCTTGGTGGAGTTTGATGGTCACATTGGTGGAAAATCAATGGAAACCTTTTCTATTGGAGTGTGAGTGCACTTTCCTAATGGATGATTGATGATAGCTTGTCGATTGAGTCAAAGAAGGACTTATTCACTGAAGTTGAGTGTGGGTATCAAGTGTCAAGTGTAGAGACTATGTTGTCTAAGTGTGGGCATTGTTTGTATTCCTTTAATAAAGAAATAAGGAGAATTTATATGATATAGTTGGAAAATACTGCTTTAAAGGGCACCAAGGTTCAGTTTCTCGTACAAAGATGCTAAAATAGACATCATTATTTAAAATCCATTTAGAAATTTCATTGCTTTGCCAAGGATATGGAAACATCAATAATAACTACTTTTAGGAATAAATAATGATACTTGTTATAAGTGTTAAGAAATAAAACGTCAATAATTTAATCTTTTATAAGAGAGTATATGATTGATTAGTGTCAAAAGATAATGCTTTAAACCATCAACTAGAATGACATTTTTTTATTAAAAAAAAACATCATTAATAATATTGCTTTGACCAATGATTCATTCTTTTACATTATCTCTAGAGATAACAAATTCTTCTTTCTTCTTGGTGAGGGTGATAACCTTTGACTTATCTCCTATCATATGAGTACTCACTATCTAAAAACTACTTTTCATTCTGTCACACTTACAAGATAATTACATTATTTTAGATACCTATACCTTCTTGGCTCCTTGAGGGTTAGTTTTTTCTATCATTTGAAACCCAAAATGCTTTAGAATTTGCAACAACATGATATGATTATTTTCAAAGGATGAGTGTTGCTAATGTGTTTTTTTCTCATAAAAGTTGCAAATAGTAAATGAATTACTATTTGAGGATTCTCTTACAAAATAATTTTGAATTATTTTTTATTCCTAGCACCTTTTTATCATAAATGCATTTTTTACTTGTCAAAATCATGTAAAAACCCTTTTACCCATTTGAAAATTTTGCAAAAGAAAATGTTAATCTTTCTTTCTTTCTTTTGCAAAATTTCTTTTTCTTTTTCAACAAAGGTTTTTGCTTTTTCAACATTTTCAAAATTTTCTTTGTGCTCATTAAGCTTATTTTCAAGATATGAGATTTTCTCTTTGAGAGAAGCATTCCTCAAATTAAGTGTTTTTTTAATCATTATACAATTTTTCAAAGGCATCTTGTAAATTATCACAACTTGAGAAAGAGTTTACTTTATCTTTATTATCCTCTAAAGCCAAGAAGCATAGTTTTGTAACCCCATTTTCACATTCTTCCTATGTAAATCTTCATTACTATCACTCCATAATATCATTATTGTGTTTTTCTTCACTTTCTTTACTTTAGTTTTGAAGAGAGGGTGATCATACTTGATGTGCCTCAATTTCTTTCATTTGTAACAAATGTTCTCCTTATTTTCTTTTTACAAGTTTGATGATTATTTTTTGCTTGAGGCCTTCTTCTTTTGCTCCTTTCAAATTTCATGAACGTTTTTAAACTACCTTTATGATAGTAAGGCCTTCAATATCTTCCTCACTTTCCACTTTTGGTTTTCTTAAATGATAGAGGCATTGAGTGTTATGGTTCTCTTTTTCTAGTCCTCCACTTCTTGGTGATTCCTCAAAGTGATCTCATGAGTTATGAGAGATCTTATGAACTCTTGTAGGGGAAGCTTAGTAAGGTCTTTTGCTTCTTAAGTTGTGGTGATCTTAGCTTCCAACTGTTCAACCAATGACCTTAGAATTTTCATCATTTTTTTGGTTCGATATAGACTTTTTTCCCAAAGCTGAAAGATTGTTAATGATATTGGTGAACCTTGTGAATATCTCAACTATAGTTTCATTATTTTTCATAGAAAGTAATTCATGACTACGCACAAGAATGTTCATTTTAAATTCTTTGACTTGATTTGTTCTTTTATAGTTTATCTTAAGAAGTGTTCATATATCTTTTGTTGATTCATATTGATAAATCCTATTATACTAATTTCTATCTACTGCACAATGAAGATAATAAACAACTCTTATATTTAATTAATCTGTTCTCTTTATCATGTTCTTCTAATTCATGTCTTAGCTTAAGAATAAGAAGTTTATTATCTATGTATTTTGATTGGCATATGAAGCTTCATTGATTAACTATTCCTTTAAGATGCTTAAGTCCTATTCTAACGGTCTTGCTTTGATACTACTTGTGAAAATAGCCTAAACAATCCTAGGTTAGCTTTCCATTACTTAGGAAATGACCATAGGATCTTCTTCACCTTTTTAAATTTGATGTAAACCTTTCCCAAAGCTTGGAGATCATTAATGATGTTAGGGAAACCAATAAACATCTCAACAATGGTTACATTATTCTTCATAAAAAATAACTCATAACTATGTATAAGGTTGTTTATATTAGATTGTTTGACTTAATTTATTCCTTTATGGGTTATCTTAAGAAGCATTCATATATCTTTTTCTAATTCATATTGGCAAACCTGATTATACTTATTTTATATATTGTACTCATTTTTATATATTGTATAATGAAGATAATAAATGACTCTCGCATTTAATTGAGTTCTCTTTTATCAATTTCATTACACTCATGGTGTGGCTTAAGAATAACAACTCTATTTTTTACTTTGGTTGGTCTACGAGGCTCATTAATGACTTCTCATAAATCATAATCAATTGATTTTAAAAACCAAGTCATTATTGTTTCTCAATTAAAATAATCATATCCTCAAAAAATGGGGATCTATTAATTGAAAACCCTTCCATGAGTTTTCATTGATTAAAGTCTTACTCTAAAAGGTCTTACTCTTATACTACTTATGAAGACAACCTAAACAAGCATAAGCAAACACCTAAAGGGGGTGGGGGTGGGGGTGGGGGGCTTAATGTTGGGTTTAGAGATTGGATGTTGGTTTTTTTTTAATTTTAACAAATTAAATTATAAATGATTAAAAAAAAAAAATGCGATGCAAGTAAATATGGATAAGGAGAAAGATACAACTAAAGCATTTGTTATGGTTCTGCCTTACCTTTTAATAGAAGTGTTTCCTCTTCTTCCACCCTATTTGATTTAGTTCATTATGATGCGTGGGGAGCTTCTCCAATTTCTATAAAAGGAGGGTCTCAATATTATGTTTCCTTCATTGATGATTATACTTGTTATTGTTGGGTTTATCTTATGAAATATCGTTATGATTTTTTGAATATTTATAATGCATTTCAAGCTGATGTCAAAACTTGATATTATGCTATTATCAAGTGTTTTAAGTGTGATTTGGGTGGGGAATATACTTCCAATGCATTTTTTGAATTACTTGCTTCACATGGAATTATTCACCACACATCTTGTACTAACACACTAGAGCAAAATGAGGTTGCTAGAAGGAAACATAGGCACATTGTTGAAACTGCTTATTCTTTTTTATTATTTGCATGTGTTCCTATTGAATTTTTTGGGGGAAGCAGTTCTTACTTCAATTCACTTAATTAATAAATACCTTTTGCCCCACACCTTTGGCCTATCACCATTTGAAAAGCTATATGGCTATGCCCATGATTACTCTTCCTTAAAAATCTTTGGTTGTACTTGTTTTTTTTTTCATCCTCAAGTGCAGTGTAATAAGTTATCTACTCACTCCATCATTTGTGTTTTTCTAGGATATGGTGAAAGTCAAAAGGGATATCGTTGCTTTGATTCAATTAGTCATAAATTATATATTTCTTGTAATGTTTACTTTCTTAAGCATATACCTTTCTTTTCTATTCTTGTTGAGTCTCATAATGTCTCTAAATCTGAACTTGTTCATGTTGATCCTTTCTTGGATGATATAAATAGTTTTCTTACGTATATTAATGCTTTGGTTCTCGATCATTATGCTCCTTCTCCTTCTACAACTACTCCAACACCTTCTAAGGTTGTGGATCCTCTTTTCCCACGTTCTTCTCAACATTTTTGTAAGTTTACTCGATTACCAAATTTTGTTTATTCCTCTTATTCAGATTCTTTTACATTATTTTTGGCTTTTATTCACAACCTTTCTAAACCTTTATTATATAGAGAAGTTGTTCTTGATCCTCTTTTGCAGCAAACTATGATTGAAGAACTTTCTACTTTATATAAGACCGATTCTTGGAATTTAATACCTTTACCACCTAGTAAGAGTGTCATTGGCTCTCGTTGAATCTGTAAAATCAAAACTAAGTTTGATGGTTCGATTAGGTGATACAAGACTCAATTGGTTGCTAAGGGGTTTTCTCAACAGTATGGTATGGATTATGAGAAGACTTTTGCTCTAATTACAAAGATGACAACTGTTCATACTCTTATTGTAGTTGCTTCTATTCGTCAGTGGCATATATCTCAAATGGATGTTAAAAATGTCTTCTTAAATGGTGATCTTCAAGAAGAAGTCTACATAGTTCTCCCTCTTGGTGTTTCTCATAATCTTGGAGAAGTTTGCAAGCTCAAGAAAGCTTTATATAGTCTCAAACAAACACCTCGTGCTTGGTTTGCGAAGTTCTTTGATGTGCTTACTTCTCTTGGTTTTCACCCTAGTCATCACGATCCTATACTTTTTCTAAAGTGCACCTTTACTAGTCATATTCTACTTTGTCTATATGTTGATGATATGAATATTACAAGTGATAATGTTGATGGGATTGTAGTGTTGAAATCCGATTTAGCCTTTTGTTTTGAAATGAAGGATTTAGGTGCTTTACGTTACTTTTTAGGTATTGAGGTAGTGATCGATTGAGTTTTCATCATTTATTGCATCAAAACACTGTTTTATAACCTAATTCACTATTTTAGAGTAGTTTGTACCTGATCAAAAATGGTTTTAGTACAAACTACTGTAATATAGTGGTTTTTAGGTGTCGTCCATTTATCAATTAAGGCTTGAATGAGGGAAAATAAATGATTGTGATAAAGTGAAATTGATTTGACAATTCATAGTGAAAATTCAGAATAACAATGATTTCTAATTGAGAAAAACAATAGAATGTAAAATAGGAGAAAATTAATAAGAAAAATGAATTCCCGAAATTAGGATTTTTTAGAAAACAATTTTCATGGTAAATGAATGTTGAGATCTATTTTTTATCAAGTTCGATTAAAAACCTAAATTCTCATCTAAATCGATTTTAGATTTAGCTTTAAGTCTAAACCTAATTTCTCTTCAAATTAAGTTATTTAATCCAAAAGATCAATTTAAACTATATATTCAATTCATCTTAAATTATCTTCCAATAATTTATACAATGTAACTATTCGATCTCATTAAATCCAACTTTAAGAATTTAATGAACTTACGTGGTTTGCAATGTAATAGTCATTTAAGATAATTTAAAGAGAAAAATCCTCAAATTTAAGTAATCAATCGATTGGATCAAATTACCTTTACAATTCAAGCTCATTTCTCTAATTCACCATGAATCTTGCCTCTAGATCTTCCTTCCTCTAAGAAAAACGAGATTTAGCCACTCATGCTTGGAGATTTGGTCTTACAAGGCATATTTGACTAGTGAGAAAATGAGGGAAAATGAAGGAAAATAGAGAATTCTATTAAGATAGAAAATATAGAAAATTCTACAATCAAAAGTGTTCAAAAAGTCCTTTAATGAAAGATTCAAGTTTTTATTTATAAGGTAAGGTCAAGTGGACACTTTGACATAATCTAAAAGGTCTTTTGGAACTTTTTCCATTCAACAATCTGAAGTTTAACAACAAAAATAATCATTTCCCATAAGCTTAGCAATTTTGCATGGTGACGCAAAATCAGTGGAGCAACAATAACAACAATAGCTTTATGAATCATTTCGCATGACTACCAAATTTTCGCATGGTTATGCGAAATCAGCTTACAAATTCTCTTTAGCTTGCAACACAAATCCTTCTTTTGGTCCATTTCGCACGATCATGCGAAATTGCACCATATGGTTTTTAAGCTCCTCTTTGGTACTTCATTTTCTTTTTTGACTCCATTTTAACTTCCTCCAATTGACTCCAAATCCCTATCCAATTACATTACTTCTTCCTTAAATTGTTAGCCAGTTTGTTACTTCTCCTACTACAGTTCATAGGGTTACTATTTTTTGTATTCTATGATATCTCTGAGGCACTATATTTCAAAGTCTTTTATTTCCATCCACTTCCTCTTTAGAGCTACGTGGCTATTTTGATGCCGACTGAGCTAGTGATCCTGAAGATCACAAGTCTATCACTGGATTTGTATATTTTTAGGAGATTATTTTATGTCTTGGAAGAGCAAGAAACAAACTATTGTTTCTCGATCTTCTACAAATGTGAAGTATCGTGCCATGATGTTTACCACCAATGGGATAGTTTGATTACATTGGTTACTTGTTGATATAGGTGCTTCTCTTTTGTGCCCCACTTTGATGTATTGTGACAACAAGAGTGTTATTCAAATTGCTCACAATGATCCATTGTTCATGAAAGGACCAAACATATTGAGATTGATTGTCACCTCACTTGTCATCACCTTTAATATAATACTCTTACTTTGCCCTTTGTTCTTTCTTCTTTACAAATTGCAAATTTATTTACCAAGTCATACCCGTTTCTTCGTTTTCGGTTTTTAGTTGGCAAACTCTTAATGCTTGTAGCCGCATTGTGAGTTTGTGGGAGGATGTTAGAGTTATTTATTTAGTAGCATCTAGTAGTTTTATTTAGTTATTTCTTATTTAGCTACTATATTAGAATTGTTGTATTTAGAATTATTCTCTTTTTATTTTTTATTTTTATTTTTTTATGTTTTATTGGGTCTATTTAAATCCTAATGGTGTTGTATCTTTTTTTTTTCAAGAGAATTAATAATAAGAAAATCCTAGATTTTCTTTTTTCTTTTTTTCTCTTTGAATCTTTTTTTGGATTTCAACAATATCCACATGTCTTATGCATCTTAATTAGCATGTGAAGTCCATTCATCACCCTGGCTATGATGGAAGCTGACTCTAAGACCACCATTTTAGCCTTTTGATGAGTCTATTCCAATGGCATGCCATGTATTGTGATCCAATATCATGTAAATAAGAAGTGGGGTGCAATCTCTTTGTACACAAGTGAGATTTATTGGTCATCTCCAACTTCCAAACATGATTTCTCTAATCCTTCATTTTTAAACCCAAAATTCAATTGCTTATAACTCTACCATTTTAAGTGCAATTTTGTGCAAACAATGTATACTTGCAAAATTCATGATGAGAGCTTTCCAATGATATTAAAACCATTCAATTGAAAAGTAGTCACATCAAATTTTCACAATTTTGGGATTTGAAAACCGGAAAATTGTTTTCTCAAACTCCATGTATGAAAAAAAATTACCAACTTTTATGCCATGTTATCACATATGGTCTTTGCCACATTACAAAATTTCACATCAAAATAATGCATGAAAAAAATATTTTGAAAATAGCCTCATAAAATGATGCAAAAAATATGAGTGTTTATATATGATGTACATTGTATTTTGCTTACTAAAATCACATTGAGTACAAACAATTATCCGAGGCTTCAATACCGATTTTGGGAATTTTAGGAAGCATTACAAACTCTTATACCTATTTGAAATGCAAAGTTCAATTCCTTGACATCTTGTGTGATAGTCTTTTGATACTTCTTAATGACACCAATTACGTATAACTTGTAGTGTAGGATTACTCCTATAACAATTATGATACTTTCATAGTTTCAAAGCCGAAATTTCTTAGAGTGAGAAACTAAGAGAAAGATTGAGAATAAATTTCATTTTCAAATTCAAAACTTTTCATCTAAGATAATTAATTATCCTTATAGAGGTTATAAGGATTACAATTAGATCAATTGAGATAGGTGAAGCTTATCATTTGTTATGCACACAATGATTAACACTTAATTAGGCATTATTATGAAGCAAAAAAAAGAGTTTTAACTAATAATGGAGTCTATCTTAATCGTTCGATATGTACAAAGACTAACACTCAATTGTGCATTATCATGGAGGATAAAAAGGGAGGTTCAAACTAGTAATTGAGTACTAATCAACTTGCAAGCTTGAATACATGCTAAGGTCCTTGTCAAGAGACTAATAGACCTTCTCTAGCATTTTTACTGTCTAAGATCTTAAGGGTCAAGTTAAGCATATGACAAGTTTTGAAAGTTTACCATGAGATGAAGAGGTGGAAAATTGAAAGAACATTGGTAGAAACAAAAATGCCCCCCTTTGGACAATTTTAGCAATGAAAAATGCTTAAGGGAAGGGTGCTCGAATTATTTAAAGCCTAATGCTAGAATTACCATATCCATCAAATCAACGAACAGTGCTTTACCCCTAGATGTCCCATTAATTGTTGTGCTTCAACGTATTTTGGGGAGAACTAGCTAGCTCTAGGTTCGAGTGACATTTCACCCTTAATCATAGCACATTTGCCGATTCTTCAACATCAATTGATTTGGACCTCCACTTAGTTTCACCCAACCTTTATCTTAGTTGTGAATAGATCACCTAGGTTTGGGTTCATAAGCAATGACAATTGTCCTATGAAGACTACAATTACTTCATTCAATAATTATTTGATCAAACTTTAATGTCATGATATTAATTATGATGGTTACATGTATTGAAAAAGATCAATTAATTAAAAATCATATTTCAAAAATTAAGCCATAAAAGAAATAAAGACAAAGGAGTTTTCTAAAATATTTAAAATTAAGATTTAAGAAGTGAAACATATTAGTTTTGTTATTATATGGATAAGTCGAATAATTACGAATCATATTGTAAAAAAAAAAAAAAAAAAATCATTTTCTCAAATTTTTTAAATTTTGATAAGAATTAAAGAACACTAGGTAAGATTTTGTTTTTTCTTTCATACGAAAGTTCCTATATGTTATGTAGAAAATTTTAATTTTAAAAATAAAAATTGGAAAGTATGATGGTTACATTTTGTGGAAAAATAGAGAAAAAAGAAAAAAAAATTACAACCATAATTGAATTTGTACCCATGGAAAATAATCGTAAAATTAGTGTAGACCCCCCTAGAGGTGACAAGTTTCTGCATTTTGCTATTATTATTTTATTCAACCCGAGGATGGGCTGTATGGAAGGCGGCGAGACAAGACTGGAAAGGAGGACTGATGTGAGGGGCCTAGGGCAGAGAAAAAGAGAGGCTGCCAGGAGAAAAGGAGAGGAAGGATTTTTTTGGGGGAAAAACCAGGAAGAGCTATCGGGGGGGTTTTTCTTCAGGCGGGTTCCAGAGGAGAGACCTTGCTGGCGGCGAGACCACTTCGACTCCGCTGGGGGAATCTCTCAGGTTTGACTTTCCGGCACTTAGGTTCTCCATTTTTACAGTCACACCATGCCTCATATTGACCTATGGCTTTTTTTATTTTTTTTATTTTTGCTGTTGGTATGTGGATGCTTGTTTTGGCCATCAAAGGTCTCGTTTGTTTGATTTTTGCTTCACTTGCATGAGTTACATAAGGGATACGCTGCTGTTCATGTGTTAAATCCACTCGAAATTTCCTCTTAGCTTTCAAATCTTTTCGATCTTCATGCATCCTCTTCTACCGCCGTCCTAGTTGTTATTGTCTTGGAGAAGATTATCGTCACCCTTAGATCTCCCTCCAAACCTCCCTCACCCCCTTCCACGACCCCGGCATCCTCCACTCTGTCGGCCGGCATTCCGAGGGTCACCTCCGGCGCGCCCAGGAGGCGGCGGCTGCTGCTGCTGCATGCCGCCATAGTTGCCCTCCAGTCCGTCGTCGGATCCAAGCGTCATTCAGATGGCGGCGATTGAGGTGCTGAAACTCCAGCCGGTGCTGGTGATATTGGAGGTGCGGAGATGGAACCTGAGAAGCCCATGGTTTCTCTTGGGGACCTTTGGGCGGAGAAGTCGTGGGTGGCAGCGCCTGCATGGGAGATGCCCGCAATGGCTAATGGGCTTGAGGGCTTAGGTGATTTTGCTGTTGGTTTTGAGCTTGTGATGAAGCCCAGGCCCAAACGGAAGGATAAAAAATAATAATGAGGAAAAGAAGGCCTCACTGAGTTATTCACCCATTTTAAAATTAGCCCATTTGCTTGCATCTACTTTATATGAATCATTCTCTTTAAAGCACTAATTTCTTAATAAATTTTTTAACTTCCAATTCCCAAGCCCAATTTATAAAATTTTAACCTTCAAATAATACTTCAAAATTCCAACATTTAAAATTCAATTCCAATTTCCGAAAATTCTCATACTCACTTTAATTTATTTAATCACTAATACTTTATTCATTTATTTTAAAACTCCATTCTTAATCTATTTATTTAAAATTTCTGTTTGCCGAATTAAATTCCGAAAACTCCCATACTCATTTTAATTTATTTAATCACTAATACTTTATTCATTTATTTTTAAAACTCCATTCTTAATCTATTCTTTAAAATTTCCATTTACCGAATTAAATTCCGAAAATTCCTATACTCACTTTAATTTATTTAATCACTAATACTTTATTCATTTATTTTTAAAACTCCATTCTTAATCTATTCTTTAAAATTTCCATTTACCGAATTAAATTCCGAAAATTCCTATACTCACCTTAATTTATTTAATCACTAATACTTTATTCATTTATTTTAAAACTCCATTCTTAATCTATTTATTTAAAATTTCTGTTTGCCGAATTAAATTCCGAAAATTCTCACTTTAATTTATTTAATCACTAATACTTTATTCATTTATTTTAAAACTCCATTCTTAATCTATTCTTTAAAATTTCTGTTTACCGAATTAAATTTCTATTTTTGAAAATTCCAATATTCACATTAATCTATTTAATTATTATTATTTTATTTATTTATTCTAAAATTCTATTTTAAACAATTCATTTAAAACTTTCGATTTCTGAATTAAATTTTTATTTCTGAAAATTTCACTATTCGCATTAATTTATTTAATTATTATGTTATTTATTTATTCTAAAATTCCATTTTAAACAATTCATTAAAATTTCCGACTTCCGATTTTAATTTCTAATTCCAAAAACGCTAATATTCACATTAATCTATTTAATTATTATTATTTTATTTATTTATTCTAAAATTCTATTTTAAACAATTCATTTAAAACTTTCGACTTTCGAATTAAATTTCTATTTCTGAAAATTTCAATATTCACATTAGTTCATTTAATTATTATTATTTTATTTATTTATTCTAAAGTTCCGTTTTAAACAACTCATTAAAATTTCCGACTTCCGATTTTAATTTCTAATTCCAAAAACGCTAATATTCACATTAATCTATTTAATTATTATTATTTTATTTATTTATTCTAAAATTCTATTTTAAACAATTCATTTAAAACTTTCGACTTCCGAATTAAATTTCTATTTCTGAAAATTTCAATATTCACATTAGTTCATTTAATTATTATTATTTTATTTATTTATTCTAAAGTTCCGTTTTAAACAACTCATTAAAATTTCCGACTTCTGATTTAATTTCTAATTTCAAAATTCCAATACTCACATTAATCTATTTAATTATTATTATTTTAGTTATTTATTTCGAAATTCCATTTTAAACAATTCTTCAAAATTCAAAATTCGGAACTTAATTTCCAATTTCCAAAATTCTAATTTCTTTCAAATTTAATATCCAAAATTCCAATTCTTAAATTTAATTCTCAAGACTCCAATCTTCAAATAATTTTCGAGACTCCGATTTCCAAATAAATATCCAAAATCAAGTTTTCACTCCAATAGTTTTAATTCCATTTCGGTTCTTAAATAATCTTCTGATCTTCTTGATTTTACATAAGCAATAATGAATTCTTCATAATTCTAAAACACGGAATTTGTGAGACTAGTTCATGAACAATAAATTGGGCTTTGGTGGAGGGGGGCCATATGATTGATCCCTATTGATTGTCAACTGTTGTGCTTGATATATTTTGCTTGATCTACATTTTGCGCTCCGATATGCATGAGCTATAATTCGTATTCGTTAATTGTGTACTAATCCCGTTTCTTGATAGCGCATTGTGGCTCGTGGCTCAGGTACGCATACACTTTCATTTCGATCATTCTCTATGCATGTTCCGATTTTCATATGTGCATGATTTGACTTAGGCATCCATTGACTTTCTTATTGATTGCCACGTCGACTTCATTTTATTAGTAGAGACCCGACTTTAGGGGCTTAGAGGGGTGCTACGGTCTTTACCGTACCTTCCCGATGAGTAACCTGACCCCCGAACCCGATCCGGTTTTTTTTCACAGACCACCTTTTCCAAAATAAGGAGTCACACTTAGGGTTTTTCTTTCTTATTTTGTTTACCCTTTAAAAATAAAACAAAAATAAGTGGCGACTCCAAGTCATTTTCTTAAACAATAAAAAAATCAAATTTTCAAATGAAAATCAAGCTCGCCATCGAGTGGGAAACGCATTGAGCCGAAATGCGAGGTCCACAATTAGCTTTTTAAAAATGGATATTTGGTTAAGAGGTTTAGAATAATCCCTAATTAAAAAAAAACTTTTTTTAATGACAAATTAATCTTAGTTAAATTCATAATAAATAAAATTTAATAAAAAAGAATATTGGAGTGAGAATGAGTAGATGTGTTATAGAAAAATGGTGACATAAAGAGGAGGATTTAAGTGGAAAGATTTCGTGTTTGGAGGCCGAGAAAATAAAAAAGGACAAAATTGTTTTTGGAAAACAAAAAAACAAAAAAACAAAAAAAACAAAAAAATGGGAAATGAAAAAGAAAGGTAATTTCGGGAGAGGTTATTTTGACAGGTTGGAGTGTCATTTTGAAGCATGTTTCTGCAAATCCCTGCCCTGTGAATCACCAAAATCTTCCTAAACTCCATTCCTTGTAGTTATTCACCAATGTTCCGTTTTCTCCTCAACTCCAATTCAACTCTTCTTCGCATCTTCTCCTTCAGACCGCTCTCCTCCGCCACCGCCACCTCCACCGTAGATTACCTCACAAATACCCTGGGCTTTGCCCGCGAGTCAGCCGTCGCTGTCGCCGAGGAACTCAACATCAAAACCACCACCAGGCCCGATTTAGTTGTCCAACTTTTCAAAAGCTACGGTTTCACCCCAACTCACATCGCCACCATCGTCTCCAAGCACCCTTCTCTCCTCTTAGCCGACCCAGTTAAAACCCTCGCACCCAAGCTTCAATTCTTTTCCAATAATGGGGTCTCTGGTTCTGCCCTCGTCCACATTGTCTCCGCCGACCCTGTGATACTCAGACGAAGCTTGCAGAACCAAATCATCCCCTGCATTTCCTTCCTCAAAAAGGTCTTACCCACCGATCACAAAATCGCGTCTCTCCTCACTGCCAAGCGCGGCACTTGGGTCGTCCACAAGTTTTCTGAAAAAATGGTGCCAAACATTGAGACACTGCGAAGCCATGGCGTGCCGGAGTCGAATATTTTGCGGATGCTGATCTTGCGACCGCGGACACTGTCGTTCAATACTGGTGCGTTTAAGGGCATCCTTAAGAGGGTTAAGGAAATGGGGTTTGATGAAAACGGTTTGATGTTCATTCATGGGGTGTGCACATTATGTGGAATGAAGAAGGCAAAATGGGAGTCAAAAGTGAGTGTCTTCAGGAGTTTTGGTTGGGGGGAGGAGGAGGTTATAGCGTTATTTGTGAAGCAGCCCAAGTTTATGAACTCCTCAGAAGCAAGGATCAAGAAATCCTTGGATTTTTTTATGAATGAGTTGCATTGGATGCCAGAGGATATTTCCAAGTACCCAATTGTGCTTTTCCTTAGCTTTGAGAAGAGAGTGGTCCCCAGGTCTCGTGTCCTTCAGCTTCTGATTGAAAAGGGTCTTGTGACTAGAAGGAGTATGGGGAGGGCATTGATAATCCCTGAAGATCAATTCTTGAAAGTTTTTATGTCCAGTTATGAAAAGAAGATCCCAGAGCTGTGGGAGATTTACCAAAGTAATAAAGTGGGATTGCCCCGGTCAGCAGTTTCAGTTTGAGTGGGGCTTGCAGCTACAATTTAAGTAAGACATGTATTATTAAAAAATTTTGTTGTCTATTCTTGAGTATCATTAGATTTATATGGGTATTTGGAAAAGGATTTGTATCTTTATTGTTCAATGATATTTGTTCTAAAAATGATTAGCTTCAAGTAGAAATCATCTTATCTACTAACATTAGTGATGTTGTAGATGAGGTTTTTTTTTTTTTTTAATTAATAATATCTAATATTCATATTATTAGATCTTTTGTTTCTAGGTCTGTAAATGAGTAACATTTAAATTTCGGTAAGAAAATGTTTACTTGAGAACTAACTCAATTCTGGATAAGCAATTTGCAGTAGTACCTCCAAAGATATTATTCTGTTTTATTTTTTTCTTGAATTTATGTTTAGTAAATTTCACAATCAGAATTCTTTTTGTTTATTTTCCTTGGTTGTATATGTTGGTAAGATGAAAAAAATTTCAAGTTTCAAACACTAGAATTTTTCTTCATAATAGTTTGAGATTCTTTCTTGCTAGAGCCATAATGTAAGAGCTCAGGGACTGATCTTTTTCTAATCTGTTTAAGAGAAGCAGAAGTCTTACATGCTATTTTTGGGAGTGGAGTTTTATTTTTAAATTAAGAGTTTCACCTAATGTAGAAGATCCTGCAATTAAGGATGGTTCAGTAAGAACCTATGATTCCACCTTTTTTAATCTTGTCTTTGAGCCAACTAGTGCAACTATTGCGGATCTCAGCATTAGTTTTGAGAATGGCTTTATATTCATTTTAAGCAGCCATAAGGATATTCAAATTTTTGGAATTCACCCTCCTTTTTTGATGCTTGGAGGCATTTAGCAAATCTGATGGCCAAGTGGGAAGCCTAGCATGTTTGTTCTGGGTCAACACCTTAGGAATAACGAACAAAGAAATGAAATAAATCGCCAACCTTAATGGAGTGCTTTTAACTAAGATTAGTCTCCCTCCTTTTGAAAGATATTGTCTTTTCCACAATACATGTCTTCTTTGAAACCTCTCTACCACCAAATCAAACACCATGGTTGATTTAAAAGAGGCACATAGAGTAAGCCCCAAATATGTGGTAGGTAACCCTAGCCCAACACTAAAGCTAACTCTTCCACATTTGATACACCTTCTATTGGAATTAGCTAACTTTTTTCCAAATTAATTCTTAGTTAAAAAACTCTCTCAAACCACACTAGAGTCTAGCTAAGGGATGACACTTGTTATTGGCTAGTATCACAAAAGATGAGAGTATCATCCACAAAGAGAAGATAAAACACCTTCTTCCCCCCTCTACCTCATCCTCCCACCTTGAATCCCAAGATGACACCCCCTCTTTCCCACCTTTTTCAAAAGGCAACTAAGAGAATCCATGGCCAAGGCAAACAAGAAAGTGGAAAGAGGAACTCCCTACCTCAAATCCCTAAAACTTTGAAAAAAAAAACCAGCAGGCGTCCCATTAACAAGAATTGAAATCTGGTTGAGGAAATGCATCATTTTATCCATCCTATCCCCTTCGGGCCAAAGTTCATCCTTTCCATGCCAGCAACAAGGAAATCCCACTAACATGATCATAAGCTTTTTCGATGTCAAGCTTATAGAAAACACCACTAACTAGCTAGAGCCACCTAATAAAAGCGAGCTTGTGGCTTGAGAAGATTCAAAGAGACTTTTTGGGAGTGATCATTAGAAGTCAAACCACCTATTGTTAATTGGTCAATTGTCGACATGGAGAAAAAAGGGGGAGGTCTTAGTATTAGAAGTTTGGATGTGCTCAACAAGGCCTTGATTAACAAATGGACTTGGAGTTTTGCAACGGAAAGGGACCCTATTTGGAAAAGGGTTATAGTAGGGAACTTAGGGAAGAGGCAGGGGGATGAAGGTCATGCAAGGTAAAGGATAGGCCAATGGGCTTGTAGAAGGCAAGTAGAGAAGGATAGGATGTTGTTAAAAGTAGGTCTTGTTGCATAGTGGAGAATGGATGGGGGGTAAAATTCTTGAAGGATGGGTGGTGGGGTGAGTCAGCTTTGAGTGATTCTTTACATCTCTTTTTACTATTGCCATTGCAAAGAACTCTTAGGTGGCAAATGTGTTGGAGTAGTAGAAGCAAGGGGATGTTTGAGCCCTTGTTTTGTTAGACAATTACATGAGTGGGAGTTCGAAAGAATGGATGAATTTCTCTTAAGATTACAAACGAAAGCTGTAAGCAAAAATGGTGGGGACAGGGTGGTTTGCTTAGGATTGAAGAGTGGTATGTTTTATAGTAAAATCCTTATACTCTTATTAGATGATGAGATATGATTTCTTCTTGAAAGATACTATTTGGAACCCTTATATATCAATGAAAGGGAGATTTTTTGTAGGGAAAGCAACTAGCATCGTTACCATAGTTCAGTTGAAAAAAGAGGGGTCGAACCTTGTTGAATAGATGCTTCTTATGTAAAAACTAGAAAGAATCAGCCGATTGCCTATTTCTTCGTTGTACCAAGACGAGTATCTTGTGGCCACTAGTCTTCTCATTGTTCAGGGTGGAACTAGTGATATCAATTTCAACTAAAGAGACCCTTTTAAGTTGGTAGAGATCTTTTGTGGGGAAGAGAAGAAAGAAAGCATGGCGGGTTGTTGCCTTATGCATTTTTTTGGACTGTTTGGAAGGAGAGAAATAAGAGGTCCTTCGGGGACATGGTATAAATGCATCAAATGCTAAAATTCTCTTTTTCATGTTTATTTTGGAGTTGGTGAGGGTGGGGTTAAATGAAGCGACAATGTCTATGGTAGACTTAGTCAATTGGTTTGGTGTTATGTAATGGGAGTTTTTTTTTTTTTGCTTTTCTTTTTCTCTTTTTCAATCTTGCCTTTGATGCCCATGTCTACGACCAATGTACTTTAGTGCACTCTTGCTCATGGGGGCTATTAATATATCTTTTTGCTTGCTTGTCAAAAAAAGAAAAAAAAAAAGGAAAAAAGAAAAAAAAAAAAAGCTTGAAGTTTGTTTGAAGGTGTAGTTGCACACACTATTGTAGCTAGAGAATTAATTTGATTCTTTTTACTGTATTAAGTTGTTGTTGGAGCTGTATGAACGACATTTCCTCATCTTATTTTCTTTTCCTTTTTTTTTCTTTCTTAAAAAAATAAAAAGGAAAAGAAAAAAAAAAATTCATGCTTGGAGATGGTGGAGATTGTGGTCTAAAAGTAAGGCAAGGAAATTAAGATAGCTAAAATGTGGCATATGGTTGCTCTGCAGGAGCATTTAGACCGTGTTGGTGTGATAAAAATAGAATTGTTCTAGAATTAGGAATTGGAATTTGATTAGGTTATTCAATTAAGTTTCCTATGCTAATTAAGTCTAATTTATATTATATTATGATTTTGTTATATTGGTAAGTTTCCTATGCTAATTAAGCCTGATTTATATTATATTATGATTTTGTTATATTGGTTTCTACTTTATTTAGAATTCTAGTTTATGTTTCTCATTAGGAATAATTTCATTTTTTTTTATCAATATTGGTTTCATTAGGAATAATTTCATTATGATTAGGATTGCTTTCCTATTATATTTTGGATCATGATTAGTCTAAAATTGTAGACACTTATTTGTTCATTATTCATTCAATTAAATTATTTGCTTAGAAACTCTCTGGAATTTATAAAAGAACAGTTTTTTGTTCCTTTCTTTATTCTCACTTTCCCTTTCTTATTCTGCTGCTCAAATTGGTATCAAAAGTCCAAAAAAACCATAGATCTCTACTATGTTTGGATGTGGTAGAGGTGTGGTGAAAGAGAATACCAAAACCAGCAATGAAAAAGGACTAAGATGGCTTCAACAACATGAAATAAAGGAAGCACATATGGAAAGTCCAGAAGGCAATTGTAAATGCTTGGACATACTGAAAGGTAGTCATGAGGATAAAACTTTTGAAGTAGAAGAAAACGATTCCATGATGCCAGACAAAGAGATAGCAAAGAGTGGAGTCGGTTGAGAGATAAATTGATTTGTGCGCTTGGTTTGGAGAAGGGAGAAATTAGAATCGAAGTTGTTGATTTGTTTATAGATGATTCACGCTAAAGATTATTTGGATTGGGAAGCAAGTTTGGAGAACTATGTGAGTGAAAATCTATGGTTGGATAGAGAGTTGTTTTTTGTAAAGCTTAGGTTGAGGGTACTGCACTTCAATGGTGGAAGAGAGTTAAAGAGCAACATCTTCAACAAGCAAACTGGAAATCAACACATGGGAACATATGAAAGCAAAGATGTGGAAACAATTCCTCCCAGTGTATTATTCTATGAGTTGTATATGTGACTCCACTCATTGAAACAAAGAGGTACTTCAGTTGACTTTTGAGTTTAATAATCTCTCGATTCCGGTTGGTTTAGATGAGAGTAATTAACGAATGACATCTTGTTACTTTGTGGGCTTGAATTGAATCAATTAGAGATGAAATGGAAGTGGTTTGTTTGTTCAACTTGGAAGATGCCCTACAACATGCCTTCATGGCCAAAAAGAAGGAATTGTGAGGTACAGGAAAACCTATATTTAGGTGCTTTGGTGGTAATGAGATTATTGTTTCAAAAAGAGATTGTTGAAAAGTGAAGTTGCCCTTTGAATAGCATACTACCCATTGCAAAATTGCATGGTTTCAAAAGGGAAAAAAGATGTTAGTTATTTCCTGTTGTGTAGTGAAGTTTACTATGAGGGATGTTATTTATGATGATGCTTGGTGAGATGTTGTGCCTGTGGATGCTTGTCACATTCTGTTAGGAAGAATGTGGCTATATGACAAAGGCATGTTTCATCACAATAAACCCTGTACATTTTCATTCTACAAAGATGAAAAGAAGTTTGCATTAGCTTCGTAAGGAAGAAGATGCTAATACCTCCAAAACAACCACATTAACATAATAGACGGCATGAGTGATGTGAATCAGAAAAAGATGATGCTGACAGCAAAAACACTGTCCTTGAAGAGATACAATAGTAAGAGTATATGGCTTGCTGAACATAGTTGAGAAGGATGAAATGACTGAAATATATGTGTCGAAGCTGAGTCCCTACCTGGAGAAACTGATGCAGAAGCATTTAAGAATACTAAGGCCAGGCCCCTTTAGTGTAGTAAAATATAATTGTTTTGGAATTAGCAATTACAATTAGAATAGGTTGCCATATATCCAAGTTTCCTATTTTGAATAGGCTTTATTTATATTCTGACTAGGATTTATCATATTGGTTTCTGCTTTATTTAGGATTCTAGTTTATGTTTCCTATTAGGAATAATTCCATTATGATAAGGATTGTTTTCCTATTATATTTAGAATTAGGATTAGCTCTATAAGTACCTAGGATTATAAACAATTATTTGTTCATTATTCATTCAATAAAATTATTTGTTTAGATACTTCCTCTCTGGAATTTATTCCAGGAGTAGTTTTTTATTCCTTCTTTCCCATTCTTTTTCCACTAAGTCAAGCTGTCCTTTTTGTGCAAGCATTTTTTAAATGAGATGGAAGCCCATATGGAGATTTTGGAAGATAATTATGAGCTTTAGACTTATTGGACAGTAGGGTTGGATATGAATTGAAGATGGTTTTGTGAATTTAGATTTCCTACCGATCCACAAAACTTAAGATTTCCCACTAATCCATGATGACTACTCTGATTATATTGATAAAAAAAATGACGATTACTCTTATTGTATGAATGTGTGTGAGTTCTAATCTTTTCGTTCATTGATGATGAAGATGTCAAAGATTGGGTTGCAATACTTCTTCACTATGATGAACATCTGAAAGATTGAGTTGTAATTTCTTAGATGTACAAAAGATTGTCTTGAAAATAAAGCATTTCTAGAAGATTGTTTTGTGGGCTAGGATTCTCCACCAATGCAAATAAAGGCAAAAAATGAAAAATAAAAAATCAAGATAAAAGAAAAAGAAAAATGGAGGGGAGGGGTGAAACATTTTGAATTGAAAAAGAAAAAAAAAGAGTAAATAAGACTAAATGAAAATTTAAAAAATTAATAAAAAAAGAAAATTAAATATAAATATGAACTGAACTTGATTTTATTTCGACTACACTGCCAGAGATTGGGAGGAAATTAATAAAACTCAACTACATTGTCAGGGATTGATACCACAACAAAAGTACTGATTTTATCTTGATACAACATCTCAGTACCCAACTAACAAATGCTACAAAACTCTCACCTTCTACTACTATTTGACATTTATTGATATGATTTCAATACATCCTTCTCCTTATCGATTATTCATGACTATGCTATAGCTGTATATCTATCCTGGTGTCAAAATTTGCCCTCAACACCAACTACCAAATCTTGTCTTTTAGTTCATGATTTCTCCTGTCTCTTCATCTGGTTCTTGCCTTGCTTATAGAAGTGCGAGAAGACTATTGAAAGGAAGGTCAATGTTGAGGAGGAGAATTGAAGAAGCAACACGAACATTCAAAGGAGAGCACCACCAGTATTGTCACCCACCTCCTCCACCTTGCTGGAATTTAAAGTTGACCACCACCCCTTTCATCAATCAAGATCCAATATTGTTGTTGGTTACCACCACTGAAGAAGAAGAAATCTGGGCTTGAAAGGCAGCAACAATACCACCATTTGACAGATATAAAAGGGGGAGCAATCCTCCCATTTGGGCTTGTGAAGTGTTTTGATTAGTAGGTTGTAAGGTTAATACTTATGTTTGGAGCTTATTGTCACTTTTGAGTGCTTATTTTTGGCTTTCTACTTGCTTAACATTCAATATGATTATAAATTTTTTTTTTGGTTGAATATTTTGGTGATATATATTACAATATCTAGATATATTGTGGTTGCAGCTATAATCTCTAGTGTGCTATATCTTTACTATTTTTCTGTAATTTTTCGTTGGAGCCCACAAATATTTGGCCCATGGAGGCACTCTTGGAATGGATTTTCTAAATTACATCTCTAAGAACTATACACTGCACTTAGTGCTAACTGGAAAAGCAATTGGAAAGGAGTACCATTTATTATCATTCACATCCAGTGTTCAATTGCTGAATTAGATGGTACACATGCATATGAGATATAAGATAAGATTCCAATCCTTATTACACCATATAAGTCTGATAAGACAATTTCCTTGCTCAACAGTTTAGTAGCTTAACTGGAGACAATTTTATTCAGGGTGTACAGCTCTTATTCCCCTACCATCTTCTGCAATCCAGCTACAGTTTGGATTCCAATGCTTTGGGTATATTTTTTCTAGCAGGAAGTCGTAAATGTTCAATATCTGGAGCTTCAACTTTGGCAAAGTAATGATCAACCATTTCATCGCTAACTAGCTCCAGTTTTGAAGGCTCCCACTGTTGGAAAAGAGGAAAAGAGCAAGTTCATGTGTTACTTTCAAGCACTATAATTTAAGAGGTTGATGTATAAAGGAAGAATATTTTTCTCTACTAGTGTAATGAATGTCCTATAGCTCAAAAGGACCAGGGGGTCCAGGACTAACCCAAAAACATTTCTTTACCAAATCAGTACAATATGAGATTTTAAAGAGATTATAATAGCCCAAAACAAAGTATATCTATTCCCTAATGTCTACCCAAAAATTCTGTCAAGCAATAAATCTCAATATAACAATCCAAGCATTCAGATGTGATGTAAATGTACAACTGTCAGAAACTACCGCTTATGAGATACAGTATAACCTCCCATGGCATCTAGTTCAGGTCCATGAATATCATTTTTCCAAAGCTTTACTCCAAGCCATTCCACCAACAAATTCATTTTGTAAAATTGGTTTTTATACAAAGAAAACCATTTTGAAAAGTATGCTAACATCATTTTTGCCTTTGTCAATTAAAAATTAAAGTTATTTACCATCGACAAGGTGTGTTTAAAGAGGATTGCTAGCATAGATGTTAGGGATGACAATGGGGTGAATTTTTTTGAATACCTGCTTCCAATGAGACAGGTTTGAAATTTAAATAAATAAGTTTTGGACGAGTTTGATATATATATATATCTTTTTTTTTTTTTAAACCGGGGCAGGTTTAGGTATTATTTTATCCCACCTTGCCTTGTCTTATTTAATTTTTTTAATTGGGGCAGAGATAAAATTTATTTTGAATATATAAATGTAACAAGATTGGGAAAGGAGTGACCCATTCTGAACCCCATTATCATCCCTAATAGATGTTTCATTGCAAAATCTTCAAGAATAGTGCATAGATTGCACGGTCTTTGTGGCATTAAGAATAAATTGCAACTCAACCTTTTGGAGTAAAATTTTGAATAACAACAAAGGATACAAAAACCTAGCAATCTTTAGCTTTGGAAATTATAGGTCGAAACCTAAGTGCAAAAGACCCTAACCCTAAAGAGTACTAATGCTCCTTTATTATCTTTATTTTAAAACCTTTTGATGTGGTAAGTAGTTAGGTGATGATTAAAATGGAAAAATTAAATGAAAAGTCAAGAAATACAAAATCTTTTGCTCAACCCATTGCATCTTCTGCTACCTAGCAAGGTGATAAAAAAAATGGTAGAAGGTTTTGGAAAATAAAAGTAGTTTTCCAACCTCAAATGCCCCTTGAAACGAATGATTAAGAATGTTGTTAACTAAGGTGGTGTTTGTTTTTTTGGCCTTTTGCTGAAAATCATTTAGTTTTAAAATTTAGGTTGTTTGTTTTTTTACTTTTTCATGACTTATTATAAACTTTTTACTAAAAAGAAAAAGCCAAAATACGTGGCTTTTTCTAAATAGAAAAAATAACACAATGGTTTTTTTTACTTTTTAATACTTAATAGAAATAAAATACTACAAAAACAAACAACCTAATATTTAATACTATTAAGTATTAATGTTCTATTTAGAATTAAGTAAAAAAACAAACACCACCTAAGTCTAATGCTAAACCAAACTCTTAAGTCGCTAGCTCAAGTAAGCCATGGACAAGATAAGCCAATTTTTTTCTTCTTGCATAACTTTCATACCACAAATAACTAGCTACTTCACCGTGCAGCATCAGCAAGACTAAGGGTAACTCAAGGCAATAAGAAATCGAAGTGACCAAAAATCTAAGCATAAGCAAACTCAAACAAATAACTAGTCAAAGGATTTCAGAAAATTTTCAAATTCCGGAATCAATGCCAGTTCTATCTGAACAATTTGCACTTTTCCCAGGACCATATGGATCGAAGAGGATGGAAAACATCCAATACATGGGCAAAGTAAAGAAAAAGGTGAATTTGAAACATCAGTTTCCAGTTTTTTAGTTAGAGTTGAGAACACTAGAAACATGTAAACAGTTTGTCAAACAAATTCTAAACATTTGAACACACCCCTATATACATGTATATTCATTTTTTGAGCAGTGAAGGAACATTATTTCTCTGCTTGACATGCAGTGTTAGTCCAAATCTCAACAAACAATGCAAGCTAAATTTTCAATCTCAATAAAGATGATACCAATCCAAATGCCCATTATTTGAAGATCCACACACTCATATGGATCAAACTTCTCTAAATCAAGGGAAAGGCTAGACTAAAATTGTCTTAAGAGATCTTTGAGAGCAATTAATGCTAAGTGTTTTTGAGTTGCAATCTAAGCTTCTAGAAGATTGAACTAATACTTTCCTGGTTCATATACGTATATAGTACACAATTTGGAATATCATTTATTTGAGGATAGGGGGGTCTGTTGATCTTAGATTAAACACTTATGCAGAATATATATTTTTGGGCTGCTAGAACAATCATTTTATTGATGAAGAGTGCTGAATTTATACATGAGCTTGTAATTGAAATGACATTAGAATAGCAGAAAATCAAGCCACTAGATGATGAACAACTACTTTCTATAAAATAGAAACCAAATCTTGACCAAATAAAAAACAAGAAAATATTTGGATATTGCAGATTTTGTGCAAGACTCCAGCTGCAATATTTAGCTTCAAAATTCAAATTCCAGTAGATGCTAAGGCAAAATTCAAAATTCAACACTCCTCCTTTACTTAGTAGATGCAAACTCCAAGTCTTCCACGTAGAAACTCAAACCTTGCTTTAGGAAGAGGTTTAGTGAATATATCGGCATTTTGACTCTCCATGTTGCAATAGACTAGCCGTGATCTCCTTCCTTCCGCACCTCTCTTAGAAAGTATAGTTTAATCTTGAAGTGCTTTGTTTTGCTAGTACTCGAAAACTTGACATCTCTACTCACCACAATTTTATTAGTTTATGGTAAGTAAATTCTATAAGCCTTTGAAGTGTTATTGTATCCAACGAAAATTCTCATCTCTGATTGTTTATCTAGCTTGTCCCTTTTCACCTTAGGAACGAAAGAGAAACATCAGCAACCGAATGTTTTCAAATTCATTACTTTAGGTTGATAACCAAACCAAGCTTCGAAAGGGGTCTGCTTCTTTAACGCTTTTGTTGGCAATCTGTTCAGCAAATATACTGCTGTACTTGCAGCTTCAACCCAAAATTTTTTAGGTTGATCTTTTTCATACAAAAGGCATCTTGTCATCTCTAAAATCGTTTTATTTTTCCACTTCACGACTCCATTTTGTTGTGGATTGTATGGTGCAGTGAGTTGGTGAACAAGGCCGACATCTTCACAGAATTTGTTAAATTTCTTTGATGTGTATTCCGCACCATTATCTGACCTTATAACCTTGATTTTGCATTCGCTTTGGTTTTCAACCCTAGCCTCATATCTCCAAAATACATCAGCTACTTCAGACTTGGTGGTCAGAAAATAAATCCAGCAAAATCTAGTGAAGTCAATAAATGCAATGTAGTACTTACTCCCTTTCAAGGATGGCGTCTTTTAAGGTCCACCAACATCAGTATGCACCAGTTGCAGTTTTTGGGTTGCTCTCCAGGATGTTTTCTTTGGAAAGGGAAGTTTAGTTTGCTTCCCATATTGACAAGTAGCACATATAGGAAGATCTTTTTCTAAGTCAGGAAGTTCTTCAGCTATTTGATTTTTCTTCATGTAGAGCACAACATCATGATGAAAGTGCCCGAGCCTTCTATGCCAAATCATTGTTGTACCATCTTCTTGTAAAACAACAACATGCTCATCTTCTAGTAAATTCAAGGCAAAACTCTTGCCCTTCATTTTTATGTTAAACACCTCTTTGCCTTCAACATTCTTGATAATGCAATTCCTATCTTCAAACTAAACTTTAAATCCTTTCTCAACGAGCTGTCCAACACTGAGTAAGTTTTGGTCAATGTCAGACACAAACAAAACATCAGTAATGAGTTTCAAACTTGTTTGGCTTTCGATAGGAACCGTTCATTTGCCCTTCATTGGAATATACCCACCATTTCCAATTCTGACTTTGAAAATAGCTATTCTATCAAGTTCTCTAAAAAGATCTTGATCATTTGTCATGTGGTTTGTACAACCACTATCCACAAGCCAGTTTTCAGAGGTGTTTTTATTAGCAAAACACGTTGCTGCAAACAATTGCTCCTCCTGACATTGGTCAACTACTGCACTAGTTTCTTCCTACTATTGATTTTTGCAAATCCTCTTCACAAGTCCTTGTTTACCACACTTGTTGCATTTCACATTTGGTCTCCACCAACATTTTTGTGGAGAATGATTTGTCTTCTTGCAATGAGGACAAGGTGGAAAAACTCCATTTGATGGTTGTTGCTATTTGGCTTGTTGTTCTTCTTCTTGTTCTTCTTTCCATTTTTATGGCCTGCATTTTTCTGCATTCTTGCTTGAAATGCTCTTACAGTATCTCCTTGTCTCATGAGTCTTCTTTGTTCCACAACCTCCAAAGAATGTAATAATAATAGTTGACAGATCCTTTGAATTCTCCAAAGAGGAAATTGTAGCTTCATATTTTTCAAGAAGTGTAACCAATATCTTTTGAACAATCTTCTCATTGGAAAATTCTTTTCCAAGCAGCCTAACTTTGTTTGCTATTGAAAGAAATTGTGCAGCATAGTCTTTAACAACATCAGACTCCCTCATTTTCTCCATTTCAAATTCTCGAATCAAGTTCATCACCTACATGTTCTTGATTCTTTCATCTCCTTTGTATTCCTCCTTGAGATACTCCTAAATTTCTGCAGCTAAATCAATTTTCATGATTTTGATGAGAATTGATGGTGAAACTGCAGCAAACAAGCAACCCTTCACTTTAACCTTTTTTGTCTTTCTTTCTTTATGCAACTTCATTTGAGCCACAGTTGGATTGGCTCCTAGGGGAGGAACTTCATAATTTTCTTCCACTGTTTCTCAAACATCAAGTGCTTGTAGATGAATTGTCATTCTAACAGCCCAAGTTTCAGAATTGTCTCCATCAAGAATTGATGGTGCAACTGTGAGACTTGACTCCTCCATTGTTAGATGATTTTAGAAGGTGTTTGGGTTCACTCATGGTGTTTTGGTTTCACTCACCTCACGAGTCTTTAGGTGTTTAGGCACTCTCAAGGTATTTAGGCTCACTCAACTCACTGGTCCCTCAAGATAACTTCTGCTCTGATACCACAATGTTGATATTAGATTAAACACTCATGCAGAATATATATTTTTGGGCTGTTGGAACACACATTTTATTGATGAAGAGTGCTGAATTTATACATGAGCTTGTAACTAAAATGACATTAGAATAGCAGAAAATCAAGCTACTAGATGATGAACAACTACTTCCTATAAAATAGAAACCAAATCTTGACCAAATAAAAAACAAGAAAATATTTGGATTTTGCTGATTTTGTGTAAGACTCCAGCTACAATATTTAACTTCAAAATTCAAATTCCAGTAGATACTAAGGCAAAATTCAAAATTAACACCCCTCTTCTTTTGGGAACTCATACGTCCTAGTGGGGGTGAATTATGTTTCAAATTAGGTGGTGTCTGTTGTACGCAAGACCAATGATCATGAAGTGATGCTGAAATTGCTCAATGAGAATATCTTTTCTAGGTTTGGGATACCTAAAGCTATCATTAGTTACGGGGATTCTCACTTTCGTAATCAACCTTTTGCAAACCTGTTGTTGAAATATGGAGTAAGGATAAGGTTTCTACACCTTACCATCCTCAAATGAGTAGATAAGTGGAGTTGGACAATAGGGATATTACAGGCATTTTGATGAAGCTTGTTAACACCACAAGGATTGGTCCACGAATCTGGTTGATACTTTAGAATGTCTTTTTATTGAGTTGTCTATGGGAAAGCATGCCATCTACCCATAGAATTGGAGCATCATGCATACTAGGTGATCAAGAAAGTGAATTTGTGATTGGGATGATGAGAAAATATAACTTGAATGAGTTGGAAGTTTAAGGAGTTTAAGGGGAGAATACTATGAATGCCAGAGGAGAACGAAGGATAGGATCAAGTTCTACAATAATCAAATGATTTTGAGGATAGAGTTCAAGCCAAATCAAAAGGGGTTGTTATATGACTTAAAGCTTCATTTCTTTCCAAGTTAAGATCAAAGTGGATAGGACTTAAAGAAGTTGGTCCCTTTGAAGCAGTCACCATCCTCAGTCCCAAGTTTAGTAATGAATTCAAGGTGAATGGTCAGATGCTCAAACTTGGTCTGGAGAAGTATAAGGAGGTCCAGGAGGCCTCACTTGAAGACCCCAAGAGCTGAAGAGTGGAGAGTAAGTTTAGCTTTCATTTCATTTATTTTATTTCTTTTAGTTTGTTTCTTTTGGTGGATAGGTTTTCTTTTTGTTTTTTTGTTTGATGTGCATGCTGAGTAGATTTATAGAGTTGCAAGGAAGTAACTGAGGAGAATGAAAAGGAAACTTCTATTTTGAAGCAGTTCTAGTCGTGATAAATTGAGCACCAAGCAGGGACAAGACGATCACAATAATGTTCAATTGTCCCATTACACTGTGATCATCTCAGTGTTATGAAGAAACAATCATGAATAATCAATCGTCTTTGCCTATTTCTTTAACAATTTTTTGTGAAACAAGAGCAATGATTAATGAACAGATGGGAAAATGATCGATCGACTTTGTTGGATTCTTAACCATTCTAGGTGAAACAAATGGCAGCAATCAAAACATATTACACGTCCATGCAAAAATTATCAATGCACTCCTAATACAAAAACTATCATGCATAGCAACTGTTAGAAATTAGATTTTTCTCACCAAGGCACCACCTAAGGGAGCTTTATTTACTAAAGTGGGATAAAGGTAACTCCCTTTGACTTCAACCTTTTCTCTTACTTCTGAGATTTGTACACAATAAGGACATTGTGAAATTTAGGTTAAGGGAAAAGGAAGAAGTACCACCATTTTTTTTAAACATCTAATTAGATTCTTTGTTTTTTCAGAATTTTGCCTATTGATATCAGTCTCTTTCATTGCAATGTCTTAACATGCATCCTTGATATTGAGAATCCTTTTTAATGCTTTACAAAAGACCTAAAATTAGGTTAGAATAATTTTCTTCATTTTGAGGATTCTTTCGGGGGAAAAAGTGTTTCAGAATTCATAAGAATTAATTTAATTTGCTAAAGAGATGAATGCCTAGATCATTAGCTAGAAACTTTAAGAGTTTCAATTCTTTCTTTACTACTTAATTCTATGAAAGACTCAAAGAACACTGAGCATCTTTTACGTTAGTTGTGTCTTTAGGAGGCCAATGCTTCCTTGAGTCTTTGTTGAGGAGTGTGTGTGAGTGAACTGCATTGAACACCTAAAAAAAAAAAGGAGAAAGGGGAATGAGCCTCCTACTTGAAAAAAAAAAAAAAGAAAAGGATATGGGGCAAATAAACTGGAAATTGAACCTTGTTTTAAAGAGCTTAAGGTGAAACCCAAGGGGTTAGTGGCCATAAGTGGTCTCCAAAGCCTAGTACCCAAAATTGAATAATTAGGAGCTTCCAAGGAATCCTTTTTAAGCCACTAAAGGGATTACCAATTTGAAGAAGAAGAATATGTTAGCTGGTTCATGTTTGTCCCCGCCGCACCCCCCACCCAAAATAAAAATAAAAAATAAAAAAAGGAAAAAAATGAAAAAGAAAAGAAAAAAAGGAATAGAAAGGTGAGTTCTAACATGTGTTAGAGGATATAACCTTACTCGAGTTGAAGGGAGTTAGTCTTTTGATAGCCACAATGAGAAAGAACTTTTATACTCGAGTCTTTGATGGAATGAGTTGTAAAGGTAATTTGAAATGATCAAGGTAGACACTAGATATCTCTTGATTATTCATCACTTGATAAATTGATGCATATTGATGACACTACTACAAAAATAGTTTATGGTGTCACTATTTACGGTGTCACTTTTAAAATAATGACACCATAGGGTTTATAATTAATGAAGGTGACATATAAAAAATCTTCAATTGAGGTAGTTAGATGATATTAATTTTATATTTATAGTGTCATTTTTTGGGAAGTGACATCATATAAAATAAATTTTTTTAAGTATAATAACTTAATGAGCCCACTTTTAGAATTAATAATGATGGATACTATATAAAAATCCCATTGTTTCCATATCTCACCTACAATCCAAAAAATCTCAATATATAAATCCTATATATAAAATCATGATCTTCTTCAACCTTTTCTCTCACCCATCCATAGTCAACACGCTCAAAACCGACATTCTTCACTTTGTGGACTCCCAGGTAACCTAAAATCTCTTGGATCTATCATTTTTTTTTTTCTTTTATTAATATCATTATATTAATTGTTTCAACATCTTTGTATTATGGTTTTTGTGAATTGTGTTTTCTTGAGTTGTAGGGAAAAAAAATTTAGATTTAATCTTCTAGTATGGAAGAAAAAACTATAGATTAATTGATTTTTTTAATCTAAACCAAACACATGATCAAGTCCTTAAAAAAAAGTGAAAAACAGGAAAAAAAAAACGCGTTATTCCCACACATCAATGGTTCACTGTTTTAAGGTACAATAAAAATTCAATCGACCAAACAGCTTACAGAAAGCTATCCCTCACATCTTTGAAAGACAGCCAACAATAATAATAATTAGTGATGGAAATCCATTATTAATATGTGTGTATGGTTGTGAAGCATTGACTTGGAACGCGTCCAATTAATGATGATGGGAAAGAAGAAAATTCATGGAAACTTCTATGAAATTACAAAACTCTCCAACCTCTCTCTTTCTCTTCCCTGCTAAGCAAATTACGTCATTTTTTTTATATTATTATTTCTATAATAATTATCCCCATATCTCATAAAGTTCTTCAGAAGGTGGATCATTCTCTCTCATCATTTCACCAAGACAAGAAGCTCTTCGTCTTTGCCCTAATTTTAATCATTGATTTAGGGTTTGGTTGGATTCAATGGGACAACAGCAATCCAAGGACGAGTTGCTTCATCAGCAAGTCGTTTATGGCAACGTTGAAGGGATCAAGCACTTTCCAGAGAAGGCGCGGGCCTTGAGGTATTGCTGAAATTATTGCCTCTTTGTTTGGTCACTGAGATGGCTTTGGAAAATGATGGAAAATCTTTTGTGTTGTGTTTTAAGCCCAGTTGATTGTAGGGTGTTTTCCCCGCTAGTTTTTGGTTTGCTTCTCGGCAACCATTGTGGTTGATTGAGTCTATTTCGATGGGGTTAAGGGCTTGTTTGGGTTTTTTCTCAACGACCAGACTGGTTCCGGTTCCAGGATTATATAAAGATGTTTTCTGTTTCCTATTTTCTGTTCTAGAAACGTAAAATGACTTCTGAAAAACGTGCTTTTGGGAAACCAAACAAAACAGGTCATGGGTTTCTAACTATGATGGTTTTGGTGCAGTGGACCGACAGAGAAGGAAAGACTCCATTGATTGTGGCGTGCATGTTTTCTAAACTTTTTAATATGTATTTGTGTGAGAATGACAGGTACAAAATTTTTTTAAGATATACTATCACATAATCATCCTTTCTAAAAAACGAGAGAGGAAAAAAAAAAGAATGATTTTTCTGTTTGTATCTAAGTGGGAATGAGATATAGAATTTCGTTGAGAGTATCCAACCCCAAAAGGACCAATCCGGGAAGGCATGTGTGGTATTGATGGGAGATGATAAGATGGAAATCATAACCATAGCCATGTTCTCTCTGTGTCTTTCTATCATCTTCAATTAATTCATGGACATAAATATTTTATTTAGTTTTTATATTTTGTTTATTTATAGTTTATTTAGTTTCTAAAATCCAATTAGCTAGATATTTTATTTGATTTTATTTTTATATTTAAGTAGTTGAGTTTTGGAAAGTTTTTATATTTTGTTAATAGAAATAAAAATTTTATATTTTTTATTATTAGGAATTTCTATTTTGTTAAATTGTAAGTATCTATCTCAATAAGAGATTATTAATATTCAAATGAAAGTGATGAAAGAGAGTAAATATTTTAATGCTCAATTATATTTTAATGTTATTTTTTTTTACATAAGGGTTTATTTATGTTTTCAATTTTGAAGTTCCCTTTCCAAGTCCATCAACAAAAGTAGTGTCCAACCTTAAAATGGGCATGTGTGGTATTGACAGGAAATGATAAGATGGAAATCATAACCATAGCCATATTCTCTCTGTGTCTTTCTATCCTCTTCAATTAATTCATGGGCATAGATATTTTATTTAGTTTTTATATTTAGTTTATTTATAGTTTATTTAGTTTCTAAAATCCAATTAGCTAGATATTTTATTTGATTTTGTTTTTATATTTAAGTAGTTGAGTTTTGGAAAGTTTTTATATTTTGTTAATAGAAATAGATATGAGGACTTAAAGGGTTTATATTTAGGTAGTACTTGAGCCAAGGAAAATGATAGTCCACTATCTTGACCCTATGCATCACAAACCATGTGAGGACTTAAAGGATATCGTAAACATGTAAGTTCTTCCTATTATTTTTCATAGTATTATTTTTAAATAAAAAAAAATACATTCACCTCAAACACATTTTTTATTATTATTTATATATATTAAAACATATAACATTTACCTATTTTAAAAATGTACCCATTGAACTTATTTACATAGGGCTCTTCGAATATTTGCAAAGAAAACATCTAAGAGGGAGCCATCTTAGCAACTAGTGCAGGTGACATCCAAAAATTTTTCTTTACACATTAGCTTATGCATTTGCACCATTTATATATGTGAGTACTAATGTTATTTTATAATTGATCGATTAGTGTCCAAGACAAGGAAGGTTCGAATGTGGCTACTTTGTTATGAGATTCATTAAAGAGATAATTTTTTATCCTACAATTATTGCTTCAAAGGTATTACTTATTTAATGAATTGTACATAGTTTTAGGCTTCCAAATGTTATGCATTTTAATGTTATTTTCTTATTTGATTTCAGTTTGGTAATAAAAAAAAAAACATATTCTCAAGTAGAATTCAATGAAATTATAGGAGAATGGGCTATTTTTGTGCTACAACTAATCATGAATCATGTTTGATGCATCATGATCACCATGCATGGTGAGTCCCTTAGCTACTACATGAATTTTTCCATAGGTATTGTATAGTAATGCTTATTCTTTGAATAATGTTTCTATTTGAAAAAAAATAATTAATTCTTAGATTTGTTCATTTATGATAACATAGATCCATGTTTATTTTCTTCAATAAAAATCTCTAAAACTTATTAAATTTTGAAATGCAGGTATACACTCTTGGGAGGGTGAAATGGAGAATAAAAAGAAAGAAGAAGGCAACAAGATTTTGGGTTTTTAAATGCAACTCTTATGTCATACGTTGTAGGACATAAACGTTACTTTAATTGCAACTGAGAAATTTAGATTTTTAGATAGGACTTCTATGTCATTTTATGGTTAGCCGGTTTTATGCTTATGAAATGGAGGTATACATGAATCTTGGGATCTTTAACATTTCTAAATCATGTTTTGGTATGTATTCACTCTTCTTTTTTAGTTTTGATGGGTTTGATATGTTGGACGTACTATCCTTTTGTGAACATTTGATATACAAATATTATTAGATGATTAATGTATTATGAGTTATTCCAGAAACATTACAGAAAAATGAGTTAAATATAATATGATTGTTATATTTATGGACAAAATATAAACAGGTTAATCTTATTAATTCATAAGCATTATAAAAATCAACAACTAAAACCAATCATATATTCCACAATAATTTACAATGATGTGATACCATAACTCAAAGGTGATGCATTTAATGTGACATCATAACTCAAAGATGATGTATTTAATGTGACACCCTATCATCACTAGAAATATATGGTGTCACTTTTGAATGGGTCACCATTTATCTACTTTGGTGTCACTTCCAAATACGTCACCAATTGGTACCCTCTATGGTGTCAGTGGAGAAGGTGACGCTATGTTGTAGTGACACCTTATGTTTATGGTGACTCGTTATAAATGTCACCATATACCTTTTTCCTTGTAGTGTGATAAATACATTTGAGTTTTGAAGTGTCATGAAGTTTAAAAATCTTGTTATGTTCTAATTAAAGCATCTTGTGCAGTTTTGTTGGAAAATGAGGGTTATACTTTTGTTGTGATTATTATTCTCTTCTATTACTAAATACTATAAATATTTAGGTTTAAGAGAGTGATTAACACTCAAAACTGTACTATTTTCATGCTTAAAATCTTGATTTTATCCATACTTTTGAGTGTTAATAAGATCTTTTTAACTTGAATACTTGTTGAGTCTCATTTTGGGGCAATGTGTATTTAACTGAAAAATGCAGCAAACTAGAAGCAAGAGATGAATTTTAGGATAATTCCAAGGAAACAAGGTTGCATGGGGTTGATGGAGGAAAAGACAAGAGCCAAAGCTTTGCCCTTAATTCTAAGCAGCAAGTGGAAGAAAGAGATGAGGGCTTAAGTACTGTCAATTGTCCGAAGAAGTGGAGAGAACAATCGTACCTCTATGAAAGGCAATCACAGAATCTAGGAAGGATGATCAATCATCCTAGTGTATTACAATCAATCATCCTGATGTAAATGTGCATTAATTTGAAAATGAGGGAAGCTCAGTATACAACGAGAGATGATCACAATTGTCCTAGTGTATAGCGATCCTCCTAAACGACCCTATGATGGTCTTGTCGCTTTATGAAGAGCAAGTCCCCATGCACTGAAGTGTAGATCATCTTAGGGAGCTCCTGAATTTCCTTTCTCATTAAAAATCACTATTCATCTCATGTATTAAAAATGTGATCATCCTACATATTAAAGTGCAATTAAGCAGCACACTACAAAGGCTACTTATCATCCAGGTGAAATCTTCAATTGTGACTCCCAAATATCTTTCTCTTATTTCTCAGTAAAAATATGGATTTTGAGAGTTTGATCTCATCCATGAGGGGCTAAGAATACTATTTCTGGAGTAGTGGCAAAGTGGATAGAAGCTTCAGAGGAGAACAAGAGAGAAAGTGGTAATTTTTACTTTGATTCTTTCTGTTTTGATTTTATTAAACGGCTGATAGATTCTCTATGTAGTTCTGATTAAATAAGATGCAGTTGATACTCAATGAGGTTCTAGTGATGTTTGTGAATTACTTGGCCATTAGACGACTTAATTTGATCTATTGTGATTGCATTGAAGATGCACAAATCCTGAGGCACGTATCCTGATGCACGCATCCCAAGGCACGATCCGTTGCCTGAAACCCAATATGTCCTAAATTTCTATGTTATGTTAGCCTAATTCATTACCAATAAAAACATAATAGTCCAAATGGATTCTTCAAAATGGCTTCTCCTAAAAACATAATAACCCGACATACTTTCTAACATTTGAAAAATAAAAAAAGTTCCACACTTTGTGACTTGTTAGAGAGTCGATTGAGGGAACCCATTCTAAGAACACAAGTAAAGATCCTTGTTATAAAGATCTTTTTTCCTGGTTCATTTTAGAATAGAAGTAAAGATCCTTGTTGCAAGCTAATATAGAGTGCAGTTTCTCATGCAATAAGATATTACTGAACTTGCTTGAGTACATGATTATAGCCATTTGGATTGTTTTTCACTAAACTAAGAATTCTAGACAATGATTAATGCGAAAGCAATGCATGCAGGATGTGGAGAATATATATGAAGTCCTTGCTAAAAACATTATTCAAGACATGTTTCCATTAAATCAACAGAAAGTTAATTGAGAATCAATCATAACAAAAATATGAATGGTGCCAAGTATTTTCTATAAAGAACAAATATAGCAGTTTTTTGTACCTTGGGCTTTTTGCCTTTCTCAAATAATTTTGTTCTTGAACCCTGAAACATTAAAGTCTTTGTTATAGTAGTTCCACCTATGAAAATAGTTATATATACATATATAGATAGATAGATAGATGGATAGATAGACAAATACCTCAAGGAAATCAATGCTGTGTATCCCTTGAATGATGTGATAACAAATAAAATAATCACGGACTAAACAGTCCTCAAGTTCTTGCATTCGTGCTTCTCTAATCTAAGCATAAACCAAATTGAACTTTTGTTAAAGACAAATAGTAGAATTATTTATTAAATTCATAGTTAGAAAGAATAAGATAAATAATAAGTTTTAAATTCCCGATGAAAATGAAGAATCATTTATAATAGTCCTACCGATCTAAGAGTAATTTTAAGGCTTGTCGGAGAAGCTGATTTCATGGAGCTTATTGCCTCAATGATCCAAGCATCACTTCCATTTGCAACCTCATTTTGCTACAAGTGAAGGTTTAATTATGTGTGTAATCAATACTTCAAGCAATATCATATGGTTAATACTTCAAACAATGGAAGAAAACAATTTTAACATTTATACTCACCAGCAATAACAATATTTCTTCAACTGTTTTTGCAGAGAAACATTTGTTGATAATCTCCAATCTATTTTTTCAAAGTATATTTAGGTCACTAAATGTCAAGGAATGTCATCTAGAGTGTGTTGCCAACTCAATAAACATTCTTTATTAAGTGTATGAAAGAAAAACAAAAATAGGGATAAACAGCACTAATCACCTCATAAAAGCACTATCTTGTTTTAGGAATGTTTTCCTTGCAAATCTATTGATAACCTTGGGAATGGTTGAAGTATCTGAAGCTGCCTCAGACAGTGCAGTTTCCAATAAAAGGAGATCCTATAACAGGGAATACATAATCAATTTAAAATCCTTACCATTATTCCTTTTCATCAATTTCATTTTACCAGCACCTTTTGAAGATTACTCCAAATTAGCTTTGAATTAAAATACCTTTGAAAGGACAAAGTGAGTTGCAAGACCACAAGCAAGCATTTCAGTTCCATTGAGCTGTGCACCAGTAAGCCCTAAATATTCTCCTTCACACCAATTAACACAAATAAATGAGAATGAGATGAAACCTCATGAGTTGATTGACTCGTATAAACATGTGATTTAGAGTTTTGATATGGGAAAAGAATAATTTCTAAAAACTTACAAGAACCTTTTAAAAGATTAGATGACATAAGAATTATTTTGACTATTACCAATATTAAGGTAGTTTAAGTAGTTTTGTTTTTGTGTAAGCCAGTCTTGGGGTTTGAGTTTAATAAATGATCGCCTCCTCTTGTTTTCGAATCTATCACATTCTAGCTAAAATTAATAGTAAATCATCTTATTACTTGTTGTCACTATGACTTCAAAAAGCATTATAGGGAGTGAATAGAGGGATGGGTAAGGTTTATGTTGATGTGATAGGTTGATGATATTATTCTATCGTTGCAGTGAATCTCATACATCATACATTCTAGGAGTTTTATCGGTTATAAATGACCTCAAGCTCCTTGATTCATATTTTCAAGGTACATATGTGTTGGTTGTATTAGTGCATATGGCTATGGTATGTAAAGAAGATAGAAATTCAGAGAAAATATCAAAATATGAAAGAAAATTTGAAAAATCATAGGTAAACATTCAAACGCTAGTAGAGAGAATTCAAATATCATCCTGATGAATGTTCAAATGCCCTCTAAGAGATATTCAAACATCTACCTAATGTTAGAACATCCCCTACTAAGCATTCAAATGTTAGTTTGTTCCTATTGTTTTTAAAACCATTTTTACGTATTTTTGAGGACTTCTTGATAAATTTAATTTCAAAAAGCCTACTTTCTGTATCCTTCTAGCTATAAAGACCTAACATTTGAAGACTGAAAAAACTATGCATCTGATCTTTCAAGAACATTCTTGAAAGTCCTTTCTATGAAAGAAAAGGCACATCCATTTGCCTGACTAAACACAAGGTTGAGGTTGGCCTGGCCTCTCATTCATCTTGCAAAGTCTCCTAAAATTTCAATAACAATGGATCACACTAGGTTGCCAATGATCAAGTTATTCACAAGCATCAAAGGACCTACAATGAGCACCCCTTATATTTCAATCAAGGATGAATTGCATAGAGAATTTCCACTTATTTAGTGATTACCAACTCAAGAAAAAATAAAGCATAGAGAAAGTTTACCCCCTTTTTCTACTATTCCTCATCTGAACCTTCAACCTTCCTTCCTACTCCTCCAGACCAAAGACTCAGCCACGTATGGTTATGATAACACACTTAAAAACCGTGGTGGAAATTGATGGAACACAGAAAAATAAGAGAAAGGAATTGAATTGAACCATATTGAAAAGCTAAAAGCAAATTGAACTGTATTTATGTAAGCAAGTATGTCATTGAAAAACCTAAATGTCATATATCTGAAATACACGGAAAGAACCATATTGTTCTCAAATCATGGGGTTTTCTGTGCCCTAAATTTTAGATTTTATAATAAAATAAATTATAAATCTTCTTGCTAGTTCCGAATTGGTTACTAATGAAGAAATCCAACAGTTTGTATAGAAAAAAAATTAAAGGAAACTTAATATTTTGAACTTAGAGAGAATGACAAAAATCAGAAATAGAGAAAAAATTTTGAGCAGAGTTGGAGAAAGGATTTTTTTAGCATGCGTTGAAATATGCTCTCTATTTTGATACCAGATTCGACAAAGCATCATAGCATACTTCAGGAAGCTGGATGTTGATTTCAACAAAGTGCTGATTTTATTGAAGCCACATCAACACCAAAATCTTGAACCTGACTCTTGGTAGAGGGGTGGAGGATTTTAGCTCTAGGTTTTAATACATGGACACAAGTGCTTTGATATGGAATCAAGAAAGAATCAATAACATTATAAATGCATTGAGTTCAGGTGTCAAATTGTTCAATGATGGAAGGCTTGCCCGGATTTTGGAGTTGTTTGTCAAGGTGTATTGAAGTATGTATTGTAGTATCAAAGCATTTCAATACCAGAATATTTTTGTTGCCTATTTTTCATTCAAACTGATGAGGTTTTGCTGTAACTTTCTTTAGTAAGTTTGAATATATAGGCTTTGGGTTACCATTTGATGATATGGAATAATGAGATCTTCCCATTGGATGATTTGATTCTATAAATAGGTTAGGCTGTTAGTAATTGGAGAGCCTTTTGGAACATTCTAGTTCCAATTAGATTAATTTTCAATTTTTGAATTTGAATTCTCCCTTCACATTCTCTCTATTTTCGATCATTTTCTATCATTTCCTTTGGTGCCAAATAAGGAGAATAAAGGCCAATTTATCTATGCTTAGTGGCTGAACTCTTACACATTCAAAGGAGGGCTCCAAGGTAAAGATCAAAGCTAGAAAGTGTGTGTTTCATAGGTTAGAGTTTTGGATTTCTTCATCTTAAATAAGAATTCTCTGAAAATCCCTCTTGAAAAGGCATAGTTGATCTTTTGTAGATAATGTGAATGCTTGTTTAAGATATAAGATTCAATGATTTTCTCTTGGATTACTTATGACCAAACTTTTGATGGATCATAGGATGAATGAGCTCCAAATTCTAGAGATCCAGAATTCTAAAGATTCCGAGTTAGTTTGTCTTGAGAATGAATCCTACTTAAGGCTAAGATCTTATCCAAAGACACAAATCCATCTAGAGGGACTTCCACATCAAATTCATTCATTTTTATTTTGTTTTATAAGTCAATGCACTCAAATATCTTCTCATGGTACTAAAATTTTATGTTCTTCAATTTTCACAAGATTTTGATCTTAAGTTTCTAGTAAATTTTCATTCAAAGGTCTTATAATTAACTAAAAAAGTCCTTGTGGAGACAACCTAGCTGCTATAGTTAACTCTTTTTTATTAAATTCATTTTTGGTTTTGGGAACTATAGACTATGATCAATTCAAGATCAGAGTCAAATCTAAAACTTAATTGTGAACTTATTTTAAAAGAGATTTCAAAGAAATTAAACATTAACTAAACAATAATAATATGAAATAATCATTAATGAACCTAAAATTGACCTTTAATTGTTGCATCGATCTCACTCAATGACAAAGCAAAACCAAATGTTAGCATCATTGTCAAGGATTTGGTCAATCTAAGGTATAGATCTATGGAACTTCTAGAAAATTTTCTTTGGGTGATACACTACTATAGACTTTGTGGATCTAGCACAAGTTTTGTAGATTGTGTTTTGTTTGCTTTTGTTCTAGTCATGTGAAAGCAGATGTTGTTGTATGCACATTTTTTAGAGAAGGAACACATTTTGGAAGATTACAATGGATTTTAGAAGCTAATTAACAATAAAATCATGAAAGATCAACCACACAACCAACACAGTCATAATATGTCGGTTTAAGAACCTTTTCAACAATTTGGGTATATAAGTGATCATCTTACCCCTCTTAGGATGGATTCTTCATCCCTTTTTGTGCTAATTACTAAGCACATTGCAATCCACCCTTAGTTGGCACCGCCCTTGCCCATTTTTAGAGGAGGAGAAAGTGAAAATGCTTATGCACACCATTAGGAAAAGATTTGCTTAATATTTCAAGATGCTAATGGTCGCATTGATCTCAAGAGGATGAAACTCTTTCCCTTGACACTTAATGACCATGCCAAGCCTTGGCTCATCACTCTTAAGGCTAAGAAGGTTCAAAATTTGATTGGGTTGCAGGCTGCCTTCCTTCACAAATTCTTTTGTGCTTATAGAACCAATAGTCTCAAAAGAGAAATCTTGAATTTCATGGATAAGAAGGGGAAAATTTTTTTGTTAGCTGGGATAGGTTTAAGGAGGCTATTGGTGCATGTTCACACCATGATTTTGACAACTCTATGATGGGATGATACCTCAAATGAAGCAGTTAGTTAAAACAATATTTGGTGGAGACTTCTTTGCTTGAAAGTTCAAGCTAGAATACATTCTTAGCTAGAAGATTAGAGGAGCCAAAATCAAAAGAGAAAAAAGTGTTGTTCATGAAGTTGGAATAAGATGTCAAGCATGTGCAATTTATGAATCAATGGAGCATACTACAAATGCGTCCCACTATTCCCATCATTAAAGAAATCTTCAATGAGCAAGCAAATGCCATTAGGATGAGTATTGGTATCAATTGGAAGATGTTTAGGCAGCAAAGGAATTCTGGTTGGAGGAACCACGCAAACCTATCTTAAAGGTCAAGGAATGAATCAAGGGAGTAAGGAAAATCAATAGGAACAAGCTCAGTAGCCCTAACTTAATGCTTAAATTTTATGTGAGAGAAGAAAATTAAGTTTAATGCTTAAGCTTCTCAAGTGATTACACAAAATCCAAACAACCTTGAATAAGCTAAATATTGAAGGAAACATTGAAAGGAGGAAGTTTCTAGCTCAACCTCAACAAAACCCTAGAGTTGTATGCAAGTTAGGAGAAGGTAATGCTGGCAATTCTAGTCATGAGGAGGTTAAGGTTATAGTAACCTTGAGCAGTGGAAGGGTATTGACTTTAATAAAAAAAATAATAATAATAGGATGAAATTGAGAAGAATGTTACTATTAAAGGGAATTAGAGTTCTATAGTTTCTTATTTAAAAAATTTAAACAACAAGAAGGACGAACAAAAGCATGAGGAACCAGAAAAAGTGGAAAGGAGAAATCAAATGATAGTTGCTCCATTTCTAGCTACTTCAAAAAGGAAGAAGATAGATAACAAATATTAGGTGTTAGAAATTTTAAAGCAAGTTAAGGTCAACATTCCTTTCCTTGACATGATGAAACAAGTTCAAGTTTGTGCAAAATTCTTGAAGAACTTGTGTATTGTCAAGAGGAAATTTCAATTGATAAGAAGACCTTTTTAATTGATCATGTCTGTGCTATCATAGAATCCAAGACCTTGATCAAATATCAAGATCCTGGCTATGCAACTATCTCAATTTCAATTAGAGAATCTTTTGTGGAGAAAGCTCCAATGGACTTGGGAACTAGTGTAAACTCTTACCATGTTCACTCTATAAAATATCAAAGTTTGAGGAATTGAAAAAAAAAAAACACACATCACTATCTTTGGCAAATGGGTTAATCAAATTTCCTAAAGGAATGGTGGAGGATGTGCTTGTGCAAATAGACAAATTCTACTATCATGTGGACTTTGTAGTCTTGGACATTGAATCGATCTAAAGATAGGTAAATGTTGTGCCAATTATTCTAGAAAGGCCATTGTTAACTGCAACAAATGCACTAATTAATTGTAGAAATAGAGTTTTGCAACTCTATAGACCAACATATTTCATATGAGTAGATAACTAACTAAAATTAAAGAGGCAAATGATGAAAAGATGTTTCTTCTTGACTCAATTATCCAAAAGCATGTTAATGGGTGTTGAAAGATGAATTGAATAACCTTTTAGTTGAGTTGCAAGATATGGAAGAGTCATTATCAGGTAGATGATGATGTTAAGGAGTTGTGGAAAGAAGAGGATGATATATTCATTTCTAAAAGTACTAAAAAAGAGGCTATAAGTAACAAAGATGAAAATACATAAAGGAAGCCACTTACAAAAGGCCTTAATTATGCATTCTTGGAGGCTAATGAAGGAAAAATAGTGATTATTTTTGCTTCTCTCACATATGATCAACAAGAAAAATTGATGAAAGTGGTGAGGGGATATAAGATGGTTATAAGTCGATCTGTTGAAGATCTAAAGAGAATCAGTCTATTAATTTGTACTCATCATGTCTTTTAGGAAGGGGCCAAATCAGTTTGTGAACCATAAAAGAGGTTTAATCCTCATGTAAAAGGGATGGCTAAGCTAAAGTTATCAAGTTGCTGAATGCTAAAATAATTTACCCAAATCCAATGGGGCTTAGGTGAGTCTAACCCAAGTTGTGCAAAAAAAGAAAAAAAGAAAAAAAAAGTGGATTCATTGTGGTAACTAATGAGAAAGGGAAATTTATACCAACTAAACTAATTATTGGTTAGAGAGTTCATATAAATTAACAAATGCTTGATATTGTAGAGAAAGGGTCACTTTTCTATACCATTCTTGGATTAGACCTTAGAGAGAGTTTCTAGCTATCCTTTCTATTTTTTTTTTTTTTTTGGATAGGTACTTAGGCTACTTTTAGATTGCTACAACATCAGAGGATAATAGAAGATGAACTTTACATGTTCTTTAAGCACCTATGCTTATAGAAGGATTTCATTTAGATTATGTAATTGTTGACTACATTTTCGATGTATATGGACAACATTTTTCCATCCTAGTTTGTAGAGTATAATAGAGGTACTCATAGACAACATAACTATCCATGGGAATTTATTTGAATCATGTTTGGGGAATTTGTATCTAGTTTTGCAAAGATGCATAAAAAATAGATGGTGTTAAATTATGAAAAATGTCATTTTATGGCCAGTAAAGGGATTATCCTAAGCCATATTATATTTGATAAGGGGATTGAAATGGACTCAACTAAAGTGAAGCTAATCTTGAAGCTACCAAGTCCCTCTTCAGTTAAAGAGTAAAGCAATTCCTTGGTCATAAGGGTTTCTACAGAAGATCTAATAAGGACTTTTCTAAGATAGCTCAACTATTAGGTGTCTTATTGTTGAAAGAAGCCAAATTTAATTTTAGTGCTCAATGTTAAAGTGAATTTGATGTGTTGAGAGAAAAACTAAACTCTTCACCACTGGTGAGACCATCGAACTAGAATTTACCATTTGAGTTGATGTGTGACACTAGTGGCATAGCTCTTGGATCTATTTTTGGACAAAGAAAAAAATGTTAAATCTTACGTGGTTTACTATGCAAGAAAAATGATGAATGATGCATAAAGGAATTATAACTTAATAGAAAAGAACATCTAGTAGTAGTTTATGCTTTGAACGAGTTAAGATCTTACTCGTCGGTACATCTATGATATAGTAGTTGACTGTTTGTTAAGAGTTATTATTAAAGTTAAGAAACAAGAAAGAAGAACCAATCATTAATGCTTTTCCATATGATGTTTTAATGGTTGTGGGAAATCTTCATTGTTACACTCACATTGTCAAGTACCTTGCCATTGGTAAAATGCCACTTGAATGAAATATTGGAGCTAAAAGATTTCTTTCTCTTGAAGGTGAAGTATTATATATGGGATAATCCATATTTTTATAAGTATTGCTTAAATCAAATCATCACAAAATGCATACCAAAAGGTAAAACTCAAGCTATTTTGAAAATGTGGTATGATGATGCTTATGGTAGTCACTTCACCACCAAGAAAATAAATGCCAAGGTAGTTGAACCACAGAGTCTATATTGGAATATGATGATGAAAGATGCATGAAACCATATAAAGAGTTGTAAGAGATGTCAAAACATGGGCCTAATTAACAAGAGGTGATCTATGCCTCTTCATGATATCCTTATAGTTGAAGTCTTTGATTGTTAGGGCATAGATTTCATGGGCCCATTCCTAATTCCTTTAGATACATATACATATTGATTGTGGACTATGTATCCAAGTGGGTGGAAGTTATACCTTACAACTCAAATGATCATAAAGTTGTAATCATGCTCCTAAGAAATAATATTTTCTCAAGGTTTAGTATGCCAAGCTACTCAATTATGATGGAGGAAGTCATTTTTGCAATAAACTTTTAGAAACCTATTGGATCTTAAGATGTCACTCAGCTCCCACAACAAAATATGTATAAGGAAGGTAATAAAAGGTCTCTGCCTAACATGTGGCTAACCTCACTTTTGCAACAAAACAATTGGGAGAAACAAGATCATTACCTAGGTTTGAGCAAACTCGAATTGTAGATCAAATACCAACAATCTTGCCTTTGGTTTAGAATGAATTGTAGCTCAATACACATGATCTTCTAATCAATTCTACTCGGTGTATCATCGAGTGGGCAATGATGCTTTGAGAGATTTGAATTGAACTTGTTCTTGAACTAAGAGAAAACTCTTTGGTTTTGTTTTTTGATAGATTTAGAGATGAAAATGAGAGGAATAATTTAAATTTGATCTTTCCGGCCTCCTTTATATACTAAGGTGGAAAATACCAAAATATCCTCCTTTATTAGAAAACAAATCCAATCTCCAAGTCCCATAGAGTCTCGAATTTCACATACAAAATTTACACCTATGAAGGTAGCTAAACCAGAGACTAATGGAACATCTTATTATGGTTCCCATGAAATTAATAAAACATAATTTTATACTCAATCAATCAATCAATCCACTAAAGTAGACAAATTGCACTCCACTAATTAGGTCAAACTACATAAAGTTGATAGTTATCTCACAACCTACTAATCGTTATATTTGTTCCTCATGTATTGATGTTTGTAATATGGTTGGTATGTGTTATCCACCAATACCTTACATTTTTAGCTTTTGAGTTACAAATTCACATTTTCCATGATCAATTGATGTTACTATATCCTAGAAGTATAAAATATCAATTCCACTAATCAAATGGAATTACCCTTGTTAGAATTGAGACCGAGAAAGCATAAAATGATGTAACAAATTGAGATTCATTCATAAATTTATTTATACATGTTTCTTGGTTTCCCTTTATCCCGTATGCATTAATTGGTTATCTAAGCATGAATGCCTACATCACTTGCGTTGTACATAACTTGGGTGCATTAAGAGTTGCATAGAAGATCCAAGTCATGGGTTCTTTGCAAAGTGATGAGTAATCCATAGTCGGTTCATGGATTTGGGCAATCCATCCAAGATTGTAGTGCACTACCTCCAACAAATTGGAGGAATGACTTGTCTTGGTCATCGAGATGTTTTTCCCATGGTGAGTACACTAGTGTATGTGATGCATACAAGACAGGGTTTATGGTGAATCACGATGTAAAGATATCAATTGTCTTGGTTCACTAAGCTATTATACTGCATGGACTCTCAGCTTTGAGAGGATATTGAACCTATGCCAAAATCAATAGGAGGCTTTGACTTATGGGTGAGACCCTAAAGTGGTCATATATCCCTATGGATTAGGTCATTATTGATGGAGGCTAGTGACAATAGATATTCTTAATAGATATCATGGTATTGGAACGGTATGTCCCCTTAGGTGATCCAAAGCACATGTGATTTAGAAGACTATGGCCATAGCATTTCACTTAGTGAAATTTGACATATAATTTTTAGAGGTAGAGTATGTCAATTGATCATTTAATAGGGAGGACTTGTAACTCAAGGATTTGATTGGTAATCTTGATAAGTGATAGTACTACTTTGTTATATTATAGATATCAGTTTATGGGGAGTCTACATGCAGTGAATAATAAGTTACGGATTCGAGCTTTGTCATATTTTTATTTTTACATAGAGTACTAAAGTGTAGTTGATTCTATGTAGTGAGATGTTGAATCAATTTCAGAATTGGATTATGAGGGAGCCAATATTGTCTTATGATTGTCAATGGTCCCCATTTGAGCTCATATACCTTGATGGCATAGTTAATAAGGGTTAGATAAGCTTTAGGTTCATTTATGTGCATAAGGGTATTTGGTAATTACACAAGGTTGCATAGGGGTTAGTGAGCGGTACCTCTAGATTGGTTTAATTGATTAATTGGATAACTTTACTTGGTTAATTAATCAATTAAAACCCTTTTTGAGTTAGATTAAGTAACCCAAGCCTATGTGGGCTTAAGTCACTTAAACCCAGTAAGGAACCCTATAAATACCTCTTTAAGGGTTAAGGTTTCTAATGAGTCTTCTTTCACCATCAAAGAGTAGAGAAAGTTTTAGCCTCCAATCTCCTAAACACCCTACCATTTAGAGTGCTAAGGTTTGAGGTTGAGTCATCAAACAAAAAAATATGGGTTTATGAGGCTTCCGACAACTTGGTATTTGATATTCTCCAAACATATTTGATTTGGGAACATCCAAATCAAAGGTAAAGTTTTCTAAAAGATTTTTTTCTAGATCCTTGAATGTTAAAAATGTTATATATGCTTCTGTTGCATAGGATCTAGAAGCCTTAGGAAGTTTTCATGCACCTAACCTAAGCCGAGGATAGGAAATAGAGAGGTTTGGGATTCCCTACAATCTTGATCAAGGATTTAGCTTCATCATACATCTTAGAATTACTGAAAGGAGATATATCATTCCTAATACATGGCATATCATAATGCATATCTTAGGTACACACAAACTATATGTTGAATCAACAACCACCTAAGATCATGAGAATGTAAAACTTCTATGTGAGTCCCATTTGAATGTGATTCAAAGTGATTGTTAACCCAAATAGTAGCCTGAATACCTCTTAAGGTTAAGAACTTCTACAAGATGGTATCTAGAAGAATACATGTCATTTACACAGAAATAGACATGTTCTCCATAGGTGTTGTTCAATTTGTAACCATAGACATTGACATGCCATCTCAAAGACCCACTTTGATGACTAAGACAAGTTATCCTACCTACATGGGTTGGTGACATACCATAACACTACTAAATTTTCCCAGGTTCATGAATTGTTGTGAATAATAGTATCAATTTATTAGGAGCTCACAATTGTGTTCCCTATGTATCCACAAACTATGGACAATGTGAAATGATGAAGCTGAGTGTCCATCAAAACAATAGAAAGAAAGAAATTATCAATGCACATGATACAAGGCTTAAAACCCAAAAAAAAATTTGATGAAGTAATTACTCCATATCATCCTCAAGTAATTGATCAAGTAGAGCTTGCTAATAGATAAATTAAGGGGATCCTAATGAAGTTGGTCAACATAAGTAGAAAATACCGGTTAGTTAAGTTGGTTAATTTTGTAAGATGATAGAACTGCATATAAAACTAATCTTAGGATGTCTTCTTATTGAACTAATCTTAGGATGTCTTCTTATTGAACTAATCTTAGGATGTCTTCTTATTGAGTTGTATATGAAAAGGCTTGCCACTAACTAGTATCTTGAGCACAAATCATATAAGGTTATTAAAAGACTCAACTTTGACTAGGATCAATTTAGGGAGAAGATTAAGCTTGGTTTGACGCAATTAGAAGCATTGAGGAATGAGACATATGAATATAGCAAGGAGTCCAAAGAATAATAAATGTCATGATGTAGAGATTCTAAGGAGAGAATTCAAAAAAAGAAAGTGTTACTATATGATAAAAAGCTTCACATTTTTCTTGGAAAGTTAAGGTCTAAATGGATTAGGTCTTATGTTGTGAAGTTGGTGCATCCTTCTAAGGTCATCACTATTATCAATCCTAGATTTGGAAATGATTTTAAGTTTAATGGGATGAGTCTGAAGGAATGATTTTAAAAGACTTCGAGCTTAAGAAAAGGTGACCTACCTTTAAGATGAAGAATGAAGAAGCATGGTTGGTCTTTTGTGTATTAGTAGAATAGGCTTGCCTTTGTCTTGTTTTATTTTTGTTAATTTTAAAATTTGTTGACACTTTCTGTGAAGTTTTGCAAGAAATGATGAGTTTGTATATGCAAAGATGAAAAAGAGAAGATATGAGTGTTGAGTGAGGTATAATTTGAGAATTAAAGGGGGATATAAGTCTTGAATATCATTTTTGAAAAGTGATTTGGAGAGTGATTTGAATGTGTGGTTCAAATTTGGAAAAGAAAGTTTAGAGAATTATAAGTACTTGAAATGGATTTTGAAAAATGAAGTTGAAGGAGTATCTCAATAAAGGCAATGGAAAATCAAAGCATTTCAATATCATTTTTTATACTAGTTATTATACTTTGATGGTAGGTGATATATCCAAATAGTCATTTAAAGTTCAATAGAATTTATGCATGGAATTGATCATATTCAAAGTGTAGATCTAGTCTTAGGCATGAATCTATTTGGATGATACTTCATTCATTTGGTAATTCTCTACCTTTTATATGTTTCATCAAATTCTGAGTCACTACATATTCATTTCATCATGGATACTTTATCAGCTCATTATTTCAACTTTAAATTAATTTAATCTCATATTTTCATCAACTTGAATGAAAAATCTTAAGTTTTAGATGAACAATCCCTATGAAGACAACCAAATACTATACTAGCTGGTTGTTTCTTTAAAAATTCTTTTTAGCTAGGGAGATGAATAGAGATACACACAATAGTTGTTGCCAAAACATTTCTTTAAATTAAAGTTTTTGAAGGTCACAAAATAACATTATTATGCCTTGGCTTAGCCATATCAAAGCCTTATGTATATATATATATAGATAGACACACATTCTTTTCTACATACTTTTGGCTATGAGAAATAAAAATTTCATATTATGATAGTGTGAAATAATTAGAAATTACAATAGAATTAGGAAACTAATTAATATATAATATTTATTAAATGCCTTTCAACATAAGTTTTTCAAAGAAAGCAATGCTTGGAGTAAGGAATTCCAAACCAAGAAAACTCTCCCTACCTTATAATCATGTTGATAGCATAATGTACATGAAAAGAAAATAAAAAGAATAATTAAGAGAGAAATTGAAAAAAAAAAAAGTGAACTCTGAAGTTATATATTTTCAACTACCGAACCCTACAAGGTTACAATCATAATGACTATAATGAATACTTTCACAATAATTGTGATAGTTATATGAATATATATATATATATATATATATGAAAGGTATAACATGGAAAATTATGATATGCATAAATTTATGTATATGTTTATAACATATTTATTATTTTCCTTCATTTTTTCCTTTTTACTTTCCCCTCTACTTCCTTTCTCTAGTAGTTTTCTTGAAACCATCCAAGAAGAAATAGAAATTTGGTGATTAAGAGTAGGAAAACATGGTGAGTGTGAGAGCAGGAATAGAATTTGTAAGGACAAATCGGATGATCTTGTCTAGGGTTGGTAGAAGATGCTTACATCTAGGCCTGCTTATAAAAAAAGCCATGTAAAAAAGTATCACTTCCATAACATTACTTTAAATTTCACTCTAAACCAACCTCTTGATTAAGGTCTTAGATATGGGTGGTTCTCTATAGATATATTCTTATATGTTACATTTATGTATTTAATTCTCTTAGGTACCAAATCTAGAAAAGATGCTAAATCTAAATCATTGAAAAGTTAATTAATATATCAGTTCCACCAGTTTATTGTTCATCCTAAAATAGTTGCCCTATATTATTAGTTGCAACAATCAAATTTGACAAAGTTTGAGTACTTTCAAGGTATGTATTCTCAAAAAAGTATATGTTGAAATGCTACTAAAGAATTATAAGAACTAAAGACTTTAATTACCAAAGAATCCTGGGAGCCTAGAAAGGAAATACGATACACCAACATCTGGAAAATGTCCCATTTGTGCTTCTGGCATAGCAAATACCTACATAATTCAGCAAAGCAATTATTTGTTATCAACATTTTGATATATGGAAAAACAATAAAAATGCATGTATATTAATAAAATGATTTTGGTTCTAATTATGGTAATATTTCTAAACTAAAAGACAGATTTTGTGACTGAAATGAATTACAAAACTATAAATTATATCCTTTAATCTTAAGATATATCCTGGTATCTCCTAGTTTTCTTCTTATTTACATGCTTAAATAATGAAAGGGTTCATATATAACTATATACCTAATTCCCTTATGGAGAATGTAGACAATTGGAAATTACACACAAACCAACAGAATTGACTTCCCCAATTTCCTGTTGATTTACAGTCAAAATGGCTCCTTACTATTTTAGAAACAAATCTTTGATCTTGTTAGGTGGCTTCTAAAGCCTTCATTTTAGGCAATTTAGTCCCAAATCCTCAGTTTTGGTAGTAGTTCTAATGTCATAAATATCATACTTAATTTTATAATAAATTATCATGGATGACATGGATATGAGCTCCTTGATAGTGTGATCTAGGGTAGTGAGACCCTAGAGACCATGCTAATATGGGATGACCATGGGTAATATACTTGTGTACAGGTAATGGATTGATTAACATATATGCCCAGACCTACGGTTACATGTTTTACATATCATATAATTCTTTAAATGTTATTATGATTATGCTATGATAATTTCTTTATAGTAAAGTTATTATATGATATATTTTAGAATTGTTTTTACCTTGCATTGAAAAATCATAACATTTATATATCATGCCTAACCACTAGACTTTTGTTTACTTTATTTAATCCTTTTTTTTATATGAGTAGTTGAGGATGAGGGTACTTTTATTGCCTTAGGGTTATTCAATTGGGTTCCTAATCCTCAAATCTTTCCATTTCATTAAGTTTTACAAGCTTTTTCACAATTTTCTTTAAAAGTTTGGAAGATTTTGACCTTCCTTATTTTCTTCTAGACCTCACCTCCAAAAACTAATCAAAGAGTTTTCACTCATTCAAAATCCAATTCACCTTTCAAAACTCTCCACTTCCCTTACACTTTTTGGTACCTTTTCTAAGAGGTTCTACACCCAACTCAACAAGTTTTAAAGCTACATCCAAAACCCTATTCTTGGGGACACAACATTGGAGCATAATTTTGTAGGCAGTCATGAATGAAACTTTTTGTCTAACCACTATATTTAGCAATTAACTAGGAATTAACATATGAAGATGCTTGATAGTAAGTATTTTATCTATGTAATTAATAATCAACCCTAAGCAATAGGCAACTACCTCATGAAGAAAACTAAAAATGAATACCAAAAGAAACACAACTAAGAGTGCATTTGGGAGTGATTCTAGAAAGTGTTTCTAGCATTTTTAACACTTGAATGATAAAAATTTTCAAGTATTAGAAATATTAAAAGGGCTTCCTAATATCACTACCAAACGGGCTCTAAGATTTATAATAATCAATTCTTAAAAGCTAAACATGAAAGCTGATTGTAAAATAAGATGTATATGGTAACAACAATATTAGTTGAGAATACATATCAAAGCTTATAAAGAGAAGGAATAAGCTAGTACCGTGTTCTCAGTCACAACTCGAAACCTTGAATTCATGGACAATCCAACACCTCCACCCATTACAATCCCATTAATAAGTGAAACCTTCAAAGGTTATAGGGTAAATGAAAATTAGAATAGAAGGATTTATTTCTTATGTTTTGTTATTACCATAATAAGACAAAATCTCACCAGGGTCTTTTCAGAAGTAGCAAACAAGTAGTCTAAGGTGATTTGTTTCCTGTAAAAACTTTCACCAAAGCTCCAATGTCCTATGTATTTAAGAAACATATTAGGAAACAACAAATATGAATTCACACCTTAATTGAAGATGTGATTCAACCCAAAAGACAATTTTCCTGGTTTAGATGTTTGACTTTTATACATTTGAGAAAATACTATTTTTCTTATTTAAATGTTTAACTTTTGTGTATTTGAGAAATGAACATTTGATTAAGGATTGGAGTAGTAGATAAAAATGTACAGCACCTGTACATTTATTACAAAGATGGTGATAATGATGAAGAATAAAAGAAATAAATGATAAATTTCACCTCCATATATAGATAAGACCATAGCAACAACATCTCCACCTGAACAAAAAACTTTTCCTTGTCCCTACAATATTTAAAATAAAAAAGAATTAAATTAGAAAATAACATAGTAAATGCCATTATTATTAAGCATTTAACTCTAGAAATCAACAATAGATAACAACCATATATCTATCCCAACATTATGTAATAAGATTTTACCATAGATTAATTGCATAAAATTAATAATCTTAAACTACTATTTTAGCCAAGTTTATATTAAACAATGATTTATTCAAAAGAATACTATACAAGTCTTAGAAAGTTAAAAATATGGTGCTTAAAAAGAGTTCCATACTATGCAATTTGCAATTTATGTAATTCTTTTCATAAAAGGTGAACTTAGAGGACATATGCTAAAAATGAAGTTTGTGTAAAACAAGTTGAGATCATCACTTTTAAATTCTCAATATTGATCTCACAATCTAAAGTTTCAATTTTGTACATAGATTTAGTTAATTGAAGTTTAGAATAAATTCCCTAATGATATGGTTTTTTTTTACCTTTAGAATCAACAGCTTGACTGTAGGATCATTCTCATAAACTTCCAATTTCCTCAAAATTTGAGTGATCTGCACAAAAAATAGTATTTTATAGAACCATCAATCAATTGTATAATTTTAATCCAATATCTCATTTTTTATTCATAAATACAAAATTAAAATAAATGTGGCATTTATAAAAAGAAAGAGATGAGGAGAATGATATATGTGTAGAGATATTTAAGTTTAATATGACAATTATTATATTAAGTCAAATGTATGATGGCATAGAAAGTAATAACTACTTAAATCTAACAAGATACCTACAACTCAATTCCATCAACCTCATAGAAGGGCGAGGACATTTGGATTGACACTTTCTAATGATTATGAATTAAGATATTATTTTCCACATTCTCATTCAGAAGCGTTATTTCTTCAACTTGTCTTAAGAGATACCTTTCTTAAGCCTTTTGTTAATGAAACCCTATCTTCTTTTTTTTTTTTTTTTTTTTTTTGTCCACAATTCTCACATGGTATCAGAGCAATGATCAACATAGGGCCTTTGATAGAAGATTTCATGAAAGAACTATGCATTCCATCCATGTTTTTCATGGATCCAACTTTGTGATGGGTTGGCTAGGGTTGTAGGGGGCAGCGCACCCTTGCCTAAGGTTTGGGGTAGAGCCCCGCAAATAGCTTCAATAACTCTAAATCTATTTTGAAAAGGATTTTTGGAAACTTTGAAGTAGATATTTTTTTTGGGGAAGAGGTTTTCACAAGCAGAGGTTTCACAAGCAAATTTGAAGATGTTTCTTTTACAGCCATTTCGGAGGTTCGATTATTTGATATTTTTGCTTGCTTTGTTTTGTTTGAATTATATTGTGGTCAAATTATTAGTTGATAATGGTTGGTGAAAGAAATGACTCTCGTCATTCCATTAGTGTAAGATTAAATGGAAATAATTACTCGTATTAGAGTTATGTGATGAGAAAATTTTTGAAAAGAAAAGGAATGTAGGGTTATATTAGTGGTGTCTTCAGCAAACCTATAAATGATAGGGATGAAAAATATCTTGATATATTAGATAGTTAGAAAGCAAACAACTCAACTATTCTAACTTGGATTAATAATTCTATTGAGCATTCTATTGGCATACAATTAGCAAAATATAAGATTGTAAAACAAGTTTCAGATCATTTGACACAGTTTTACACATAGTCAAACATTGAAAAACAATATTAGTTGGAGTTTGATATTTAAGCAGTACAAGAAAAGTATATGAGTATCCAAGAGTTTTATTCTATGATCTCTAATCTTTGGGATCAGTTGGCCCTCACGGAGCCTACATCTCTTTAGAGCACTATTGATTATCTAGCTCATTGAGAGAGACAATGTCTTGTTCAGTTCTTAATGGCTCTTCGTGATGATTTTGAGGGGCTTTAGAGAAATATTTTGCATTGTCATATCCTCATCCCTTTATTGACATAGTAGTAAGTGAGCTTCTAGCTTAAGAGACACATCTCAAGACTTAGGTAAGAAAAGGCCCTTTAATCGAAGTGTTTCCTTCTCTGTTGCACCATTTGAGTCGATTCATTCTTATATGTGAGGACCCTCCCCTATTGCCACAAAATGGGGGGTCTTAATATTATGAATCTTTTTATTAATGATCACACTCGATATTGTTAGGTTTATGTAATGAAGCATTGGTATGATTTTATACATGTTTATACTACTTTTTGCTCATTTGTTAAAACTCAACACTTTGATGTTATCAAGTGTTATAGTGATTTAGGTGAGGAATATACATTTACAACATTTTCTGAATTACTTATCTCTGATGGTACTATGCACCAATCCTCTTGTACTAACACTCCTTAATAACATGGGGTCGTTGAAAGAAAACATAGACATATTATTGAGACCACTCACTCCCTTATCTTGTTTGCTAGTGTCCCAAGTACATTTTAGGACAAAGTTGTTCTCACTATTGTGCATTTGATCAATAAAATACCATCTTCTCATATATCAGGTTTATCTTGCTATAAAAAGTTGTATGGTCACCCTCAACTCTTTTTTACGAGTGTTTGGTTGCATTTGTTTTGTTCTTCGTCCTAGTGTAGAGTGTAACAAGCTATCTTTATGCTCCACCATTTGTGTTTTTCTTGGTTATGGTGAGGGTCAAAGGGTTATCGTTATTATGATCCTATTGCTCAAAAGTTATATATTTCTCGTCATGTCTTCTTCCTTGAGCGTATTCTTTTCTTCTCTATTCCTACCAAGTGTCATACCTTGCCAAAGTTTAATATTATCTGCATTAACCCTTTCTTTAATGATCCTTTTGACCCTATACCCCCTACTATCTCACCCATATCACATAATGTTCCCCCTCCTGTCACTCACTTACCTCCTCCAGGCAACTACGAATAATGGAACTCGTGATATTTTTTATGCTCCACTCTCCACAGATGATGCCTCTATGTCTCCTCCTTTGATCATCTTAGCACTTTCTGTGATTGCAAATCCTTTTATATCTCTCTATCTAAAGCGTATTTGTAAATCCACTCAATTATTAGATTTTGCTTATTCTTGTTATTCTCCTTCATTTACTTCATTTTTAGCATCTTTTCATAATCTTTGTGAGCCTACCACCTAAACAGAGGTTGTTTTTAATCCTAATTCACAATAGGCTATGGCTGAGGAAATTTCTACTTTACATCAAACAAATACTTAGGATTTGGTGCCTACAGGTTCTTGTTGGGTTCATAAAATCAAAACAAATTCAAATGGTTCAATTGAGCGGTACAAAGCTAGGTTGGTTGCAAAGGGCTTCACTTAAAAATATGGTATGGACAATGAGGAAACTTTTGCACTAGTTGCCAAGATGACCACTATCTATGCTCTCATTGCGGTCGCCTTTGTCCACTACTAGCAGATCTCACAAATGGATGTTAAAAACACTTTCTTAAATAGAGATCTTAAAGAGGAAGTTTATATGATACCTCCTCCTAGTGTTTCTCACAACCCTGGAGAAGTTTGAAAACTCAAAAAAGCTTTGTATATGGTCTTAAACAAGCCCCTTGATCTTGGTTTGAGAGGTTTTCTACAATGGTTACTTCCCTTGGTTTTTATTCTAGTGCTCATGATTCGTCTTTTTTTGTTAAGTCTAACTATGCTAGTCGTATTCTTCTTTCACTTTATGTTGATGACATGATTATTACTAGTGATAATGTTGATGGTATTGTAATGCAAAAGACTAAATTGGCTCAATAGTTTGACATGAAAGACTTAGGTTATTTACGTTACTTAGGTATTGAGGTTGCTCGTTCTCCTAAGGGTTACCTTCTTTCTCAATCTAAATACATAGCAGATATCCTTCAACAAGCTCAGCTTATAGATAATCAGACTATTGATACTCCTCTGAAGCTTAATGCTCGATATGCCCCTACAAATGGTACTCCTTTTCCTGATCCCAACTTTGTATCAAACCCTAGTTGGTAGCTTATTTTACCTCACTATTATTTGTCCAAATATTGTTTATATTGTGCACCTTATCAATTAGTTCGTTGCATTTTCCACTACAATTCATTAAGCTGTTGTTTTTCACATTTTGTACTATCTTTAGGGTAATTTTTGTTAGAGTCTTTTCTTTCCTTTGACTTCCTCTTTGGAGCTTTGTGCATACTATGATGCTGATTGGGTTGGTAATCCAATTGATCATAAGTTTATTACTGGTTTTTGCATCTTCTTAGGTGAATCTCTTATTTTGTGGAAGAGTAAAAAATAGAAAGTTGTCTCTCGATCTTCCACTGAGGTTGAGTACCATGCTATAGCAACTACCATAAAGGAGATTGCTTGGTTGCATTGGTTATTAGTAAGTATGTGTGTACCTATTATTACTCCTATTACTCTTTACTACGACAACAAGAGTATCATTTAGATTGCCCGCAATTCAGTTTTTCATGAGCAGATCGAACACATTGATATTGATTGTCATATTACTCGATAAGAACTCTAGCGTGGGACAATTACTTTGCTCTTTGTTTATTCTTTCATGCAGATTGTTGATTTCTTCACAAAGCCTCTAACTATTCAATAATTTCATTTTCTTGTTGGCAAACTCTTGATGTTTCTTGTTGCCACATCGTGAGTTTGAGGGGAGATGTTAGATAGTATTTTAGCTTAGTTATTTTATATTATGAATAAGGGTATGATAGTCTTTTAGCTCTTCTTGTTGGGCTATATAAATTTTTTTATGTAATCTCTTTCTTAAGCCTTTTGTTAATGAAACCCTTACTTTTCTTCTTCTTCTTCTTCTTCTTCTTTTTTGTCTTTAGAATTCTCATAGTTCAAAGTATTAAAACTCCTTTTCTCTAAAAAAAAACCTCAATAGAATGTTATGGCTTTGGCACATGTGATTAGGGCATTGGAACATGATTAAAGGCAAAAGTAAGAGCAAGTCAAGGATCTACTATAACCTAGGTTCTTTGTCTAGCATACAAATGAACTTAGAATTCTTATCAAATTAAGGATGGTAGGTTAAGTTAATGAAATGAATTAATAATGATGAAAAAAATATAAAAAATAAGTTGGATAAGTTAAAATGTATTTTTCATACAACTAGTCCCTCAAGTTCATTTACATAGCTATTACTTGTTTCTACTACCCTCATCCCTAATCTTTAAGTTTATGCATCTACCTATTCCAACCATAATGTGCCTCATTGATCCTCCCACTTTCTTTCAAGGCTTCAATCAAATTCTCTTTCTCTTATTCTCCTTTGACCTTTACTATTAATTTCTTGTTTGGTATGAGATCTTGGTTGAGTCTAGCTAATTAATCCCCTTCATAACATTTTGGTATCCCATTTCATCGATCATGGGTCATCTAGCTACTGCTTATCAACTTCAACACCTACAAATATTTTCTTAAAAGAGCCCAATAATTGTTTTTCTCAACATCTTTCTTCAAATTTTTCTCATTTTTAATTATAATTTGAAATATTGAGTTTGAAATATCCATTAAATTTATCTGTATGTTTCATTTAACAAATAGAAATGAATTTTCATCTTACTTTTTTCTCCTTCTTTCTAAGGGGTCAAAGAAAGCTTGAGATTCACTTTTCATGTCATAAAAATTATACAAATATGAAACCTATCTAGGCAACTGAGATTGACATATCCGTATTACTTTAATTTAAATCATTTATATATCAAAATTATCCAACTAATTTATTGTTCCCACTTCACTATTTAATCAAAAATCATAATGCAGAAAAAAAGAAAATTAGAAAATAAAAGTATGAGAAAATACCTTAAACCATGAATGCCTATATCAAGGAAACCACTAAAAGAGGCCATAGGAACCACTTTTAAAAGCTTAATAGAAATACAAATATTTGTCAACCTTGAGTAATAATGCTATAATTGAAGATGGAACTTGGGTTTGGAACTTTGATCTTCCATCGCTTGACTCCTTGACCATGTCATGAACCTATTTTACTTTGTAATGAAATGTATCTAGAACTTATTGAAGCAAGCATCTTAGCCTTTAAGACACCCACTCATCACAAAACCAACTTGATCCAAATTAATATACCTCTCTTAAGAGTTTAAGCTTTCAATTTCAATATCAGTAAGAGATAAGAACTCTTTAATTCTTAAAAGTAAAATCTTAGAAAACCAAATTCTCTCCAAAAATTTGAATGTTTTATCTAAGAGAAAAAAGTTATGTTTGTCTAGGCAGTTTTTTGTTTTAATTTTCAAAGAAAACAAAATTATGCCTAAGAACATGTTCAAACAATGTTTTATCATTTTCGGTTTTTAGAAAACTAAGCTCACAAAATTGAAAGGGAAAACACCTATTTAGTGTTTTAATTTTCTTTACGAAAAGTAAACCGTTTTCTAAAGGATTAAAAACAAAGAAGAAATCAAATCACATAAATGATCTCATAGAACCTACAATATAAAAAGAATATGAATATTATAGATATAAAACAAATGTTTCAATATGTTTTCATTTTTTTAATGACTTTTTTGTCCATAAAAGACATGTTTTTCTCTCACATGTTTCTTTTACTTACTTTCATGAATTGTTTTAATAAGTAGAATACAATGTTTGTTGGGTTGAGATACACATGTTTGTCTTATGCTTATGTTTTGAAGCATATGAAAGCATAATCTTTCCATGTTGAGTATGTTTTTTGTGTTCAAATAAGAACTTAAATTGTAATTTTTGTAAGTGTTTGATATGCAGGAAGTCTAGATAAGTTTCTATGTTCATTTCAATACATCGTGGTTTATGTTTGAATCAAACTAATTTTGTATATATATATATGTGTGTGTGTGTGTGTGTGTGTGTGAGAGAGAGAGAGAGAGAGAGAGAGAGAGGGAGAGAAAAAAGTGTTTCCCAAGATAAAAAAAAAAAAGCTACTTTGGTTAAATAAAAAATTAATATTAATAAACCAAGTATGAAAACCATCATTGGTGAGAGAGGGGGAAATCCCCTAAGGATAGAAAGGACCACTTCAACCATTAAAAAATATTTTTTAAAATCTAAGTGTAAAAGTCATTATCACTATAAAACAAAAACAAACATCTAAAGGAAAATGTTAAAAGAACCTAAGGATTAGGTTCATGTGCTTGTTAAATAAAAATCAGCACATTGTAAAGGTAGTAACTTGAATTTAAATAGCTTGTCTCATAGGGTGGCTAAGCCCTCAATGTGAGAGTTATAGGTTTGCCAAACTCATATTTGACAAGAATTTCACACCTATTTCCCACCATTCTTATAGTCACCCCAAGTGCATGTATAAAAAAGTGGACAAAAAAAACATACTTAGCTTTGTTTTGTTTTTTGTTTTTTACTTTTTTTTTAATCATGAATTTTTTTTTTTGTACAACTCTTAAAAAAGTTCTATTAAGTCATCCTTCCATCTTCAACACCAATGTCATGGGAGGTAACATCTTTTCATCATAATATGTTTCCATTAGAAAAGCTTACTATCTCCACATATAAAGATATGCCAATATGAAGTACAGTACAATGAGGAAAATATCAAACATATATCGAGCAATAGTAAATAGCATACTGGACAAGAACCCTAACACAATATATATAAATATGAAAAGATTGAATGAAAACATTAACTTTGAATGATTCTTTTGTTAAACCCTTAACTTTTGTAATAAGATAGAAATCGATTGAGGTAAAAAGAAGTAAAGAGTTTCAATAATCCTGCAATTGTTTAAAAGAGTACAACAACATAAAATTAAGCAACATATTATTCTATTTACGAGTATGCATATTGTGGATGCTTCACTAGAATGTTGAACAGTTTTTTTATTTTTTTTTTCTTTTACAAAAATATAAGACACCAATGATGTTTGATTTGATGTTTTTAGAAAATACAGTGTTTTCAAGGGGTAATAAATTAGTGTTCTCTAGAGGTCTTGTAAAAACTATTTTTAAAATTATTATGACATGGAGAAAATGAAGGCTTTTCAATGGTTGATGATGTTATAAATGAAGATATTAAAGTCCAAAACCCAATGTTATTATCTCCAATTAAGAGAGAGAGTTTGAGAAGAGACAAAAAGTTTTAAACAATTTAAATTATCTTATGCCTTAATTATCTATTATTTGAAAACATTGATCAAAATGTTTGAGTTAGATTAAGAGTATAGTAGTTGTTGAATATTTTATAAATATTATACGATATGATATAGGATATGCTAGAATGAAAAAAAAAATCAAAATACTTGTGCACACTTGCACATTTAATTTTTTACTTCACCCTCGATATTTCTATCCTAGTTCAATTTCAGGAGTCTTTTGTATGAAATTTTTATGAGGTGAATAAGTTGAAACCAAATAACATTGGGACTAAGGGTTTAATATCTTGGATAGAGGCCTAGTATCTAGATTCAACTCAAAATCTAAATTGATAATGATCCAGAAGAATATTTTTTGTACTCATTTTATCACACCTGGTGCACATAGAAAAGTGAGGTAGGTTAAAAGCCTTAAGTGTCTAAGTTGTTGTATGATGGATTTAAGTTATATTATCCTTAAGGTTGTTGGGTTTGATTTGTTTATACTAACAAAAAAAAAACATGGATAATAAACTTTTCCAAGAATGTCTATTGAGTAATAAAGCTCTTATTCTAAGGCAAGAGTTGAAATTCACATTAAAAGGTAAATATCTTAAGGTTGAAGCATATGAGGATAAGTGTATATTTGATTGAAAATCAATGTATGAGTTTGAGAGGAATCCTCAATGATCCTAGTGCATTGAAGTCTTTTTGCTTAGGAACCACTTACTTTGCTAACCACAACATGAGCTAAGAGACATAGTATAATGCATTGCACTTTCCATCCTAATAATAATTTTGTGAGGTAAACTCCACTTCTGTCCAAATCATTAGAACTTGGAATTTAGTGGAACCTTTGAACTAAAAAGCAAAGTTGATAATGCAACCTAGTTTGAACAATCTCGCCTTAAGAAGTTGAAATGCAAATAATTTTGTTAAAACAGATATATAAAGTAGAGGCTTTTAGTGGTGACTCTGTCAAAATGCATAGGGCATTCTTAGCTTGGTGTATTTTTATCTTCATTAGCATTACTAGGGGATAGAAATGGATTGGTTAAGGGTGTGATTGATGCATATATTGCATGGTAATGAACAAAAAAAAAAAAAAAACCACATCTTATGTTTGATTTTAGCATTAAATGAACTTCTCGAGTAATTGATTGTAGAATTCCCCACAAATGTTGCATTTTCTCATATTTCCCTTTGGTGCTTAATGTTTATAACTATTTTGATAAATAAACATGGTCATGAAAACCTTTTGACTTAATTCAAGAGGCATTGACATAGTAAGAGCATAGCCAGAGTAGCAAGGTTGCATAAAGCTTGATGGTACTCAACCCTATTTCAACAAATCATTAGTTAGAAGTTGGCTAAGAGGGTTAGATATGTCCAAACAAACCTAAATAATTTTATTTTTTTGAAACTTTTATACTCATTGAAGATCAAATTCATCCTCCCAACCTTTGAACATCATTACTTAAACATAAAAATCAAGAAAGATTAATGAAAAATAGAAAAACTGTTAAGAAAAGTAGATAGCTCTCAACAAAAAATGACGCAAGGATGGCACCACCACAATCCCTAGTGTCATTTCAACTTCCTTTGGCACCATTTTGCATTGTGCAAGTTCAAGCCTTAACAAATAATAATAATAATAATAATAGTAGAAGTAGTAGTAGTAGTAGTAGTAGTAGTAGTAGTACTAGTACTAGTAGTAGTAATAATAAAAGAAATAATAATAATAATTGTTAGAATCATGAGTCTACATTGTATGTTAGCACTTTTTTTTCTAGTCATTTTCTGGCTTAGGAAAATTTTTAGATAGTGACTTACTCCATTGAAGATTCAAGGTTGTTGTTCACTCAACTAGAAAGTCAGAGGTAATTTTAAAAAGGTTTGGCTTATGGCAATTTAGGTATTTAAATGGCTAAGGAATATCAATATTCTTTTTTAACTAAAATGCTAATGTATTGGTTTAGAAAAACAGGAGACACTCGAGATATGGAAGTAATGCTCAAACGGTGGAAGCATTACTCAAGCAATGGAACTACTTAAATACTAGAACCGCTTAAGCACTTATCCAATGCTCAAGTGTTTGAGGTTCTCAAGCAGTAGGTAAGTGCACTTGAACACTTGTCCCAAATATGTCAAAATATGGCAAAATATTTTTTGGAAATTCATGAATACTGTATTTGAAAATTTTGAGATACCAATCTCCAAGGGCTTGGAGGCCTATATAAACTCTTCTTTAATCCATTTAGGGTTAGACACTTATAGAGGGATTCAACTTAACTTACCTTATCATTCCCAATCTCTCAGAAGGATTCAAAGCATAGAATTTAAGGTTGTTGGAAGACCTATATCCTTTTAGCGAGGTTGAGGAGAATTCTCTGGAGAAATAGGAGATTGTCGCATCACGAATAGATCAAGTTGTAAGTTTTAGAGAGTAAGTCTTTAAGGTAAAACAACTAGATAATTCTATCTGACTAGATCTCATATAGTGGATTTAGATTTTAGGTCTTAGACCCTAGGGTTTTTTTATCTCCACAATTAGTGCGGGGGCTCTCCACATAAAAAAATCTTATGTCTCTTACATATTGATTTGATTTTGGATATTTTGTTTATTCCTAATACCTCTTAAATTAATTTGGGTTAATAAATTTCAATCTTTCTTTTATAATTTTTAAAATACATTCATTCATCCCCCTCTAAGTGTTACCCTACTAGACAACATTATTTCAATTAACATCAGAGAATGATAAAAATCAAATTTTTATAGATCCTACAAGTCCAATATGGAACAACCAAGGTTTGGAGCTCCCCTAAACAGTCCACTATGCTTTGATGAGAGTAACTATCCCATTGGAAGGCTCAAATGAAATTTTTTCTAAAAATACAAGGAGAAAAGGTCTAGAATTCAATGGAATATGGAGCCCCATTAAAGCTTGGTCTGAATGGTAAATCTACTAGTGAATTTAAATCCAAACAAGAATGGGACAAATTAAATAATGAAGGAAGTAAGGCCAATGCTCAGGCTCTCATTAGCATATTTAACGGGGTATGTCCTAACAAATTTCGCAAGATAGCAAATTGTACATATGCTAAGAAAGCCTAAGACATTCTCTAGGTTACTCATGAAGGTACTTCTATTGTGAAGTTATCTAAATTACAAATGCTTACTTCCAAACTTGAAAGCCTTAAAATGCAAAAAATAAAAAAAAATCATAATTTCTTTTTCTTTTATTCAAAATTGAGTGACATTGCAAACTTCTCTTTTAACCTAGGAAAACAAATCCCTAATTCTAAAGTGGTAAGAAAAATATTAAGATCCTTTCCTAAGAAATTTAGGGCTAAGGTCATTATTATAGAGGAAAGTAAGGACATTGATTCTATGAGAGTTGGTGAACTTGTTGGTTATATTCAGAACTTCCTAATTCTCAAAGTCCTAAAGAGTCCACCTTTAAGGCCTCTAAGAATGAAGAAAAAGAAATTGAAAATCCTAATGATTTAACTAAAGATAAACTTGCTCATATGGCCAAACAAATTAAGCAGGCCATGAGACTAAGAAGAAGATCAAATAAAAATCAAGACTTTGGAAAGGGAAAACAAATGAATAAATATTTTAAAGAAAATGAGAAGGGATTCTCCAATGGTAAAGAGATAGATTGTTTTAATTATGGAGGTTGAGGACATTTTGCTACTAATTGTCCTAACCCCAAGGACATTAAGAAATCCATGTAAGCTACTTGGAGTGACACAAATTCTAAAGAAAGTGACTCCACAACTTCTAAAGATGTAAAGTATGAGTAGAATGATTATTTAGCTTTTATTGTATTTGTTAAGTGCATGATAGTGATAGTGAGTGTGAATATACTATTGAAAAGAATGATGCTTATCTTGATAATCTTGTTGGTGAACATCAAAATTTGATTGAAAAATATTTGAGAAATCATGGTATTCTTGATGCTCACAAAGCTAAAATTGAATTGCTTGATAAAAAGAAGGCTAATCATCTTAAGAAAATATGATTTCTTAAGTTTGAACATTATTCCCTTCTTGAGAAAAAGAAAGTTATAACCCAAGAAATTGGAAAAATTATTCTCCCAAGACATGTGTGAAGTGATGAACAAAAAGGTAGAAATCATTTTCATAAGGCATAGAATAGTGGATAATTGTTATGCAACCATCATCTTTCTTGATTAAACTAGAAATGGTGAATCTAATCTCTATGCTTTTCAAAGACACATTTGTTGAGTATTTTTAGAATCACTAAATTAAAGCCATGATATGGCCTTGCTAGGAAGGCCTCTTAGAAAGACTGAAACCAAAAACAGTTTCCATTGAGAAGGTAAAGAATTCTCTCTTTTAATGAAGTCATATGGACAACTGTCCCTTTTTGTACCTTTTATACTCATTCAAAATGATGTTTTCCTGTCTCCTATACCTTTGGAAGTTAGACTCCAACATTGAGGCATCTTACATGGTATAAATGTAGCACCTAGATCATGTTTGATGGAAATTCTAATACTTCTCTAGTTTGTAGTAGGGCTAAATTTGATGTCATTGAGTTGTGGCATAGGAGGCTAGGTCACATAAACTATAGAGATTTAGTTCACATAGCTAACAAAAACCTAGTTAGAGGCATCCCCTAATTGAGTGGTCAACCCAAATCTATTTATGATGAATGCATGAAAGGTAAACAAGTGAAAAGTACACTAAAAAATATTCAAGGGATTAACATTACTAGGCCTTTAGACTTTCTCCATGTGAACCTCATGGGTCCAATGTGCATTGAAAGTAAAGATAGGAAAAGATACGCCCTTGTGGTAGTTGATGATTTTTTCAAGTATTCCTTTGTTTGTTTTCTTAGGGAAAAATCTAAAACCATTGAGCACTTGAAGTCCTTATGCAATAGAATTCAAGTGGAAACAGGTCATCCAATCATTATGATTAGAGTGATAAAGAGGAGAGAATTTGACAATATAGATGTTAATCTCTTTTGTAACTCAAAGGAAATTAAACAAGAATAACTAGTTCCTTGAACTTCTCAACAAAATTGAGTGGTTGAAAGAAAGAATTGAATCCTTCAAGAAAAGGCCAGAGTCATGCTCCACATGTATGATACCCCTATTTTCATTTTTTGGCTAAAGCCATTACTACTACTTGTTACATTGCCAATAGGGTTTTTCTTAAGTCTCACTAGAGAAAACTTCCAATGAATTATGGACTAGGAGAAAACCTAACCTTAAGTATTTTAGGACATGTAGCAGTGCGTTTTATATTCTCAGAACCTAGGAATGTTTGATTTAAAATCTGATTTAGGTATCTTCCTAGGTTATTCTAATAAGAGTAAAGCATATAAGAATTATAATCAGAATTCTAAAGTTATCCAAGAATCCTAAAATGTGATGGTTAATGATATAGGGTATGATTTTTTTGGATTAAACCCCTAAAATCAAGACATGATGTAACAAAGTAAGACTTAACTATCCCCCTGCTATCCCTCTGGTGTATTGACATTGATTTGAGCATTCAACACATATATCTTACATTGTACATGACTTGTGTGCATTAGGAGTCTCATAGAAGATACAAGTTGTGGGTTCCTTGTAAGTAGATAAGTTGTCCACAATCGGTTCATGGATTTGGGCAATCCAGTAGAGAATGTAGTGCATCACCTCCTAATTGGAGGGATAGTTTGTCTTGACCATCGAGATAAGTTTCCTATGGTGAGTGCACTAGTGTATGTGATGCACATTGGACAGAACCTATAGTGAATCATGACGCAAGGCTATCAATTGTCATGATTCACTAAGCTACTATACTACATGAACTCTCAACCTTTAGAAGATATTGAACCTATGCCAAAATCAATAGGAGGCTTTGACCTATGTGTGAGACCCTTAAGTGGTCATATATCCCTATAGATTGGGTCACTATTGATGGAGGCTAGTGGCAACAAGTATTCTTAATAGAGGCACCATGATATCTCATTGGATTAAGATAGTGTGTTCCTTTGGGTGATCTAAAAGACATGTGATTATGAAATTTGTGGCCATGGTGATTCCTTTAATGGAATTTGACATATGCTCCTTAGAGTTAGAGTATGTCATTTGATCACATAATAAGTGGGATCTATAACTGAAGTATTTGAGAGGTAATATTAATAGGTGATAGCACTACCTTGTTAGATTACGGACTCTAGTTCATGGGGAGTCTGTATGCAGTAGATAGCATGTCACAAACTTAAGCACTTGGTGTCTCGTTGTAATATACATAGGGTACTAAAGTACAGGTGACTCTCCATAGGGGGATGTTGAGTCAATTTCAGAATTTGATTATAAGGGAACTAACACTCTTATGGGTCCTAGTGGTTCCCACTCTGAGTTCATATTCCTTCATGGCACGATTTATGAGATTTAAATGGGTTTTTAGTTCACTTTTGTGCATAAAAGTGTTTTGATAATTACGTAATGTTGCACAAGGATAAGTGAGTGGTATCTTTAGATTGAGCTAATTGATTAATTAGGGCTTATATGGTTAATTAATCAATTAGCAACCTTTTTTGGGCTAGATTAAATGACTTATGCCCATGTTGTCCTTAAGTCATTTATGCCCAACAGGAATCCTATAAATACCCTTTTAGGGGTTAAGGCTTCCATGCCTTGCCATTTTCTCCCTACAGTCTAGAGATAGAACCCTAGCCTCCACTCTCGAGATCTCTACCATCTCAATGCCTAGACATAAGGAAGAGTCATTGGGCAAAATATCATGGTGTTTACGAGATCCGTTATGACTTTGAAGTTATCTACATCGATTGGAATCGATTCGAGAACATCTAGATCAAATGTATATTGCTTTATTATCTAGGTCTATGATTTTTATGGTATCTATATTGTTTTTTAATACCTAGTTATCCACTCCAATAGATTTAGAGGGCCTAAGACAGATTTGCATGCACCCTATGAGATCTAGGGTATGGGAACGAAGTTATTCAAGGTTCCTAACAACTATTATCAGAGCTAGGTTAGGTTCTAGCATGTTAGATTTGTTCTAGGGTGTGCTAACTCTGTGTTGTAGGGTTGTTTTATTCATCCCATGACCCTAAGGGATGAATGAATGCAATGTTTTTATTTATTCAATTGAATAAATCAATATATTTGGATTGATTATTTATAATTATGATGCCATCTATGCCTTCTATTTCTCTAGATTGAGTTGTACACCCCATAAGGGTTATAAGATTTTTATTTGGTTGTAAAAATCTTTTCTTTTCAACAGATGGGTTGTAAGCTCCATTATAGGAGCATGGGAATTTTTATTATTGTAAAAAAAAATCGTTTTTTGATATCCATTTATGGTGACCCAAGAGAAGAAAAAGAATCTTGAAGGTTCTTTTTAAGATTCTACGCTGGTTAAAAAAGAAAGAAGGATTATTGGAAAATGTTGTTTTGAGATCCATGGTTGCATAGTGATGTCAAATTGAAATCAAAATTGGGACTACCTTCCATTAGTTTCTTGGGCAACTCATATATGGATTTGAATCTTAGGAAGTCACGAATCCAATGGTTTAATAGGATCGCAATTCGGAGTTAAAACAAGGGAGATATGGTCAATTGAAGTAAGGTTGTGCAAAGTGCATGGCTGCACAGTGACATCAAATTTGAGCCAAAATCGAGACCACTTACACTGAGTTTTCTGGGGTAAACCACCTATGGTTTTGAAGCTTAGGAAGTCAAGAATCAAATGCTTCAAACAGATCGCAATTTGGAGTTGAAATGAGACAATCGAAACAATGTTGTGCAAAGAGCATGCTGTTACGGGATTGCATATGGATCCAATTCCTTTTGATTGTTTGGGCTGAATTTTGGGCTTCTCCTTTTGGGCTCACTTTGGTGGAAATTGGGCTTTTTGGGTTTTCTATTTTCATTAACCCTATTTTTGGTTGCAATACTATTTGTAGTAATTGGATTTTATCCAAATTTTAATTATCAAATATGCAATAGGATCCCTAATGCCATGGGAAAAACACTATTTATTAAGTTGGAAAAGTGGAAGGAATAAGGAAAATAAAACTCATGAGGATTTTTGAATATGAGAAACAAAAGTTCCTTTCTTGGATAAGGTGCTCTCAAGATTATTCAAAATCTCATAAATTGATAATTTCCTTATTACACAAGAGTTTCCAATTTGAAAATTAAATATTTTAGAAATTTTCATTAGAGATAATTTATCATTAAAAGATTATTACCAAAAGGTTTAGTAATTTGATGGGAATAAATTTCTTTGAAACATTTCCTAGATAAAATATTTATTAATTGGAATTATGTATAAAAGGAGAATTTTATGAAAATAGATTTTAAAATTTTGAGAGTGGATATTTGATCAAAATTCATTTTGAAAATTATTCTCATGAAAACTTTAAATTTTTCATGTTCATATTCTCCTATTACACTAGTTTTCCAACTAGGAAATAAATATTTTTAAAAATTTTCAAAATAGATAATTTATTCATCAATGAAATTACTAATGGTTTTAAAATGCTCTTATTTATCTCAAAAAATTAAGTGGAAGAGGGTCATAAGCAAGTCCACGACCTTCATTGTCGAGCCCATCTTGATTTGGGTTCATCACCACCCCCATGGTGGGGTTCTTTACTTGGTGACATTGATAGTTCAAGGACAATGGTTATACACTTGACATTGGATATGAAGTAGTAGAATCGCCCTATGCAGTCCCACTTGCATAGTCCATGGGCCAAATAAAAAGTATGTTGATTTTGCCTTTGGATAACTTTATGGTTAAGGCAGAGAGATCAATCTAAGAGGGTCTCCAACTAGTAATAAGGTCATGACCTACCCCACATAGGCTTTATTCCTATGATACTAGGATACCTTGGAAAAGGACATGTAGTTTAAGAGCGCTACATTTTTTCTAAATTAATTACCAATTGCCATGAATGTTCAATTATGTCATATGCTTGGTTATATTCTTTCTTACAGGTATCATGTTAATTTTATTATCACTCACTTTCTCACAATAGGCCAAGCACAACTAATCAATTGGATTAATTTTATTCTACATATAGTAACTAATTGCATAGAAGCTAGTTTAGGAAGAGCTACCTATTCCTTATGAACTAACCTAGCAGAAGAAAAGAGTGGCTTATCAAAGTGTATTAGACGGATCAAAAGACTAAGTGTCTAATACTTGGATTTTTGGGTAATGTGTCGCAACAGCAACACATGTCTATTATTAAAGACTTTGAACACCAATATTCATATGATGTTAAAGACCTTGCCATTTCCTTCAAGACGGCTAAGAGGATTCTCAAATATTATAGGGTGTTCATATGGAAGTTAGAGGTTCTTCAGGTTATTCTACCAAAAAGAACAACAACAACACCAAATAAGGAAATTTCAAGATAAGGAATAAGAGGGTAAGCTTAAGGGAAAGTAATTCCTTTGTGACCTTTTAGGACACTAGAAAAGGAATGTCCAGTTTACCTAAAATAAAAGGATACATCATTTTCTCATTGTTGAATATTTAATGGTGGATTTCACCATTATTGGTGGATAAATTCCAAGCCCACTATTTGTAAGTCCTTATAGGGTATTCAACAAGTGAGAATGTTAAATGATGGGATTAAACTTCCCTTAGCTTCAAATCCAAGGTTAGTTGTGCAGGTTAGTGGGAGGTAATATCTTCTTCTCTTATATGTATTCCTTTATCACTTTGCCAAGTGATGAGAATTGTCAAATCTCAAGATTGAACCTAGCACTAATTAAACATTTGGTATCTAGACCTAAGTCATATTAATCTAAATAGGATCCAAAGATTAGTAAAGTGTGGACTCTATGATTCTAGAAGATCTTTGAGTCTACGAATCCTATATAGATGGTAAAATGACTAAGAGGACTAGAGCCAAGGAATATTCAGAGTTAGTGCATACTAACATGTATGGAACTTTTAGTGTCCATGCATGGGGAGGGTATGGGTATTTCATCACTTCTAGTGATGATTACTCTAGGTTTGGATATGTACATAGGAAATTTGATGCCTTGGATACATTCATTGAATTTATGGCTAGATCGGATAACCTATTAGGTATACATACCAAGTCACTTCAATTAAATCAAGGTGATATGTCTACTAAGTTTGATTCTTTTCATTGGAGTACAGGATTATTTCTTAGTTATGTTTACCAAGGCCTATATTGCAAAATGGAGAAGTGGAAAGAAGATATCAAACTTAGATGGACATAGTGAGATCGTGGATAGGTTTCTCATATTTTTCCCAGATTATTTTGGGGATATGTCTTATAAATTGTGTAATACCCTTTTTTAAGAGGTACATCAGTTTATAAGATATCTAAGAGTATTTTTGGGTTATCATCTTTATAGTCAGGATCATTAGAAGATATTTGTTAACACAAATGTCAAAATTTTTATGAAGACTATATGATAAGAAAGAAGGCAAAGAGTGATATAGATTAGAGGATATATTAGAAGATAGTCCCCCATTTCATTGGATTCTATGGATCCAAAGGGTTAAAGGCATACCATTCTTATGATTTCTAGTACACCAATGCCTTATCGTAGTGGAAGGTTTATATCCCAAAGATTATGATAAAGCAATGAGCGGTATTTGTGCTCACTTAAGGCAATAAACTGTGAAGAGGTAGTTAGAATCTTTGTATTCTAACATAGCTTAGGTTTCTATAGAAGCACCTAAAGGGATAAAACCCATAGGTGTAAGTTGGTCTACAAGAGGAACATAGGAGTAGATGGAAAGCTTAAGTTTTATATGTCTAAGAGTATAGTTTGAAACTTTGTTTCAACTATGAAAAACCTTTTCAACAATGGTCATACTCAAATCCATCAAATTACTCTTATCTATTATAGTATGTCTCACTTATAAGATATAACAACCAAACATTTTCATAGCAAAGGGCCTTTTGTGTACAAGAAGGCACAGGAAAGTGTAGTGATGCTCTAAGATCTTGTAGGTAGAAGACAATGTACTCATTGGATTTGATGTAGGAATATTATCATTAGTCAAGATCTGGTAGTTTACTCATTTCTAGAAGAAAATATAGAGGAAGACACAATATATTCTTGGGGTTAAGGTCTTTTAGGACTGCAAGAAAAGAAAAATAGCACCATGTCACCTACATTGATAAGCATTTGGTCAAGTACATGATGCAAAACTCTAAGAGGGGTTTGTTACCCTTTGGGTTTGGGGTTGTCTTTCTTACGATCAATGTCCTTAGACATTCATGGGGAGAGATTGCATTAAGGCTGTATTCTATGACTATGCAATGGATAATCTTAAGTATGTGATGCTATGTGCTAGATCAGATATTGGCTTTTTTATAGGAATAATGAGTGGATATTAGTCTATTTCCTTATTAGAGCTTTGGGCGGATGTCAAGCATTTACTCAAGTATCTTTGGAGAATGAGAGATTATATACTTGTGAGTCTTTGCGATGAGTTCGTACTCTTTTCATATTGGGAATTGGACATTCAGTCTAATGAGAACTCTCGTAGATCTACCCCTAGGTATGTATACACTCTAAGTAGATTTTGTTGCTTCTATAGCAACAAAAGAAGCTTTTTGGCTTATGGGTAGTTCCCTTGGCTATATCATCTAAGATACTATTATGTGATAATAGTGGGACGGTGACATAGTCTAAAGAACTAAAGTACCACTAGAAGAGGAAACACATAGAAAGTAAGTGATACCTTATTTTGAGATAGTACATAGAGATGATGTGATTGTGGAGTAGATTCTTTCTACAACACTAGTCTGCTTTTAGGGTTAGTTAGAGTTTGTTGGGATTGAGCCCTTAAAAGCAAGACATAATGTAACAAGGTTAGACTTAACTATCCCTTTGCTATCCATTTGGTGTATTGACATTGATTTGGGCACTCAACCCATGTATCTTATATTGTATATGACTTGTGTGCATTAGGAGTTTCATAGAAGATACATGTCATGGGTTTCTTGTAAGTAGATAAGTTGCCCACAGTCAATTCATGGATTTGGGCAATCTAGTAGAAACTGTAGTGCATCACCTCCTAATTGGAGGGATGGATTACCTTGGCTATCGGGATGGGTTTCCCATGGTGAGTGCACTAGTGTATGTGATGCACATTGGACAGGACCTACGGTGAATCATCACGCAAGGCTATCAATTGTCATGATTCACCAAGCTACTATTCTACATGGACTCTCAACCTTGATAGAAAATTGAGTCTATGCCAAAATCAACATGAAGCTTTAACCTATGGGTAAGACCCTAAAGTGGTCATATATCCCTATGGATTAGGTCATTGTTGATAGAGGCTGGTGGCAACAAATATTCTCAATAGAGGCACCATGATATCTCATAAGATTGAGACAATGTGTCCCATTGGGTGATCCAAAGGACATGTGATCATGAAATTTGTGGTCACCGTAATTCCTCTAGTGGAATTTGACATAAGCTCCTTGGAGTTAGAGTATGTCATTTAATCACATAATAAGTAAGATCTGTAACTAAAAGATTTGAGAGGTAATCTTAATAGGTGATAGCACTACCTTGTTAGATTATGTATACTAGTTCATGGGGAGTCTGCATGCATGGATAGTAGGTAGCAAGCCTGAGTACTTGGTCTCTCGTTGTAATATACATAAGGTACCGGAGTGTAGTTGACTCTCTATAGTGAGATGTTAAGTCAATTTCAAATTTTGATATTAAGGGAGCTAGTACTCCTATAAGTCCTAGTGGTCCTCGCTCTAAGTTCATATTCCTTAATGGCACGGTTTATGAGGGTTGAAAGAGTTTTTAGTTCACTTTTGTGCATTAAAGTGTTTTAGTAATTACGCAAGGTTGCACAAAGATAAGTGGGTGGTATTTTATGGGTTAATTAATCAACTATCAACATTTTTTGAGCTAGATTAAGTGACCCAAGCCCATGGTGAGCTTAAGTTACTTAAGCCTAGTAGGAAGCCTATAAATACCCCTTTAAGGGTTAGGGTTTTCATGTCTTGCCATTTTCTCCCTAAAATCCAGAAATGGAACCCTAGCCTCGACCCTTGAGATCTCCACCATCTTAGTACCTAGACACTAGGAAGAGTCATCAAGAGGAAAATCATGATGTTTACAAGATCCATTACGACTTTGGAGTTATCTACATCGATTAGAATTGATCTAGGAACATCTGGATCAAAGGTATATGACTTTAGTCTCTAAATCTATGATTTATGTGGTATCTATATTGTTTTTGAATACTTGTTTATCCGTTATGATAGATTTAGAGGGCCTATGATATATTTGCATGCACCCTACGCGCTCTAGGGCATGGGATTAGAGTTATCCAAGGTTCCTAACAATGATTAGTAAGTGGTTAAATATGAAAATTTAACCTAGGAATCAACTAAAGATAACCTTAAAAAAATGGATAACTTAGAAAACAACATTGAAAGTATCCTTGAAAAAGTTATTAACCCCAACAAGGATAAAGAGGCACTTGAAATTGCTCGATCGGGTGAAGTAGGAAATAAACCTAAATCCAGAGTACCTAAAAATCACTTATCTCAAATGTAACATAGATAATCCCATGGTTACGAGGAGACAATCAAGACAAAATGAGATAGGCTTTGTTTGCTATACCTTCTAATTAGGGTAAAAGAATGTAGAGAAAGCCTTGGGAGATGAATCTTAGATTACAACACTACAAGAAGAATTAAATCAGTTTGTTAGGAATGATGTATGGTACTTAGTCCCTAAGCCTAAAGACAAAAATGTGATGGGTACAAAGTAGATATTTAAGAATAAACAAAATGAAAATAGGGTAATTATGAGAAACAAAGCTAGGCTAGTAGCCCAAGGATACTCCCATTGAAGAGATTGATTTTGAGAAAACCATCGCACCTATTGCTAGGTTAGAACCTATTAGAATCCTCCTAGCCATTGCATGCTCATTGAGGATGAAACATTTTCAAATGGACATCAAGAGTGCTTTTCTAAATGGGATTCTTAGTGAAAAAGTTTATATTGAGCAACCTAAGGCCTTTGAGGATCATCAACTTCTCAATCATTTTTATAGGTTAAAGAAAGCCCTTTATGGATTAAAACAAGCCTCTAGAGCTTAGTATGAGAGGCTTACAACTTATCTTTTAGAAAATAGTTTTGAAAGAGGAAGAGTTGATAGAACTCTATTCATTAACAAGTTTAAAGCTAAATTGTTGGATACTCAAATTTATGTACATGATATCGTTTTTGGAGCCACCTCAAGTGATCTTGCCCTTAACGCTGCCAAGAAGATTAAATATGAATTTGAGATGAGTATGGTACATGAACTCTACTTCTTCCTAGGACTATAGATTAGGCAAATTAAAGATAGTATCATTCTATATTAGTCTAAATAGACTAAGGAGTTAGTGAAGAAATTTGGTCTTGAATCCATCAAACACTCTAGGACACCTATGAGCACGACCATGAAGCTTTTCAAGGACACATCTAGAAAGGATGTTGAGCAAACGCTTTATTGAAGTATGATAGGGAGTCTATTATATCTCACTACGAGTCGTCCAAACATCTCATTTTAATGTTGGAGCTTGTGCTAGGTACCAGGCAAACCCCAAAGAGTCACACTTAACTTTTGTTAAAAGAATCATATGTTACATTAGTGGTACTCTAAACTTTGGGTTATGATATCCTTATGATTCCTCTCTTGATTTGCTGAATATTCTAATGCTATCTGAACCAAAAATGTAAAGGATAGGAAAAATGCTTCTAGCACTTGCTTCTTTGTCAAGGATTGTTTAGTTACATGGCTTAATAAGAAACAAAATTTGATATCTTCGTCTACTGTTGAAGTAGAATATATCACGGTATGGAGTTGTTGTACTCAACTCCTTTAGATGAAACAAATTCCCAATGATTATGGAGTTGAGAAATGTACGATGAACATTTTTTGTGACAACGCTAGTGTTATTAATATTTCCAAAAATCCTATTCTTCATTCCCATAATAAGCACATTGAAATATTTCATAACTTTATTAAGGATTTAGTTGAAAATAAGGTCATCTCTCTAGAGTTTGTCCCAACTGAACAACAATTGGCAAACATATTCAACAAACCCTTGGATTCTCTTAGGTTTGAATTCTTTAGGAAATCTTTGGGCAGATGCCTAATTGATCTATGTCATAGAGTTGGGGCTTAAAGGTTATGTTCTTTATCGCTTCTTTCCTTTATTCCTTTGGTCTTTACCATATCTTCTTTAGGCATTTGATTATTTGTGTTTACTTGTTTTATTAGCATGATTTGTAATATCTCAAGTGTTTGTTAATTAATCACTTTTAAGATACAAGATAATTGATAAATAAACATCTTTGTATAGTAGGAAATCAAAAAAAGTTACACTTTGTAATTGATTAAAAGGGAACTTCTTAAGTTTAGCTAAGAAAGTAGATTTTAGCTTCTTTGGTAGAATCAAATGTCATGCTTAAATCTTTTGTTCGACCAAAATCAATATTATTGTTTCCGAAGTGAGTTAAGGTGATACTGATTTATTGGCTAAGATCAATTCATATATATATATATATATATATATATATATATATATATATATATATATATATATATATATATATTCATGGTTGCATTTGTATCCACTTTGGGGGTGTTTCCAAATGTTGCAAGTGAGCAGCATATGTAAGGAAAAAAATATATAAGATCATGGTGTACAATGTCTCCACTTAGAAAAAAAATGATATCTAATTAAGGGGGAATTAAGTTGTGTTGTATGCAGATCAACAATGTCGTATTAAACAGAAATATGATGATCTTAGAACAAATTGACTAGATGTGTTTTTAATTTGATTGGGCATGACTTGATTCCTTATGAGAATTCAATCTAAAAATATAGAACTAGACAGTAAGCTATTGTCCCTTGAACATCAATGTTTATGCTTCTATGTTGATCTTCTTATACTATAATTTTTATACATTGAGTTTCTAAACTAAGATTGGGACTAATTATACTCTTTAGATTTGGAATATCATTTTTGTTCTAGTTAACCTATATTATCTGAGCATTCTACTTGTTTTATTACTTTTTTATTCTAATTTTCCAAGTTTTGTAATTTAAATTTTGCCTAAGTTAATTAGTTAACTTGCTTCCAAAGTTCCTTCTTGTGTTTTACATTTGTTCCTTAGTTGTTCAGTTAGTGTTCCATTTCTTTCCTAGTGCTGTCTATACTACTTCGATCACTTGAGCACTAGCACTGGTTCCACCACTCAAATGGTTGTGCTTAAGTGACCATAAATTGTATCCGGTGGTGCTTCACGCGGTCTCATTGCCCAAGCATTCTTTAAGTTGTTTCCAACGTCACTTCCAACATTCGCACCACTCGAGCGCTAATCCTACATCCAATGTCCTGAGCGGCTATTTAAAGTCTTTCAGCTTGCATTTTGAATTCATTTTCTCCTCTTAGCTATTTCAAGCATTCTAGGTTGTTGCTTTGTACTTTCTAGCTTTGTTTCATGTCATTTCTATTGTTTTGTTTGCACAGTATTGTTGAAGACTTCGTTTTAAGTATTTCTAGCTATTTAGTTTTCATTAGATTTTTTTTCTTAAGTTTTTGTAGCTTTCACTTCTTTTTTATGGCTAGACGTCGTCATCACAAGGAGGTTACTCTTACCACATCTCCAAAGTCTATTCATGGCTTTCTTTTCCAAGGTTTATTCAACCTAGATGACCTTTTTTTAGAGTGTTTTCACTTCGAGAAGGCTTATGATCATTACTGCTCTAGTCTTATGGGTCGTAGAGTAAAGGTAGAGCACCTCATTGATCTTAGGGCTTTCCATGACACTCCTCTCCCCACTCTTGTTCATGCTTAAGGGTAGGAAACCTTGTTTACTCTTTGCGAGACTTCGTATCCCACTATGTTCAAATGTTCTATGCAAACATCCACTCAATCTTTGGATATATGTACTTCATTTTCCTATATTTGTATCCAGAACCTGTTTTTATATTATATATACCTCTCTTATGTTTTTTCCTGTTTATATTACTTTGTCTATTTTGTGACAAAAAGAAGGAAATACATGCTACATAGAGGGAACATGATATATAGGGGGAGTATTTACTTTTTGAGATGGAGTGTTTATAATTTTGAGATATTGGAGGGAATTAACTTTAAGATATTGGGATAAACCAAATTACTTCTTGGTTACATATTTCAAAAGTTCAAGAAAGAACACGAATTTTTCATGTGATAAATCTTTAATATTCTTTCGAACTTCTTTGAATCATAAAATACATAGGAAGCTTTATTTCATGATCCTCATTGCATATATTCTAGTTGGTGAAAGCACTTGGTGCTTTTCTCTTGACCAACTACTACTTGTAAAGTTTTTCCTATGTTTGGTTGATTTGCATGTAATCAAGTGTGTTTCTCTTTGGATTTTGCACATTGATCTCCTTATTATCATGTTTTGCTTCCTTAACGATATTTTATGTCACACAATGCTTTACACTTGGTATAGTTGTTTTTTGTGCATGCAAGTTACAAGTTCGAGAGAACAAGTCTACATTCTAATGCGATTTTTGTCTTTTCTTGTGTTGTTTTTAGATGAGTGTATTTGAGTGTTATGTAAACTCCATTATGAGAGTTTAGAGGGATTTATGTAACAATGTTTTATAAAAAAAAATTCAAAATGGGAGATTGTTAGGACAATGAGTCTACATTGAATATTCAAGGTTGTTGTTTGCTTAACCGAAAAGTTATAGATAAGTCTAAAAAGGTTTAGCTTATAGCAAGTTAGGTGTTTAAAGAATTAAGGAAGATTGGTATTCTTTTTTAACTACAATGCTAATGTATTGGTTTGGAAAAATAGGGGATGCTTGAGCAATGAAAGCAGTGGTCAAGTGTTTATCCAACACTCAAGCGGCTAAGGTGCTTAAGTGGTGGGTAAGCGCGCTCTAGCGCTCATCCCGAATCTGTTAGAATATGGCAAATATTTTTTTGGAAATTCACGAATATTGTATTTGGACAATTCGAGATACCGATCTCCTGAGGCCTAAAGGCCTATATAAAACCTTCTTTAACCCATTTAGAGTTGGACACTTACAAAGGGATTCAACCTAACTTGCTCTATCATTCCTAATCTATCAAAAATGATTAAAGTATCGAATCTAAGGTTGTTGGAAGACATGCATCCATTCAGTGAGGCTGAGGAAAATTCACTTAAGCAATTAAAGATTATTGCGCCACAAACATGGATCAAGTTGTATGTTCTAGAGAATAAGTCTTTAGGGCAAAGTAGTCAAGTAATTTGGTGTGACTTGATTTCATATAGTGGGTTTAGATTTAAGGTCTTTGACCCAGTGGTTTTTTTTATCTCCATAATTAGTTTGAGAGTTTTCCACATAAAAAATTCTTGTGTTCCTTGCATATTGATTTGATTTTAGATATTTGTTTATCCCAAATATCTCATAAATTAATTTGTAGTATAATTTTTAAAATACACACATTCACTCCTCATCCTTCCCCTCCTTCTTCCTCCCTCTTTGGGTGTTACCCTACTTGGTATCACTTTCCTAACCCGTCTTAGCTTAATTTCATCTTAATCCTTCAAGATAGCATGTTGCCCACATTTTTAGACATGTCCTAAGCCACCAAAGGATCCCCCACCTTATTTTGATACCTCCACATGACATACTACTTAGGAAAACAATCTTTTTTAGCTAATGAAGAGGACTTGGAGGTCCCTTGGAAATGAGCTCTTCTATAATCCATTGGGCACTATTGTTGGAACTTGAATCTTTGTAATGTTTTGCATATTTTAAGAGTTCCATAATGCATCAAATACTTTTATCCCGATTTTATTTGCATCAAGTTTCATAATCTAGTTTTCTATTAACTTTGAACCTTAACATCATATATCAATGGTTATTGAATCATGCTTTATTTTTTGTTCTAGTTTTGGTACTAAGTTTATATCTTTTAACTACTTGTTTAGGCTAAAAAGGAGATTTTTTGGACCTCTCTTTTGCCTACAAAATCACCCTTAAACCTAAGTGATTTAGTAATGAACTTGGCTTATGAATTGAATGTCTAGGTAATCTCAACTATAGTGAGTCAATTGAAGGTCATTTCATAGAAAGAAAGGAACCAATAGATCCTCCAATCATTAGCTATTTTGCAATAGTTTTTTAATTCAATTTTACTATTTTGCACTAGTCTTATTTTCAACCTTGTTAACCCAAGCTTCTTACCCGTTTTCAACAAAATTCATTCTCCTCTTATGCAAGCTTCTTCCATGTTTTCAACAAAATTCATTATCCTTTTTTTGAACAATTGAGCTAAAGAGTTTTTCTTAAAAAAATTCATTCACATTTCAAATCTTTCCATTTCTCCTATACCATTATGATCATCAATCTCCTTGTGATTTGACACTCAATTTATCATAAAATTGGAACTACAACTAACTCCCTCTATTTAGGGATACGATGCTTTGACGTACACATTTGGGAGAAATATTTATGAACAATTAAAAAAAATTAATGACTATGGCATATCAAATTAATGCAAAACTATTTGCAATACATAATTCTTACTCTTGATGGAAATCATGAACCAAATAGCAAAGTGGTTGTACCATGCTATCAAGATAAGTTTTTTAATCAAAGGGTCTTATTATTCTCAATGTCATTAAGTCATATTAGAACATAAAGTTTGTAGATGCACATTTCACTCTATTGCCCATTTCAATAATCTCACTATGAATATTATCACTTTTGCCTCATATGTCAATCATTGATATAGTTGTAGTCAAAGGCTTATTCTGCGTTTGAAATTATATAAAATTAACACAACCATGTCAATCATAGCCGACCATTAATATAATGATTCACTAGATTATTTGTCTTGTGTAAAAGGACTTCTATGTTATTTTACTTGAAAGAAAAATACACAATTATCTATGTGCTTAACAGCAAGCAACAATGGCACCAATGAAACTCTTATTAGGATTTATATATATTAAGAAGCTAATTTAAACAATTGCTAGACTCCTGGAGTCAAAAACACAAAATAAAAAAAATATACAAAATAATAATAATAATAATAATAACAACAACAATAATAATAAGTATTCTAGAGCATATCATCCATGAAATAGTGAAAGTTATTTGGATTATTTAATAACATCGAATGACTTATAGATAATGAGCAAATTAGCAATCAAGTCCAACCTACCATTTGATAAGTGAGACTATTTAATTTGTTAAGTCTATATTGTATCATCTTTCACACACATGCCTTATAGATAATGAGCAAATTAACAATCAAGTCCAACCTACCATTTCGTAAGAGAGACTATTTAACTTGTTGGGTCTATTTAGTATCATCTTTCGCACACCTGGGCTTTCTTCAAAAAGAACCTGCCAATGACGATTTGCGTGAATTAAAAGCAATCAACACCAAATAAAATAAATGTAAGTTTGTCAAGTGAAAACCAGCCTCCATGTATACCGCACCTTTCACCTACCTATTGATAAGAGATTTTTTGTGTAAGAGAAAACTTGTTCACCTTAATTTTCTTTCTAATGTGATATGTAGAACATGCACACACTTATTGAGTGTTATATGGTGTATATACTATAATCCCATTTATCCTTTCTCAAGTGAAGTCGTGTTTATAAAGTAATACTCATTTTTATTACTTCTTGAAAAAAAAAAGATATTAGCATAGAAGTATGAAAAAAATACAAAGAGAATATATTTGATAAACTAATCATTTTCTCATCTTTGCATTAATTGCTAGGAGATATTCACCACTCTAAAATCAAACTTACAAGTTTTAAACCCTAGACTTGTTAAAATAACTAGGCCAAGTAGTTATTAGTATTGTTATTACTACTATCACTATCAATATTGTTATTATCACTATCACTATTATTGGCTAATTAATGTAACGTGGGAAAGGATAAGAGTTTAATAATTGTAGTAATTCTTTATATTAAAAAAATTAATAATTTCACTAATAAATGTTAGAATGGTGACTTGAAAGCAACATAGATAACTATTTAAAAAGCAAAACATCATTTACAAAAACTTATTACAAAGTATGGGAGGTTGGCCTATTGATTTTTGGTTTAATTAAGAGTTTGATATATATATATATATATTACGAAGTATGGGAGATTGGCCTATTGATTTTTGGTTCAATTTATTTTTGTGCCATGAGGATTATGATGTATATGTTAAGAGTCTCTGTCCTACAAGGATTATGAATTGGTTTTGTCAACGCATGGAGTTCTATAAACAAATCTAAGTCCTTTGATCAGAGTGTGTAAGAATCAGTTTAACCAGAGTTGTTAGAGTGACTTCAGTTAATCTTTGTGATTTTAGCCAATCTTAGTGGCTTTAGCCAATTTGTGTGGAGAAAGCTCTCTCAATTTGATTTTGTAATTTTGATTTGAAGATTAGTGAATTGATCATCATTGCCCAGGAAATGTAGGTAAAGACATTCTTATCGAACTTGGTAAATATTATGTCTCGTTTTTTTATGCCTATTGCTCTTGTTATTTATCTTTATATTATAGGATAATTTAATTTGTATTTTATATTATACTTTTGACGTCTTGGGATTAGGTTAAATCATGCACAACAAATGGGTATTAGAGCATTGATTCTATCTAGGGTTAGTTCAGGGCTATTTGTTATTGCACTAGCTAAAAGAAAATGGTAGAGACTTTGTTGTTTAAAACAACAATTATTAATGCAAAATTTGCAATAGAGAAATTTGGTAGAACTAATAATTTTAGAATAAACAAGAATTAATCAGTAGGTTTATAGTTTCATTTGCTTCTCATAAAAGCTTAGAAGTGCTCCGTTATGAAGGAGACATCTGCAAAATTTTGTGGAAGACGTTGGAGGACAAGCAGATGACAAAGAGTCTAAAAAATTGACTCTATTTGAAGAAAAAAACATTTTTGCTTTCTATATCAACCAGGTTTTTCTATGAATGATCATATACTTGCATTTGATAAAATCATAGTAGATTTGTTGAATTTAGATGAGAACATTACATATGGTAAAAAGACCTTATTGTTATTGAATTTGTTTCCTATTTCTTAATGAGTATGAACATCTCACCACCACCTTAATTTGTGCTAAGGATACGATAACTTTTGATGTCATGCCTTCTGCTTTGTGAAGCTTTGAATATAGGAAGAAGGACCAAAAGAATCATAAAGATATGTTAGTAGAAGCTTTAATAGTGAGTGATTGATCTCAAAGTTGGAAACAAAGAAGATAATGCTCAATCTAAAGGCAAACCTATAGAAGATGAATATGCCTTTTTTCATGAAAAAGAGCACTGAAAGAAGGATTGTCCTAAGCTATAGAAGAAGAATAAAAATGAGATAGTCTCTTATGCTTGTGTGGCTAAGTTTTGAGATGATGAGTTAAACTTTGCTTTGGTTGACTTATCCTTTGTTTATAACTTAGATGAATGGACTTTTTATACTAGATACACTTATCACATATGTCCTTACCAATAGTGGTTTTTTTGCTTTGAAAAACTAAAAAGTAGAATTGTTTACATGGGTAATGATAATGCTTGTGAGATAACAAGAATAGGATCATCTAGTTGAAGACCCATGATGGATCAACTAAAACTTTGACAGTTATTTGATATGTTCCTAGTATGAAGAAGTGTCTCATCTCATTGGGAATATTAGAATCAATGGGTTTCATTTTTACTATAAAAGATGAAATTTTGAAAGTTATGTCAGGTTAACTTGTGGTTATGCAAGGAACAAAGAAAAATAATTTGTACTACTTTCAAGGGAGTACAATTGTCAAATTAGTGGCTACATCAAAAATAATGAAGGAGATGCTTCAAATCAAGCACTTCCTTACCAACAAGATTCAATCATTATTAGTAGACCAAGAAGAGAGATTCACATGCCTACTTGATTCATTGATGTGGTGGCATATGTACTTTCAATAATAGAGAGTAATGTATCTTCTTTTTTCTAATAATATACAGTGATGTTACTTCTTACTAGTTGGAAGTGGTTAATAATTTGCAAATTTGAACACTTTGGGGCATATGACTCCTAAAGGCCCATTTAAGGAATCCTTTTGCCACAAAGATTATGATATGACAATTTGTTGTAGGTTAGGAGTCCTTGTCTCACAAGGATTATGAATTGGTCTTGTCAAGGCTTAGGGTCCTATAAATAATTGGAGTCCTCCAGTTAGAAAGTGTGAAAATGACTTCAACCAAAGTAGTTAGAGTACTTTAGTCAATCTTTGTGGTTTTAGCCAATCTTAGTAGCTTTAGCCAATTTGTGGAAGAAAACTCTCTTAATTTGATTTTGTAATTTTGATTTAAAGATCAGTGTCTCCTCTTTCATCTCTATTTCTCTTGCTATTTATCTTTATGTTATAAGCTAATTTAGTTTGTATTTTATTTGGTGCCTTTAAAAGTTGTGTGAGATTAGACAAAAGCACAAGGAGACCAAACTAAAGTTTTTCGTTCAAAAATTTATCACATTAAAATTAATTATGTTTTCCCAGTAACATCTTTTTGTTACTACTTAACCATATCAATTGAATGTGTTGATGCACTTGATCTACCTATCTTAGACGAAACAATAATCTAAACAAGAAAGTAAAATTTCTTGTCTTTGATCCTCAATAACATCCCTTTGTATTTTTATTTTTTTTATATAACACTTTCTCAATCTTTAATTTCATCTATTAAAACTCATATAATATGTTTTATTGTAATCAAAAGTGCCAAATATATGAAAAATATAAAATACCAAATACAAAAATAAAATCATCAATTAATATAACAATATCTTATATCAAGCCAATCATTATTCTTTCAAATAATAAGACAAGAAATCAGGCTATGTGCCCAACCAAAAGTACAAAGGAAGATAACAAAGTATACAAGAAAAACCAAAGAAACTTGCAAACTGCAGGTAGAGATTCACAACCTTATTCATGCAATCAAATTGCCTGATTAATATGCATAATCTCCTTTATATATTCACATTAGTGGATTAAAAAAACCAAAACAGAAAGGCTTCCACTCCAAATGAATTAAAGCTACACCCGATATATAGTGATCAATTAAAAATAAAAATAAAAATAAAAAGAATGTTCATTGTCTGTTTTAAACTAACAATCTGACCCACTTTCAAGACTAAAAGAAATGAGAAAATAATTCAACTTTCTTCCATTTTAGTTTCTTTTTCCATGCAAGCCAAACCCAAGATATCTCTCTCAGCAACAAAGCTACAGCAAGCATATACACAACAGAAAATACCTGGTCAGTCTCTGGTAAGGACAAGAACCGGGAAGCCATGAGAGATAATGGAAAGGGATGCGAGAGCTGTGCTTAGCAGATGAAGTTTTATATATTCAATAATCTTAGTAGGTGGCATACTAAGCACGGCTCTCGCATCCCTTTCCATTATCTCTTTAACAACAATAATCATTCACGGCTGCACAGCATTTAGTATGCCACCTACCATGTTAGGTGCTTTATAGTGACATGTAGAGTCTGCTTTATCCAAGCTTACTAGGTTGTCTTTTCTGCTGATTCAACTCTACCCCAAAATCCTGGCCTTACGGTTTAAGAAGATGCTAATTCACCCAAGTGGTACTTATTGAATAAGGCATCTCAGTTGTGAAAATATGCATGGTGGTGCCTTTTCGGTAGGTACGGGAAAAATACCCTTCAATGTTGTAGCAGATCCTATGTTTTAAGAGAACATTTGAGAGTAAGAAAATAAAGACAAAATAAATAAATAAATGAAAAATAGATTTAATAGTGATAAACTTTTTTATATTACTTTAATCGTATTTTAGTTTTTTTCTCTTTTATATAAAAATTAAATTAATTTGAATATATATACATTTTTAATTAATTTTAATTATATTTTTTTATAATAAATATTTTTTATTACCTTTTTTATATGAATATTAAATAATTTGAATATACATAAAATTTTAATTATAGTTAATTTTTTGTATCTTTTATAATAAATAAATAAATATGAGAAAACCATTTTTTAAATATATTTTTTTCTTTTCTTATTAATTTTGGAACCAAACATAACTTTAATAATTTTTTAATATCAATTTTTTTTTTTTTCATCAATGCCAATATTGAAAGACCTCTCTGATGCAAAATAAGGACACTTGTACAATCCACTCTCTTTCTCCACCTTTTTTTTTTTAAATTTTCCTAAGTATATTATTTGAATCTTAGATTTTCATCTAAGTATTTATTAAAACCTTATCACATTCACTAAAATTATTAACCCTATTTTCCTTTTTTTTTCTTTTTTTCTTTTTTTTGTGTGTGTCTCTTGTTCTCCATTATTTTATATCCCTTATCATGTCATTTAAGAAACTGCTTCCCCTTTTTAGAATTATTAATTTCCCCTTCTATGTGAGTATGCTTTTTATGTAGATAGTAATATTTCATCAAAACATATCCTATCTTTTCAATTAATTTATTAGACCACTACATATGTAGGCTTATTAGCTAGCATGTCACTTCAGTTATTAAGGGATCTATTTACACTTTGCTTTGTCTTTTCTCTCTTTTCAGCTGCTCTCAATCAACCCACTTCTATGCAAGAGGAAAATGTCGCGATATATCGCCGAAATATCGTGTGTCGGAGGGTATCGACATGATATTTCTTGGAGAAATGGACCGATATTTCGCCATTTATCGCGATAAATCGGCGATTTTTATCCGATATATCGCGTGGTCAACGGGGTCAACGAAAGTCAGATCCGCAACAGTGCCCGTCAACGCGCTACAGTGCCTCCCCATTTTGCTTGGGGCTGAGAGGATTTGAACCCCAAACCAAAAGGTTTGGGGTTCACCCGCTTACCACCTGGGCTAAGTTGCCCTTTCATACATAATATGCAACAGCTATATATATACTTAAATTAATTATATAAAGAAAATATAAGAATATTTTAAAGAGCAAATTAATTATAATTATTTTATAATTAAATGCAAAGTCTTTTAATTAATTACCAAAAATATAAAAATTATATAATTTTCTTCATAATGTTTTTAATATCATTAATAATTAATTAAATATTAAAAAATTATATATATATCATTATTTATTTTACATTGTTTAATACAATTGAATTAAATGGATCATATTTTAATACTAATATATATTTTAAAATTAGACATATTATAATCAAATATCATAATATTAGGTGTAATTTAATAATAAATGTACACTTATAAAATTCATATTTTTATCGATGCATACGATATTATTATCAAATATGATAAATCATGTTATACATATATCAAAATTTTCAATAAAATAACTTTAAAATGTCTATTATACTTCTAATTATATTATTACGAGGTTTTCCTTACATTTTCATGAGTTTTTAACAATTTTAAGCTTACCATATTTTTTTCCAAAATATCCACCGATATATCTCCGATATATCCGATATATCCGTAAAATCGAAATACCGATATATCTGTGATTACCGATATTTTCATCCTTGCTTCTATGATCTTTCTTTAAGTTCTTTCCCATGAATGTCATCATCCAAAGACCTAATTTTTGACACACCATTAAATACAGAAATAATCCTGCCCATACAAGAGATGAAGTGCTAGTGCTTTCATTGGATTATGTTACTTAGTTATTATTCATTCTAATAACTTTTTTAATAGAAGTAATATTTCATTAACCAACATCTTATCTTGTTAATTAATTTAACTTAATTTTGGAAAGATTTTAGTTCCCACCTGTCATGAAGATTGAATGTGTCTTCATGCCTCATTGAAATCTTATTTGAACCAATAAAATTATTTTTTTAAGTCATTTTTTATGGGTTTGACTTTGGTGCATAGCTATATGTGTATGATACATGGTGGATTAAATTTCCAATTTAAAAAAAATGTTGTGATTTTTCTCTAAACTTTTAATTTTGGGAGTTATGTTTAGTTGGGTATTTGTTACTAATTAAGGATCACCAAGCATGACAGCATGTTACTAAATTATCAATATTTTATTATAAATTGATTATCTATGAATTATAAATTTATGAGTTTATACTTGTATTTGATTAGTTTAATACTTTAATTTAAATATTAATTATACTTTAGAACTTTAAAAGTAAATTTATGCTCTTGAACTTGGACTATTAAAAATTTAATAATTCTTTTTTTTTTTTACTTTGGAATATGTAAATTTGTGTTGTAACTTAAAAATATTAATTTTGAAATAGTGATAAATTTATTATAGATTTATAATTTATAAAGAATGGATAGTGCAAGTGAAACAGTAATGATATCAAATTGGTATCTAGCAATTGGATTTTTTTTTTTTTCTATATAAGGCTACAATTGTTGTGAGTTACAACATATAGAAACTAGCTACACATTTCGGTTAGTTTGTTATAGATAGGATTAGCAAAACAATATTTTAAGCACGTTTTTAGCTGGATATGCCCAACACAATAGGCAACTCTATGCTTTTAAGTGAATGCGACAAAGGTTGTTTGGTTCCTATCAACATTGGGCTAAAAACCTGCTTTTAAGCACGTTTTTTTTTTTTTTTTGTATTCCCTTATAGATATATTTTTCTTTTTCTTTACGGTTCCAATTTTCTACAATTTGGCTATGGATTTTTAAAATTCTTAAGTAACTTTTGAATGATTCCTTATTGAAAATGTAACTAAATTGGCAATAAATTTTGTAGTACCATTTTAGTTTTCAAAAGGAAAACCTGGAGGCTATGTTTGATTCGGAGAGTTTGAAGGAAAATATGAGAGAAAAAAAATAGAAAGGAAAAGTATAAGAAAGGAAAATGTGAAGAAAATTAAAAATAAATTTAAAATCAATAAATTATTTTTATATGTTATTTCAAACTTTTTTTCATTTATTTAACTCTTTTACGGAAAGATTAAATAATTTAAAATTTTACAAATCTGTTAATAATTTTAATTATATTTTAATTTCTTTTGTATTTTCCATAATAATAAAAAAATCATTTTCCTTAATATTTTTTTTCTTTTCCTATTACTTTTCAAGAACCAAACATGGTCTTAATTAGGAAATGTACTAAATCTTAATGCCTTAAAAAAAAATTAAGTAGTGCATTTTTTGCTCACATATAAACTTATAATCATAAAAATATAATGTATACCTACCCGAAGTCTTCAACTAGATTTTGAGCCTTCAATTGGACTTAAACTCCGATCAAATCAAAGATTTAGCTATAAACTACTCAAAAGATTTTTCATTTCTTGCTAAATCATTGACAGTTCAGAATTGATTCCCAAACATTTCATAAAGTTGATAATTATTTTTATGAATTTCTAACTTGATTATTTTGTATGTATAGCGCATAGAAACTATTCTTTAATTTTCCCATAAATAAATTCAACCCAATTTTGAATTATTTCATTAATCCTACAATAAATGAGAATTATAATATCAAAATGATATCTAATAATGGAATATTTCACAAAATTATCAATTTGGCAATTACTAGAAAGGTCTTAATTGCATATTAATGGCACAACTGTAATAAGTTAAAACACATAGGAGCAAGCTACACATTTTTTCTATTTTGTTCCTTGTAGGTGGCCTAAACATATTTTGGGAAAGTTTTGTAAACCCATTAATCCTATAATAAATTTGAATAATGACATGGATAGATATCTAACAATTTAATATTTTTTAAAATATTAATTTGACAAAAAAGACTACATTAAAAATGTTGTCTTTTCTTGCTAATAATCTTATATGCTATGTTTGGTTCTCATAAAGTTTGAGAGAAAATGTAAGGGAAATAAAATAGAAAAAAAAAAGTAGAAAGAAAGAAAAATGGAAGGAAAATAAAAAGTAGATATAAAGTCAATAAATTATCTTTATATATTACTTCAAATTTATTTTATTTATTTAACTCTTCTACATAAATATATAAATAATTTAAAAATATATAAGTTTGTTACTAATTTTAATAATATTTTACTTTTCTTCATATTTTCCATAATAAAACAAAACATAAGAAAATTATTTTTTTAAACACTTTTTTTCTTTTCTTAATACTTCCCGGTAACCAAACATAGCCATAATAGATGAGGATTATAATATCAAATAGATATCTAACTATGACATATTTTACAAAATTATCAATTTGGTAATCACTAGAAGATCTTAAATTACATATTAACCACACATTTCTCCTATTTGGTTCCTAATAGGATAGGCCTAAAAATAATTTGGGAAAGTCGAGGTAAACTCATTAATGCTATAATAAATTTGGATTATAACATCAAATAGATATTATCTTAAAATTAAATATTAATTTAGCAAAAAAAATACATTAAAAGTGTTGTCATTTTTTGCTAAATCTTAAAACTATTAATTCTTCATGCAATCAATTCTAATTATTTGATTTTCTTTAATAACTACTCTCTTCTTCTTTCCAATTTCACCAAAAATAAAAAAGTAGCCACATTTCTATGGTTGTGTATAAACAAAGTGTAATACCTTCCATTGAGTCTTGGAATATATATAAACTATGACCAAATCAAAGATTTAGCAAAGAACCACCTAAGAATTCCTGCCAAATCTTTTAGTGTTCAAAGTTGATTCCCAAACGCTTCATGGAACGTTGCTTCGATTTTCCAATAATAAAATGTATCCTAATTTTGGCTATCCTCCTTACTCTTATACCAAATTTTGATTATGATATCAAATTGACATCTAACAATTGGATTTTTTTTTCTATATAAGGCTACAATTGTTGTGAGTTACAACATATATAAACTAGCTACACATTTGGGTTGGTTTGTTACAGATAGGATTGGCCAAAAAATATTTTAAGTAGGTTTTTAGGTAGATATACCCAACATATTAGGCAACTCTATACTTTTAAGTGAATGCGACAAAGGTTGTTTGGTTCCTAACAAGGATGAAAATATCAATAATTACGGATATATTTGTACTTCTATTTTACGGATATATCAGCAATGTATCGAACAAATATTTTGACATAAAATATTAATAAACCTAAAATTAATCAGAAATTATAAAAATATAAGAAAAAACTCTTAAAAATAAAATTATAAGTATAATTGATATATATATATATATATATATATATTATATTTGATAATAATATTGTATGTGATAACAAAAAAATATAAATTTTATAAGTATACATTTATTATTAAATTATATCAAATATTATTCAATAATAATATTGTGATATTTGATTATAATATGTCCAATTTAAAAATATATTTAATATTAAAATTATAATTCATATAATTCAATTGTATTAAATGATATAAAATTAATCAGAAATTATAAAAATATAAGAAAAAACTCTTAAAAATAAAATTAGAAGTATAATAGAATTGTAATTGATATATATATATATTATATTTGACAATGATATTGTATGTGATAATAAAAAAATATGAATTTTATAAATATACATTTATTATTAAATTATATCAAATATTATTCAATAATAATATTATGGTATTTGATTATAATATATCCAATTTAAAAATATATTTAATATTAAAATTATAATTCATATAATTCAATTGTATTAAATGATATAAAATAAATGATAATAATATATGTATAATTTTTAATATTTAATTAATATATTAATGATATTAAAAACACTATGAAGAAAATTATCATGATAATTTTTATATTTTTTGTATTTAAATAGATGAAAATTTTTCATTTAATTATAAAATAATTATAATTAATTTTTTCTTTAAAACATTTTTTTTTTAAATTATGTTTATATGTTGAATTAGAGTATACATATATTTGGTGCAACTTATATAATGGGGGGCAAGCTCATTGCATTGCAAACCTTTGAGCTGGGGCTTGAGTTTGACTGCACAAACCGCGTTGACTGCACCAAAATAACCTAATAAATAGGTAAAATATCAATAAATTCCAAAAAAATCGATGAGATTCACGATAAATTGTCAAAATATCGAGATATCGATATTTCTCCCACATATATCGTGTCGAGGTCCACTGATAGTCGATATTTTAATCACTCATTCCTAACAACACTGGCCTAAAAACCTGCTTTCAAGCAAGTTTTTTTTTTTTTTTTTGTATTCCCTTATAGATATTTTTATTTTTCTTTACAATTACAATTTTCTACAATTTGGCTATGGATTTTTAAAATTTGTAAGTAACTTTTGAATGATTCCTTGTTGAAAATGTAACTAAATTGGCAATAAATTTTGTAGTACCATGTTAGTTTTCAAGAGAAAAACCTTTAGGCTATGTTTGATTTGAAAAGTTTGAAGGAAAACGTATAAGAAAGGAAAAAGTGAAGAAAATTAAAAATAAATTTAAAATCAATAAATCATTTTTATATACTACTTCAAACTTTTTTCATTTATTTAACTATTTTACGTAAAAAAATAAATAATTTAAAAATATACAAGTCTGTTAATGATTTTAATTATATTTTACTTTCTTTTGTATTTTCTATAATAATGAAAAAAATTCATTTTCCTTGATATGTTTTTTCTTTTCTTGTTACTTTTCAAGAACCAAACATAGCCTTAATTAGGAAATGTACTAAATCTTAATGCCTTAAAAAAAAAATTAAGTAGTGCATTTTTATGCTCACATATAAACTAATAATCATAAAAATATAATGTATACCTACCCCAAGTCTTCAACTAGATTTTGAGTCTTCAATTGGACTTAAACTCTGATCGAATCAAAGATTTAGCAACAAACTACTCAAAAGATTTTTCATTTCTTGCTAAATCATTGACCGTTCAGAATTGATTCCCAAACACTTCATGAAGTTGATAATTATTTTTATGAATTTCTAACTTGATTAATTTGTATTTATAGGGCATCGAAACTATCTTTAATTTTCCCATAAATAAATTCAACCCAATTTTGAATTATCTTATTAATCCTACAATAAATGAGGATTATAATATCAGACAGATACCTAATAATTGAATATTTCACAAAATTATCAATTTGGCAATTATTAGAAAGGTCTTAATTAGTATTAATGGCACAACTGTAATAAGTTATAACACATAGGGGCAAGCTACACATTTTTCCTATTTTGTTCCCTATATGTTTAGCCAAAACATATTTTGGGAAAGTTTTGTAAACCCATTAATCCTATAATAAATTTGAATTATGACATGGATAGATATCTAACAATTGAATATTTTTAAAAATATTAATTTGGCAAAAATACTACATTAAAAATGTTGTCCTTTCTTGCTAATAATTAACCATTTGAAGATAATCCATAAATGCTCCAAGAAGATAAGGGTTTTTTTTTCCTTTTTTGGAAAAATTGATGATTCATTTGTATTCATAGGGCATCAAATGGTGTCTTAAGTTTTATATTAATAAATTTAACCTAATTCTGAAAATTAAATATAATTGGATATTTTTCTAAATTACCTATTTAGTCGTCAAAAGAAATATTTTAATTGGTAATAATTTATAACCAATGTTTTTAGAACTAGACTAGTGATTGAATTGGAAAAGTTATTAATTCATGGTTCACTAGTCAGACGCGATCGAATCAGTGACGTCGTAAATTATAATTTATGTATCATATAAAATTTAAAATAATTATAAGAAATTAAAATTATATAGAATTAAAAAATTCAATAATATTTCATTTTTATATTTGACATATCAAATTGAATGATGAAGATAAATATAAATATATCAACATTTTAAATTTTATTTAAATATAACATATATGATATTTAAATATAAATACATATTTAAAATATAAAAATTTATAATATTTAATTTATTTGCATGTATTTTTTATATATTATTTTGAAAATATTATATTAATTAATTTATATTATTTTTATATTCATCATTATATAGTTATTATAAAAATAAATGTGAAAGGGTATATAATAAAAATTTGAAGAAAAAAAAAACATTAATCATTTTGATTTGCAACTATGATAAAATGAAGAAGTTTCATAACTTAATGCTCAATCTTCAATTTTTACACCTAAATGTCTCAGGCTCAAGCATTCTAGCTTGCAAAAAAAATTTCTTCTCACTAACTAATCCCATATCGGAAATGGATCAAAAATATGTAGGGATTATGAGGTATAAAAGATATGCAAGAATCATTAACTTACAAGACTAAGAACTTATTGGGCTTGATGATAAATGGGTTAGATAGACTCCTCATGGAGTGATCGGATCCCTAGAAACGTCGTCGTTTTGGCCTTAAAAAAAAATTCGAATTTTTCGATTTGTGAATAACTACCCAGTTCGAGCTGTTCACTGGTTCAACCGTTGGTTTGTCCGATTCACAGGCAGTTTGATGTCAAACGATTTTTTGGGATGGGCTGGACAGATTTGGTCACCGATCGTCAATTGAATCGGCCAGTCTGAACCAGTTTTTAAAACATTGTTTATAACATATAGAACTAAATTACACATTAGGGTTTTTTGGATCCATCCTAACATTGTAGGTTAAAAAATGTTGTAGATATGTTTAATACATTGAGAGGCTTACGTATTTCCAAATGAATTCTACAAAGTAGATTTGAGGTCGAACATAGGCCCTAGTCAACCTATTGGGAATGTTAACTTAAAACCATTGGTACATTGATTTGGCTCATCCTCACTTGGTATGCTAAGAATGCATTATGAGTTCTTTTTCTATTAAAAAAGAAAGTTAAAAGTTGGGTTTTGATATAAAATATTTTTTTTTTCTCCAAAAGTATTCTCTACTATGTAATCAATTCTAACTGTTATGCTAGAAAGTATCTCAATTAAGTTCTTGTTGAGTCAATTTGTAAGTCATTGATAATTTTTAATAGGACATATTCATGTAAGGGACTTTCCTATTATTATCAAGGAAATATCCAATGAGATTTTCTCTTAAAATTAGGTATCTTTGATAATTATAAAATTAGTTTCCTATATGAAATATTCCTATGTAATTAAAAAATATATATTATAGGAAGTGAATTTGAGTAATAGAATGAGTCTCCATTTACATACATGTAATTGTGGCTTTAGGATTTGAGAAATCTCACCATGTAATCTCATTCAACTATAGTGTAAATTTTTCTTTCTCTTTGCTTGTAACCATGGGCTTTACGCCAAACCATATAAAGCGTTTTGTTTTTATTTATTTTCCATTTTTTTTAGTTGGAAAGTTTGTATATGATGAAATCTCTTACAAATCCCTTATATTTAAAAAGACAATTGTTCACTTTCATAAGGTATGTCCTTTAAAGACCACTTTGATGAGTTCAATAAAACTATGATGAATTTGTGGAATATTGATATATTAGAATTGATTATGAAGACCAAGCCATAATTTTGATATATTATTTACTGAATTCTTATGAACACTTTGTAGATAAAATGATGAATGGTACAGATACTCTCTCCATAGAGGATGTTATGGCAGCCCTAAACTCGAGGGAGTTGAAGAAAAGGTAGTTTGAGAGTAAAAAAGAAAGCTCAAACCAAGGTTTGGTGGTAAGAGGAGAATAAAAAAGAAAACTAAGGCTAAGAAAGATCAATCCAAATCTAAATCAAAGTCCTAGGGAAATAACAAGTGTTTTAATTACAACAAGGAAAGATACTATGTGAGAAATATCTATAAAATAAATTTAAAAAAAACTTCTAATTTTGGTGATGCAATAATTACATAAGAAAATTTGGATACTGCAAATGTCTTTTTACTTACGGTTAGTAGCTCAGGTGATAAGTAGATATTTGATTCAAGGTGATCCTATCATGTCTTCCAATAAAGATTAGTTTAGTACCTACTAACTAATAGATGATGGGAAGGTTCTCATAGGAAACAATGTAGCCTACAAGCTTATTAGGATAGGTACAATTTGAGTTAAGATGTATAATGGCATTGTAAGGACATTAACTTATGTAAGACATGTTCTAAACTTGAAGAAAAATTTGATTCTACTAGGGAGATAGATGCCCATATAAATATGGAGATAAATTAATAAAAATTTCAAAGGGTGTTCTCATTGTGATAAATTGATAACAAAGTAATGATCTTTATACTTTGCAAGGCAGCATGGTTATAAGTGTAGCTAATGTTTCAACTTCCAAAATCAATTTATGAGACTACCAAATTGTGGTATATGTGACTTAGACATATGAGTTAGAGAGAATTACAATTTTAAGTAAACAACATTTGCTTAGAAGAGAGAAAAAAGGAGAACTAGATTCTTGTGTGTGTTATATGTTCAAAAACATTGTAAGGTTAAATTTAGTGCACCTGATCACAAGATTAAATGTACTTTGGATTATATAGATTCAAATCTTTAAGGACCATCTCTAATTGTATCACATTGTGGTAGAAGATATATGTTAATCTTAATTAATGACTACACTAGAAAAATCTAGTTATATATCTCGAAACATGAGAATGATGTTTTTGAGAAGTTTATGGAATAAAAATCTATGATAAAAGTAGACAACAAAATAGATTAAGTGTTTGAGAACTAACAATGGCATGAAATTATGTGGGAAAGAGTTCAATGAGCATTGCATGAAGGAAGATATTATGATATACTGCATGGTTAAATATACTTTACAATAGAATGGTGTAACAGAATGGATGAATAGAACTCTTCTAAAAAGAGCATAGTGTATGCTTTTGGGTGTAGAGTTGTCTAAGGAATTTTGGGTTGAAGCAATTAATTTAGCTTGTTATCTTATAAATAAATCTCCTTCAATTTCTATTCATTGCAGGATTCTTAAAGAGGTACTATATGGTTCTCTTGGTAATTATACAAATTTAAGAATGTTTTTATTGTCTTGTTTGTACTTATGTAAATGAAGGTAAGTTGTAACCAAGGACAAGGAAACACATATTTTTACAATACATAGATGGATACAAATTTTTAGGTGTTCTTATTCAAAATCCTTTAAATTTCTTATTAGTAAGGATGTGACTTTAAATGAACTAGAAATTGTTGATAGTGAAAATAATAGCACATCTTGGTAATTTTACATGCTATTGAATGAACTTTTAGTTGATATATTAAAAAACCTTGAAATTAGGTTTCTTAATTTAGTTTTTATAAATAAATCTCTTCTACTAAGCCATGGTTCATTCTTTAAAAAAAAATGATATTTTAGACAAAGATAAAAGTGTGGGAAAATTTTCCAATTATGGGCCTACATATTAACGTCAATTGTACATGTGTGCTATCTATTATTAACCTATTAAAAGTGATCGGTTAGGTTAATTAATTTATTAGGCTTTTAAGGCATCTCTTAAGGGGTATGGGCTTTGCAATCTATAGAGACCATGTATATTAAAACAACCACAAACTGATCTAAGTAAGGTTTAAATACTCAATTCATCAAATCCATTAAAGCTACAAGTGCAATAGTAAAACCAAAGGGCATCACCAGAAATTCATGGTACCTATATCTAGTACGAAAAACAATCTTAGGCACATCCTTACCCTTGACTTTAAGCTAACGATAACCAGATCAAAGGTCTATCCTAGAGAAAACACTAGCACCCCGTAACTAATCAAACAAATCATCAATTTTAGGCAATGGGTACTTGTTCTAATGGCCATCTTATTCAACTCCTTGTAATCAATACACATTTTCAATGTCCCATCTTTCTTCTTAATAAAAAGCATCGGGGCCCCTAAGGTGACACACTAGGTCTTATAAAGCCTTTGTCAAGCATCTCTTGGAGTTGTACTTTTAGCACTTTGAGTTCTAAAGGTATCATATGATAAGGTGCGTTTGAAATAAGAGTGATCCCCAAATAACGTCTCAATAGTGAACTTCATCTCTCTTTCTGGTGGAAGCCTAAGCAAATCCTCAAGAAAAACATCATAAAAATCTTATATTATAGGAATATCATCCAACCTTATATTATTGTCATCGCTCACAACATACGCCAAAAAACCTTGGCACTCTTTCTCGAGTAAAGATTGAGCTTTCATAATTGAAATAAATTGCACCAGTATATGAACAAAACTCAAGCTAACTTGGAATTCAAAAGGTCACCTTCTTATGAAAACAATCAACTAGGGCATGATGAGTTGTTGACCAATCCACCCCCATTATAATGTCAAAATATTTTAAATTAAAAAGAATCAAGTATGTGGGTAAATTTTATCCCCAATCATGACAGATTGATCATCCCTAAGAAACTTACTAGCCAACAGTGACTTCATAATTGGTGTGGCAAACATATCAAATTCTAACAAGCCAATAGGTAAACAAGTGATACAGAAATAAAAGAATGAGTAGCTCCTAGATCAATAAGAACTTGAAGTGATTAGGAATGGAACTAAACAACACTTATGACAACATCAAATGAAGCCTAAGAATCTTGGTATGTCATTGTAAATACTCTCCCTTAAGCCATGGGCCAATAGGTAAACAAGTGATACAGAAATAAAAGAATGAGTAGCTCCTAGATCAATAAGAACTTGAAGTGATTAGGAATGGAACTAAACAACACTTATGACAACATCAAATGAAGCCTAAGAATCTTGGTATGTCAATACTCTCCCTTAAGCCATGGGCCTAGGTTTCCCTCCTTTCATTTTCTAAGCCTGAGGATCCTTTTAAAGTAGACAATCTCAAATCAAATGACCTTGTTAGCCATAACAAAAACATGTCCTAGTCTCTCTATAGCATATGGTACCATCATCTCTCTTACCACACTTAGTGCAAGCAAAGAGCTCAATAAGAGACCATTGGGACCCATGAAAAAATATTGGCTCCCTCATAATATAAATTTGAAGCGAACTCAACACTCCACTAAAGAGAATCAATCACACTCTAATATTCTATGAAATTACAATGAGACAAAGCCTAAGCTTGTGACTTACTATCCACGGCATGCAAAACCCCTATAAACAAGTGTTTATAATCTAACAAGGTAATACTATTAACCCATCAAGATTATCCCTATAATTCTTGAGTTATAGATCCTCTTGTTATGCAATTAACTGACATACTCTAACTTCAAAGAACATATATCAGATTCCATTAAAAGAATAACAACAACCATAGTTTTCTTAATCACATGTCCTTAGGATCACCTAAAGGGACACGTCTCGATCCCATGAGATATCATGGTGCCTCTATTGATAATATTTATTACCACCGACTTCCATCAACAATGACTCAATTTGTATGGAATATATGACGATCTTAGGATTTCACCCATAAGTTAAAGCCTACTATTAACTTTAACACAACTCGATATCCTCTCAAGATTGAGATTTCATGTAGTATAGCAGCTTAGTGAAGTTATGACAACTAATAGCCTTATGTCATGACTCATCGTAAGTCCTGTTTAATGTATAACCATACACATTAGTACACTCACCATGGGAATCCTATCCTGACAGCTAAGATAAGTCATTCCTTTTATTAGAAAATAGCACGCTATAGTCTCTAATACACCTAAGTCATGTACTATGTAAGTGATATGAACGTGAATGCTCACGTAATCAATTAATGCATAAGGGATGATAAAAGGGAATTAGAATCATAAATAAATGAATTTATTAACCTAAAATATGTTACATTATGTCATATTTTCCAAGGCTCCACCCAATATGGAGTGCCTTAATCATTCCCTATATAGGGGTAACAATCAAGTTGGAGTTCAATTAATGATGGTTTTGGTTTATGCAAAGATTCACATGTTTGTGGGTTGCTATAGTTGTTTATTTCAAATAAAGACATCTTTTTTAAAACCATTACATGAAGTCTCCATGGACACCAAGACTCCTTAGCTTTTTTATCTTAAGACTAACTTTTTTATCAATGAAACAATAATATACTATTGATGTGAATTAATAGAGTACATCTTTGTAGCATATTGTGAATCTAGTTGAGAATTAAAAAACTTGTCCAACTATGATCTCTCCACTTGAATTTCCCATAATAGTGTCTCCTCATAAGGTTTAGTCACTAATTCAACTTGACCAATGTTTTCAATATTTTTAAAATTATGGTGATGGTGTCAAATGATATTGAATTGAAGAAGACTCCACTAGGTGCTTTGAATCTGGATTTTTTAACATGTTACAACTTTTCTCATCCATAGCCACATATTTCCTTTAGTCCTTTTAATTACCTTATGAATAGCTAAAAAAGAAGTATAAATTTTAGCATCATGGTCTTCATCTTTAGGAAATTCAAATCCCTTCTCTTCATTACTTTGAACATCTTCAACTTCCATACTTTCATTATCACATTCTCTTTTTTCATTCTTTTCCTTATCTTCATTCACCTTATCCCATAAATAGATGGAATTAGAGCACTAGTAGGGCCACAACCATAGTCTAGTGTCATAACATCATTATTTTCTCCATACAACAAATGTGTGAAGTTGCCAATTTGTAAATAATAGGCACTTGTTCAACGAATAACTCAACTTTATATATCCCAAATTTCTTAGTCATTTTCAATTTCCAAATTGCAACTTGTTATTCCTTATTAGACAAGGTTGGAACTTATTTCCTCTTTCATAAGATACCTATAATAAGAACTAGTTGAAAATATTCTACATTATGTTAGTTTTGAGTATGTCATTTTCAATAACTATTCATGTGTTGTCCTAATAGGTCCATCCATAGGTTCAACCACAATTATATCCCTAATATATTCAACATTTATTTGTGTCTTCAACATTTCTCTATTATAAAAACAAAATATTGGAAGTAAAGAATACAAATCTACATAAAAAAAAAAAAACAAAATCAAATCAATATCCCTTTTGACCACAAAATTGCACAATAGAAACAACATCAATGATGTCTATCTTCAATTTAAGCATGCATAATTTAGAGGATACTTACTTTTATAGTAGATCATTATGCAATCACACAATGCAATATAAAAATCATGTGTGATCAACCAATCAAAACTTTATCACTTGATGACTTAATTTTAAACAATTGAAATTTTAAAATGGCAATACCAAACAAATCATAGAATCTTTATCACTATTCTTGGTATTTGAAGACATTTATCTTCTACTTTTCTATGCAAAACAACTTGAATAAGCATTCTCAATTTCCTTAGGTACATGTCCCTCTCAATATATAATTAATGTTCAAAGTATGCAAATACATGATGAATTCAACTCCCTTGAAACTATAACCTATAGGTACCTTCAAATTATTTTGCTTTCGAAATATTAACTATTATAAGGAATATGAGAACAACTTCACACACACACACACACACACACACATATGTATATATATAAGAATGGTTCACATGCTAAGTTTAGTGAAAGGGAGCATCAAAAACAAAAATAGGATGTATCCCACACATTTTACAATGTTTGGCTCCCAAAACCATTTCTTGTTGTGACAACATTCACCATAGCTTTCTTGAGAATCAACATAATGTTAGAATATACCCCACTACCACTTGTTATTTACTACAAAACATTTAAATCAATTTGCTAATGCACATTCCTCATAATAAAAACTTTGACCAAAATGACTTCTCAATGATGTTATTTTCTAGAAGCAATTGCTATTTTATGAAATCACACTCTTCATTATTTTTGTTTTCATAAGTTTTCTTAACAATTTGATGAAAAGAAAGTGTCGGTCCATTATCCTTACTTTTTAATTAAAGACCAATTTTTGCCAAATCACCAAGCTCTTAGATTCATATGAGCTTAAAGATTAAAATAAAATAAAATCACATTGCATGCAAATTCACTTTCTTCAAACACTTTTGAATGTTAGTTCATAAACAAAAACATAACAAGCCATAAAATTTGACTTTTTCGATCATTTGTGTAGTAAAACACATGGAAAAAGGAAATTGAAGACTCTAAAGAACAAAAGAAGACATTAAAGCTTATATCGATTTAGATTTGAATTCTTTGTTAATGCAAGTTTGCAAGATTAGGGTTAGGGTTTCATACAAGAAATAACCGAGAAGAAAGGAAAAGGAAATTAAAAGATTAGAGGAGCAAAATGGGCAATTTCTGCCCCTAAATATGTGGTCAATAAAATCATTGTACACCAAAGAAAAAAAGAAAGACATTAATGCACGATGTAGAGGAGATGGAACAATTTTTCAAAACAACTCATTGAAATTTTTAGTTCAAAAGGGACCAATTTTCCGCCAAATTCCATAAGCCCCTCCATATGCACTTGAAAAAAAATGCATTGATTTAATTTTATTAGAAAAACTAATTATTTTTAGAGGTCTAATGATGGGAAAAAATTACTTATACTTTCTTTTTCAACATAGCACAAAACTAGGCTTCAAAAAGTGCATTTTCCAATGGGAGAATTGTGCTTTACACCCACTTTGGCTTGATAATCAATAAAAACTCCTTCAAATATCCATAATTGATTACAAGGATATAAGGTAGGAATGGGCAAAAATAACCCTTTTGACTTACACCCATCATTTTTGTCTTTATACCACCACTTTTTACATGTCACTTCCATAAAATTCTTTCTTATTTAATCATTATTTATTTATTTTTCATTGTTTTTTTTAAACTCTTTTAAAAATAATTGAAAAATCAATTTTATTTTCTATTTTTAAATTATAAATAAACAAAAATTAATTATATTAATGATTCAAAAACTAATTTGGAAAATACTTTAGAAAAAAGTATCAATTTAAATGAATAAAAATTATCTTTTACATTTTAGAAGTAAATAATTTATTGATTAAAACACTATTTAAAATAATTATACTTACCATTTTTTTCTTTTATACTAAAAAGTATTTTAAAGTTTATTTTTATTTTTTACAATTATAAAATAACAAGTTTTAATTTTTTTTTTAATCTTCTTCCTTTCTTATTTTAATAATTTTTTGAATATAGACTCTTGGTAATAAATTATATGAAATGTTGCAAATTTGTTTATTAAGAAATTTTTTTAATGATTTGAATTAATTGAAAATTTATTGAAATAAGAAAAAGAGAGAGAGAGAGAGAAAGAGGATGGATGGAGAGTTTTTATTTTAAATATTTAATTAAAATGCTTTCGTATTTAGAAATGGATTATATCATTACATAGTACAATAGAGATTGAATTTTTTTTCATATAAAAGAGTTGAATGGTATATTTAATCATTTTAAATGAAAACAAGTAGTTCAAAATTATATAGATTATGTTTGAGTTTGGTTTTAAAATATTTTTCTAGTTTTTATTTTTTTAGTTTTAAAAATAACTTTAATTTTCCATATTATCTCTTTTTGAAAATATGTTTAATTAAAAAATGAAAACTATTTTTAAAAATAAAAATTAAAGACCTTGTTTAATACTATTTTTTCTATGAAAATAATAAAAAGAATTAAATTTCATTAATTGATTATTCTTTTTTATTTTTTCTATTAGTTATTTTAATAATAAAAAAATATAATATGTTCACAAAAAAATCGGATTTAAGTTTTTCGTTTTATTTATTTATTTATCAAACTACTAAAATCATGTTTAATTTGTGTCACTGTACAAGTGTATTCACTAACTGTAAAAGGAAAATGCACTTAGTGTACAAGAGGTGTAAAAGATTATCATTTGTAAAAAATTTCAATCAATTTTGAATCATTCCTTTATTTTCCTTGTTACTCACGATTGCATACCCATGTCATGCATTTTATTTAACTTTCAAATGGAAATTTCGATACTTTCCCCAATAATGATGTTTGAGGAAAAAAATTTAACCCTAATTCATCCACATTTTTTTCAACTAAACCATTAGAAATATGGTAACACACGTATATGGACACATTACTTAGTAGAGATATATTGCATCATTGAACAATGGTATTACACTAATTGTACAAGGTAAATGTACTAAGTGTATAAGGGTGTACAAGATTACCATTTGTGAAAGATTTTAATTGATTACGAATCATTTCTTCATTTTCCTTGTCACCCACGGATTGCATACCCATGTCATGCACTTTATTTAACTCTCACATGAAAATTCAGATATTTTCCCTAATAATAATGTTTGGGGAAATTTTTTTGCCCTAATTCATCCACCATTTTCTTAGTCAAACCATTAGAAATATGGTTAATATACTTACGTGGACACATAACTTAAGAGGGATATATTGCGCCATTATACAATGGTGTTATACTAATTGTACAAAGGAAATGTAGTAAGTGTACAAGGTTAGCATTTGTGAAAGATTTTAATCGATTTTGAATCACTTCTTTATTTTTCTTGTCACCCACAGATTGCATATGAAATTTACACTACTGTACAAGGGTATTTACATTGACTATACAAGACAAATATACTAACTATATAAGACGAATGTATTAACTGTACAAGAGGTGTACATAACTACTTTTTATATGTAAGATTTCAATCAATTTTGAATCATTTTTTTTCTTGTTACCTAAGGATTGGACATTTTCCCCACACACATTCCTTTATCTAAAAATTGTTTCAATTTGAATTTTTAAATTTCATCATCCCAAAATTGTAATTGCATATTTCGTTTAAGTAGTTTTAACAAAATTTTTTAGTACATTTACATCTCATATAAATGAAAATTAACCACAATATTTAGGTATTACATTTTTTGTAAAATAAAATTAATATAAATGGATAAAACATTAGTGTCATTGTTTCAAATGACATAAGACAAAATAAACAACATATAATAACTGTTTAGGAAAAATTATAAATAATTTTTACCAAACTATGTCATTTAAATATTCCCTACCAAAATTAAAACAAATGAAATAAAATTAAATTTAATCATATTTAAAGTGTTTATTACAAGTAAACAGAATGAAATATATATTTTACTATTTTACCCTTTAAAAAAAATTTGTCAGTAGAGATTAAAAAATAATATTTAAATAGAATTAAAAATGATAAAAAATTATCTTTGTAACATTTGTAATTTTTTTTAAATATTTAATTTAAATTATTGAGTTAATTTTTTTTTGTTGTAATTATAGTTTTGAAGATTCTATGATTTTTATATTATTACTTTTAATTTATTTTCTTTGATTTTTTTTATCTTAAATTTCATCTAAACTTGTTTTTTCTCATACTTTCATATTTTCTATTATATCCTTATTTAAGATGATTTTTCATTTAATTTGTGCTCCATTATATTCACTTTTTTATTTTAATGTGTTTTTATATCTCTTTGCATGATAAAAGATTTTGTCATTTTTCATTTACAAAACTTTATACAAAAGATATCATGTATGAGAAAAAAGAAGAAGAGAAAATTATGATATAATTACATGTACATCTCTTAATATGATACATTTGTTTGACTTGATGATATCATGTTTTAAAAATTTAAACTATGTCAAGTTTACATTTATTTCATATTGAAAAGAGTAGTTTAATATTTTTTAAATTATTAAATTTTAATACATTATCCAATTAAAAATTAATTATCACCATTAAATAAAATATGGTCATGTTACAAAATAATATATTAAGACAATGTTTATGTATTGTCTATAAAATAGAGAAAATATTCAAATAATTGTCTATAACCTTAAAGATATTTATATAAAAAATAGCTTATATATATATATTAGAAAAAAATAATAATAATATTTTTTAAGGTGTTTAAAAAATATTTATTATATAAACTTGACTAATATAATTAAGGGATAATGGTCACGTGTCTTGCACATGCAGACCACTCCAAACACCCAAAAGGGAACTTGGCGCGCAGGAGACCAATTTTTTAGGGTTTTAGACAGGGTTTGCCATTTCATTTCCCCGCTCTGAAGTGAGAGCACAACATTACAGATAGACTCTGCTGCATTTTAATGGCACTCGAATGAAACCCTACTTCACCCCCACCGCTCTCTTCCACCCACCAATGGCCTTCTCTGCAGCTTCTTCGCTCCTCCGCCACCAGTTCTCCCTCCCTCTCCACCATCGTCTCTCTTACCTCCGCTTCCTCTCCGTCACTGCTCCTCCGCGGAAACCTCATTTGGTGAGGGCTCGCCGCCGGGACGACGAGGAAGGAAACGGGAGCTTGGTTCTCAAGGAAAAGGATGGCCGAGACGGGAGAATTGTGCCCACCGAACTGCACAAGGAGGCCACCGAGGCCTACATGGCCTACGCCATGTCGGTGCTGCTTGGGCGCGCTCTGCCGGATGTGCGCGACGGGTTGAAGCCGGTGCACCGTCGGATTCTGTGAGTAGTGCTCCTTCCATTTTGTTCCTTTTTTTCCCTTACAGAGAAAATGTTGGAAGTAAAATGGTGACCGTTGGCTAAAGTGCAGCAAAAGAAGAGGGAACCCAATTTTGAATGTTGTAGTTGAGTTTCTAGTGTTTTTTTTCCCATTGAATACCCTGTTTGGTTTTTAGAAAAACTAAAGAAAGCGAAAAATTTTAGTCTTTTCTTTATGTTGGCTCATCGCCTGAAAATCAAAATCTCAACTAAGGAAGAACTGTACTAGGTTTAGTTGAGATGAGTGGAGGCTTCTATGATCTTGGGTCTGAAATGATGAAAATCAGTTGCTTTGAAATTGTATTATATTGCTAGCACGTCTTTTCTGACGTGAAATTTGTAACCTCAAACTTGTGCTATAATAGCAGCCTAAAGCCTTGATTGTAAGCAATCAACCTCATTGGTTTTTTGTTTGTTTGTTTGTTTGTTTGTCTTCCCCCCCTTTTCCCTTTTTTAATGTAAAAGAAGAAATATATTGGTAACAAGGCAAACGTTATGAGGAAGGATGTGCAAGTCTAAGCATGAGGGGGGTTTAGGTCTTCTTGGGGTTTCTTTAAGGAATATGGTTCTCTTTCTCTGTCACTACAAAAGGAATATGATTTCTTATTGGTAAATATCTATGAAATTTTTCTAAGGAGCAAAAATCTCTATCATGCATTTCATCTAGAGTAGGTGTGATTTGCTAAAAGCCTAAAATAGTGCTTGGGAGGTCACTTTAGTAGCAAAGCATTCTCATTATTGCCCTTAGAAATCCATTTCTTTGGGTTATCACCAATCCTCACCTTCTTTTTAATCCATTTTCATAGACATACTGAAATTAGCTTTTATGAGGACCTTCGAGGGAAGCTAGCTTTTGAAGTTTCTTTTTTCCTTGCTTGTTTAAAATTTAAGAAGGGGGAAAAATTATTACTCAAGGTCTATTACTTCTTTGACTTGGTACTTTGACTTCAACACAAATCTTAAAGATAGGAAATATAGGGTATGTTTGGACAATTCTCAAATAACAGTTTTTGAGAATAGTTTTCAAAAACAATTATCTTATGTTTTCTATAACAAAAGTTTGTTTGGGAACCTAGAATATTGACAACTTGTTTTCTATGTTTTCAAATATTTCTTAAAACTAATTGTTGTTTATAATGCTTTAATTTCAATTATGCTTTAATTTCTATGTTTCCCAGAATAAGTTCTCTTGAAACTGTTGTCAAAAATTTACTAAATGTGTTTTCAAGTCTAGGAAATAGTTTTCTGTTTTTAAGAACAAAAAAATGCTTTTAAAAAGAGTTCCCAAATAGGCTAATAGTTTTTTTTTTTTGGATAGGCAAATACAAGGTTTATTCTTTTGTATTTTTCTCCGAGTTCCTCTATCTGAGTTGTAAAATAGCCATTTGGCCAAACTAATTTGAAAAACAAAGATCTAAGGTCAAAGCCATTCCTATGGTTAATTTATCAAAGAAGGTTAGTATAAATAGTATGCTTCAATTCTAGAGGCAAGAGGATGAAGAGCAGAGTGCTTTGGCAGTTTTCTCTTTTAGCCACAGTTTAGGTGATTGGAATGAAATTGCTAATCTTTGAGGACAAGAAAGTGCTTAGGGATGGTACTTGGGAGCCAATCAATGAGTTTATTGGTATTTCTTTGATTCTTTTCTTTGTACATAACTAGTAGCGAAGCCATCATTGTGGGCCTGGGGGGGGGGGCCTTTAAAAACGAAAATATCTTTTTATTTGTTTAATAATTAGAAAAAGATAAAATGCAAAAATACAAGTTTGTCCCCCAAAGAAAATAATTGTGTGAAAAAAATAGAATGAAAACAATTAGATAAGTATGGATAGAAAATAGATTTTATAAAATATTTGTGTTTTGTTTTTATTTTTAATTTTATTTAATGTTTATAAAATTAATTTTTTTAAAGCCTAATATGCATTATAAAATAAATTCAAATTTAATGATTTTTTCTTTTAAGAATTTTGCATTTGATATTTTATTAAATATTTTTTGGTGATGTTGATTTTGAGCTTTTTAAAATGTTTATATTTTTAAGTTTAATCAAATAATTGCTAATTTACAAATGCCTACATAATTATTTAAATTACACATTGTTTAATTGTTGGTAAAATTAATTTTTATTTAAATATTTGCTATTTTATTAAATAGTTTTTAGTGGTAGGTTGTTTTCAGTTTGACATTAAATTTTTTCTAAATGTTTAGGTTTTTAAGTTTAATCAAGCAGTTGCTAATTTACATCTAACTACATAAATTTTAATGATGGTACTACATTTATAGTATCACATTACAAATAAATTTTAAATAAAAGTTTACAATGATCAATTGATCTGGGTAATTTATAAGACTTTATATATATTATTCCTAAATTATAGAATATATTTCTTGGATCTGGAGTGATAATTTTTCATTTGTTCGATCTCAAAATTCTCACTGCAGATTTGCAATGCATGAATTGGGCCTTTCATCACGAAAACCATACAAGAAATGTGCTAGAGTTGTTGGAGAGGTTAGAATCCACTTTCAAAGTCATTTCACATATTGAAGGAAGAAATAAGCATTGTTTCTTATGGACTATTATGGTTTTATTCTTTTCTTTATCTAATTGTTACTGTTGGAATTTTTGATGCTTTTATTGTAGGTTCTGGGGAAATTTCATCCACATGGAGACACTGCGGTCTATGATTCCTTGGTGCGAATGGCACAGGTAATTTTATGATTGCATATAATCGATTAACTGCTGATGGAGAGGGATATTGTAAGCAATGAATAACCGATTTACTCTGTTCACTTGCAATTATTATATCTATATATTCTGATCAACTTTCTCGGGAAGTATGAAATTGGGCTTAAGTCTGATTGCCAATTTGCCAATTTTATATTGTCATCCAGTTATGACATCTTTTAGTGATTTGATTTATTCTCCATGGGAGACTAAAAAAATACTGAATCAATTGAAAAATAATCTGAAGAGGAGTATATGCATTGTATGATGATGTAATACATATCATTTTACAGATATTTCAATTTTTAAAAATTTAATACAGAAAACTGATTGAAAAACTAAAAGTGTGAATGGATATGAGATAGGTATTACTACTATGATTGAAGCCAAAATGCTCAGAAAGCAATGCCTAGCGAGTGGATTGTAGATGGACCACATTGGATTTGGTGGAGCAAAGTGGGAAGAAAACTCCTATTAAAAGAAAAAGTGGAAAGAAAGGATCTTTTCCTTATAGTTTCTTTGAAGGGGAAATTTAATATTTCTGTGCATTTGTTCAGGACTGGAAGATGTTCTTCTGCACTTCCCCCTAGCCAAACCCAAGAGAAAGGGGAAACTTTTACTCTTCACTTTCAAGTAGTATTTGCAGTAACCTAATGTGCCTATGGCTTTAGCTATAACTTGTTCTTTTCACTTGCACTTGTTTCCTATCTACGATTGAGAAACTATTTCTCTTTGTACCAGCTACCATCAACTTCCAAATTGCTTGTAACTGTATATATTTTGCAGATTTTAGAAAAGGTTTTATGAATTGCTAGTTTTTATGAGTTGGCTAATCATATTCTTATTCATTGTGGGATGAGAGATAGTTTTTGTTTTTGTTATTTTCTCTATTTGAGATTTTCGGTTACTTCCTTGGTTGGTTAGGGAGTTGTTGGAGCTTGAGACTTTTTCCTTGGAAAGTTGGAAGAGGCTTTGGAAGCTCATCTCTATTTCCTTGTTTTATCTGTTTGGCAAGAAATAAATAGATTTTTGAGGGCATGGATAGTTTGGAAGTGTTGGGGTATCTGTATTAGAGGTGCCTTTCTCACACTTTGTGAGAATTGAATGGGGATAAAGCTCCTAGCCCTGATGGGTTCTTTTTGGCCTTTTGACAATTTTGTTGGGATTTTGTGAAAGAGGAAGTGTTAGGCTTCTTCATTGAGTTTTATGATTGGGAAAGGTTTGTAAAAGGTCTGAATGTTACTTTTTTAGTGCCAATTCCTAAGAAAGGTGGCATCAAGGATTTGAAAGATTAGAGACCAATTAGTCTGATGGGTGGGTTGTATAAGCTTTTAGCTAAGGTTTTGGCCAATAGGTTGAAGATGGTGGTGGGAAGGGTGGTTTCTAAGTTCTAGAATGCCTTTGTTGAGGGGAGATAGATCCTTGATGTGACTCTTATTGCTAATAAGCCTATAGATTCTATGTTGAGGAGCTATTCTAATGGAGCTATTTGCAAGCTTGATATTAAGAAGGCTTATAATCATGTTTATTGGGACTTCTTGCTAGCCATCTTGATAAGGTGGTTTTTGGTCAAAAAAAGGATTAGATGGATCAAAAGGTATATTTCTACGACAAATTTTTCTGTTCTATCACATGGTACCCCATTTGGTTGCTTCCAAAGTTCTAGAGGGCTAAGGTATGGGGACCCTCTCTCTTTCTCTCCTTATTTATTTGTGGTGGCGATGAAGACACTCAATTGTCTTTTGAAGAGGTCAAGAGAAGGTGGTTTTTGGTCGAGTTTTAGGGTGAAGGGGAGGGAGGGCGAAAGGATAGAGGTTTCCCATTTGTTCTTTGTTGATGATACCCTTATCTTTTGTGAGGCTTCTCAATCTCAAATGGTCTAATAAAGTTGGCTTCTAATGTGGTTCAAAACTATATTAGGTATGAAAATCAACCTTGAGAAAAGGGAATAAGTCCTCATTGGTGGGATTGTCAATGTGGAGGATTTGGTTGCAAAGTTGGGATGTAGGGTAGGAAACCTTCTGTCTACCTATTTGGGTATGCCTTTAGGAGCTCCATTGACAATAGAAATGGTGTGGGATAGGTTGGAGGAAAGGTTTTGATAGAAGCTATTAATGTGGAAAAGACAATATATTTCGAAAGGGGAGAGACTTACTTTGATTGATAGTATCTTGTCCAATTTGCCTATTTACTTTGTCTATCTTAAGTATTCTTAGAAAAGTCAAAATGAGGCTTGAGAAGATTCACAAGGATTTCCTATGGGAATGGGGTGCTTTGGAGAAAAAGCTGCATTTAGTTAAATGGTCATAAAAAAGAGAAAGGGAGGGCTCAACATCAAATGTCTTTCTAGTCTTAATAGGGCTCTTCTAGGGAAGTAGAGTTTGAGATATGCCTTTGAAGGAGAAGCTTTTTGGAAACAAGTTGTTTAGAAAAAATATGGAGAGAAGGAGAAGGGGATTGGAGGTCTTCCATAGTGAGGTGGGTATAAGGTTGGGCTATGAAAAACTATTAGGAAAGGGTGAGACCTTTTCAATAGTAAAACTTCTTTTGAGTTGGGGGGTGGGAGAAGGGTTAAGTTTTAGAAGCAGAGGGAATTGAGAGAGAGAGGGTTGCAGACGAACACTGGACAAAATAGGCGTGATCGATCTAGTGGAGGAAAAGCATTATCATCCGAAGAAACTATCAATGAACACATGGATAAGATCATGGGGGAAAGCTCATGCTTCTTCCGCATCGACTCCATATCCTTTGAGTTGTGGATTGATTGGACAAAGAGTAGGGGTGAGGTGCAGATAGTGGAGAAAGGCAAAGGCTTCCGAAGGTGGATCAAAGCAAGTAGAGGGGTAGTGGTGTGGATTCTGAAGTCTCTGGAAGCTTGCTGCAAATGGAGAGGGAAGAAGTTGTTCAAGGGAGACGTGAATGATCGAGGTAGGAGGTTTAGGATAGAAATGTGTCAAAATGAAGTTGGACGTTACCTTTTGCTTTCTGTCCTTTCAGAGGATGATAGGAGGAGATATTTCATTATCATCCCAGAGGGTTTTGACCTTTTGGGTTGGGACTTCATGAGACGTAAGTTGAAGGAATTAGCTAAAATTGGTGATGACTCTAAGTTTGGAGCAGAGGTCTCTTGTACCTATGGTGGAGGGCATGGACCTTCTCTTGTTAGACTCGACTTAAGCTATGTAGATGCAACCAAGAGCAAGGCAAAAAGGAGTGAGGAAGTTTGGGTTGAAGTTGGGAATGAGGCTTGCACTTCGAAGTTGAAAGATCTCAGCCGATTTTTGGTGGGAAGATGGGATATTGAGGACGAGGCAGCTCCTGACTTAAGGGTGGTGGAGATTTGGGCAAACACCCATTGGAGCTTCTATGGTCAAGTGAGCGTAGCTGCCTTAAGAGATTCTTTGTTTTTGTTTGAATTTACTAATGTGGGTGATGCTCAAAAAGTGTTGGGGGAGGGGAGTTGCTTCCTTAATGGTGTCCGATTATCCCTAGACTGGTGGGCTCCAACTGTGGGGTGTTCTAGGATGGAGTTCCAGAGGGATGTATCCTGGGTGAGAATCCCAGGGTTGCCTTTACAGTTCTGGAGTATGGAGTTCTTTAAAATGGTGGGGGATGCTTGTGGGGGTTTTGTAGATGTGGATGAGGAGACCAAAGAGCCCCGTTACAGGAAGGGGGCTAGAATCCTAGTTAAAAACAATGGAAAGGAGGTGCCTGGAAGATTAGAGGTGATAGCTGGGTTTGCCTCGTTCTCTGTCCCGTTGTGGTGGGAGGACTCGGTGTGGTTCTCAGCCCTTCAGGAGGCGAATGTTCTAAAGCCTCAAAGGGGAGTTGAACCGGTGAGCAAGGCTTCCTTCGAGCAGGAAGAAGGGGGGGTGCGATTCAAGTACTGTGGTGCGCGTGGAAAGGGTGTGCTATGGAGAAGGAACTCCTGCTGCAGGCGTAGGTGACAGAGTCATTGGATGGGGGCTTCGGATTCCTGAGGAAAAAGCTAGGCAAATAGACTGTGAAGGTCTTGTTTCTCTGCAAGAGGATGCTGGTTGGTGAAAGAGACTCCTGACGCGATAAAAAGTGGGGCAGCTGAAGTGGTAAGGAGGGATGGAAAGAAGCTTCTTGGCGGTGGAAGGGGTCCTGAGGCTGGACAGGGTGGGCAAAGCTCCAAGTGGGCCGAGCTGGTGTTTAGGGACTCTTTGGGAGGGCCTATTAGCACTCGGAAGCCTAGTCTCCATCGGGCCAAGTTTTCTTTTAAGAAAGTGGGTTTGGGCTTCTCTAAAAAGGAGGGGCGATGGGCTGTGTCTATTAGGCCCAATAGAATAAAAGGGCTTAAAAAGGGGTTAGCCCATGCTTCTCCTAGGGCTCCCTTCCTCTGAGTCCCGGGAGTTCAAGACAGAGCTCTCGAAGCCAGTTTATGCTGGGGAGATCTAAGAGCAGGAGGCGAGCTCAATGGAACAAGGCCGTAGCGCTTCGCCTTTGAAGAGTTATATTCCAGGTATGTTCCCCATCTCGTTTGCTCTTGGGGGGGTGTCCGGGGAATCTTCTGGCCTTTCTTCTCCTTTTCTTTCGGGGATGGGGGATTCTGTGGGGTACTCGCAGTCAAGGCAGCCTGAGGGGATGTATGAAGACCCTTTGGAGTTTGAGTTGCCGCTTTGTATGGTTCTCAAGGATGGACGCTCCTTCACCCTGCCAGGTAATGATGGGGCCAGCCGCTAAGAGGGAGGGGATGAGGCAGTAACCCTTAGGTCTCGAGGTAATGAGGTTCAAACGCCACATCTTCATACCACTGTAGTAGGAGAAGGGGAAAAGGACAAATCCCCTTGGGTAAATAGGAAATTCCTTGGGTTCTGTTAGTCGGTGGGGGTCTCGATTGAAGGTTTCAAAGATGATATTTTGAGAATCCTTAAGGAGATTGAGAATAGGTGATGTTTTATCAGGAAGCCTAATGAGAGCAAAAGAGGAACGTTGTCGGGTTCAAGGAAGGATAGAGAGTTGAAGAAGCTCGTCAATACTATTAACTATGATGGATTGGCTGGAAGAGTGGCAGAGGAAGGGGAGTTGGGAAGGCAAATTACTGTGGTCCCTTATGAAGCTTAGATTATTGTCCTGGAATGTTAGAGGCATGCATGACCCAGATAAAAGGATGGTCATTAAGTCGATGGTGAGAAAACACAAGCCAGATTTGGTTTGTTTTTAGGAGATAAAAATGAAGGAAATGCCTGATAGGATTGTTAGAAGTTTGGGGATTGGTAGGAATTTGGGTTGGGTGTCTTTAGATGCAAGGGGTTCGGCAGGTGGGGTGTTAGTAATGTGGGATAAGAGAGTTTTGGAAGGGTTGGAGGTCGAAGTGGGTTCTTTTCTATTTCATGCCGCTTTAGAAATTGCGAGGAGGGTTTTGTTTGGGTTTTCTCTAGGTTATATGGCCCGATCAAAGGAAGGGAGAGGAGGGAGTTGTGGGAGGAGCTAGCCGCTGTTAAGGGGCTTTGGAATGATCCTTGGTGTATAGTAGGGGATTTCAACGTAGTGCGGTTCCTAGTTGAAATGAGCAATGGTAAGCAGATGTCAACCACAATGAGAGAGTTTTTAGGCTTTATTGATGAGTTTGAATTAGTTGACCCACCATTGGGAGGTGGAGCTTTCACTTGGAGTGGAGGGGAAGGAGGCTCCCTAAAGGCTCGGTTAGACCGCTTTCTATTTTCAGGAGATTGGGAGGAACATGTGTTGGGGGCAATGCAATTTCTTCTTCTAAGACCTGTTTCTGACCATAGCCCGATTTTGTTAGACTGTGGTGGGATGAGAAAAGGTAAAAACCCGTTTAGGTTTGAAAACATGTGGCTAAGGGTGGAAGGTTTTATGGATAAGTTTAAAGAATGGTGGCAGTCTTACAATTTTAGGGGGAAACCTAGTTTTGTGTTTGCGAAGAAGCTTCAGGCTTTGAAATACGACTTGAAGATGTGGAATAAAGAAACCCTTGGCAATGTGTCAGTTAGGAAGGATGCAACCTTGGAGAAGTTAAACTATTGGGATAGTTAAGAAAGGCTTGGTTCTCTTTCTGAGGAAGATAGGAGTAGTCAGCGGATAACTAGAGATGAATTTAGTCATTGTGCCATCCTTGAAGAAATTTCTTGAAGGCAGAAATCAAGGGCTCTTTGGCTGAAGGAGGGAGATAGCAATACCAAGTTCTTTCACCGTATGGCTAATGCGAGGAGAAGGGGAAATTTTATTAGTAGCCTGACAGTTAGGGGTGTTCGGCTGAATAAAGAGGAGGAGCTTAAAGAAGGGATTGGGTCCTACTTTAAATCCTTGTTTGAGGAACCTCTAGTGAGAAGACCAGATGTGGAGTCAGGTCTTTTTAAAATTCTTGACTCCTTTGATAATGAGATTTTGGAGGAGCAATTTTCGGAGGAGGAGGTTTCCAAAGCTCTCTCAGATTTGGGGGGAGATAAGGCGCCAAGGCCGGATGGTTTTACGCTGGCGTTTTGGAAGTTTTGTTGGCCTATCGTTGGGGGGGAAGTGATGCAGGTGTTTGAGGAGCTCTATTCGCAACTTTCTTAGTGCTTATCCCGAAGAAAGAGGGGGCTAGTGACGTGCAGGATTCTAGACCCATCAGTCTAGTGGGGAGTCTTTTTAAAATTATTGCCAAAGTCCTAGCAAATAGGCTGAAAAGAGTGATGAGAAAATTGGTTTCGAACAGTCAGAATGCGTTTGTGGAAGGGAGGTAGATTTTGGTTGCAGTTTTGATAGCTAATGAGGAGATAGACTCAAGGAAGCGAAGTGCCGGTGCAGGTTTAATGTGCAAATTGGACATTGAAAAGGCTTACGATCACGTAAACTGGAGGTTCCTTCTTTCAATCTTGGAGAAAATGGGTTTTGGACACAAGTGGTGAAACTAGATTTTTTTTTTTCTGCATATCAATTGTGAGAATGGCAGTTTTAGTGAATGACACTCCCACAGAGTTCTTCTCAACGTTTAGAGGCCTAAGGCAGGGAGACCCACTCTCACCTTATTTGTTTGTGTTGATCATGGAAGCTTTTAGCAGTTTAATATCAAGAGCTGAGGATAAAGGTTTCATTAGGGGCTTCAAGGTAATGGGGAGATGTGGAGAAGGGGTTTCGGTTTCTCATCTGTTGTTTGCCGATGACACTCTTCTTTTTTGCGAGGATAATAGGGACCGGTTGGTTTTTTAGAAGTGGGTTGTTATCTATTTTGAAGTGGTATCAGGCCTAAAAATAAACTTGCAGAAAAGTGAAATTATTCCAGTTGGACGAGTGGAGGATGTGGACAGAGCTGCTGTGGTTTTTGGGTGTAAAGTAGGGAATCTCCCTATTACTTATCTAGGTTTACCTCTTGGAGCCCCTCATAATTCGTGTATGGGTTTGGGATGTTGTAGAGGAAAGATTCAAGAGAAAATTGCCTACATGGAAAAAACAATATCTTTCTAAGGGAGGTCGTCTTACCCTCATCAAGAGCACTCTCTCAAATCTCCCTATCTATTTTACGTCACTTTTTGTAATCCCAAGGAAAGTGAGACTTAGATTGGAGAAAATTCAAAGGGAGTTCTTGTGAGGAGATTTGGAGGAGAAAAGGAAGATCCACTTGGTAAGATGAGTGGTTATTTGCAAAGATAAGAGGGATGGAGGGTTGGGGTTAAGGCATTTGAAGGACTTCAATCATGCTTTGCTTGGAAAATGGCTTTGGAGATTTCCTTTAGAGAGGGAGAGTTTTTGGAGGAAAGTCATTGTTGGTAAATTTGGAGAGGAGGAAGGGGGTTGGACCAATAGAGAGGTGAGGGAGTCTTATGGGATGGGCCTTTGGAAAGACATTAGAAAGGGATGGGAGGAGTTCTTTCTTAGAACTAGTATTCGTATTGGAAATGGTAGACGCACTAGATTTTGGTGGGATATTTGGGTAGGAGATTCTAAGCTGAAGGATCTCTTCCCTTTGTTGTTCAAATTGCAACCCATAATTCTACTGTAGTGGCTGATCTTTGGGAGAGACAAGGAGGTGGTGGCGGGGGTTGGGAGGTGCACTTTAGAAGATCCTTTCAAGATTGGGAATTGGAGGAGGTGAATCGTTTTTTGGATCACATTTTTGCAGTAAAGGTTCAAGAAGGGGAGGATTCTTTAGTTTGGAAGATTGAGAGGAAAGGAAAGTTTAGTGTTAAATCTTATTATAGGTTTTTAAAGGATGAGAACAACCCCTTATTTCCAGCAAAGGAGGTTTGGGGTTCGTATGCCCCTTTAAGAACTCGTTTTTTTGCTTGGGAAGCAGTTTGGGGTAAAATTTCTATGGTAGATATGTTAATGAGGAGGGGTTGGTCTATGGTTAATAGATGTAATCTTTGTAAAGAGAATGAGGAATTGACGGACCACATCCTAATTCATTGTGGTAAGACAAGGGAGCTTTGGACTTTGTTGCTTTCTTCTTTTGGGGTGGTGTGGGTGTTCTTGGATTTAGTGAAAAATCTACTTCTTGAATGGAAAATTAAGGGCATAGGGAAGAAAAGGAGTGTAGTTTGGAGAATGGTGCCTATTTGTCTGTTTTGGTGTATTTGGGGAGACCGAAATCGAAGAATGTTCCAAGAGGAAGAGATGTTAGATACGAGCTTGAGGAACCTCTTTCTTCGGTCTCTTCTTGAGTGGTCTCAATAGTTTCTGGACTTGGACTATCTCTCTTTTCTGAATTTGTTGGGTGATTGGATTGTTGGTTAACTTTTTCCTTTAGGTTTTTTTCCTTCTTTTGTTGCCTTGGGTTTGGCTTTCTTTGTATACTGCTTGTGTACGTAGGGAGCGCCCCTTGTTTTGGCGTGTTTTAATTTAATTTTTTTTCTCTTTGTTTATTAAAAAAAAAAAAAATAGTTTTAGAAGCATACATGGTGTAGGGAGGAACCCTGAGCGTTTTCCCACTTTGCATGCCTTGGTTTTGACTAAAGAGGCATGAGTAGTAGATGTATGAGAAGAGCAAGGGAAGGGAGACATTGGAATCGGTGTTTTTCTAGTCACTTGAACAATTGGGAGTTGGAAATTGTGGGGTCTTTTTTCTTCATATTGCAAGAGAAATTTGTGGAGAGAGTAGAGGATAGGATGGTGTGGATGGGTTCAAGGAATGGGTGCTTTTTTGGTCAAATTTCTTTGTTCTATGTTGGAGCCGAGGTGCCTCATCCCTTTCCTAGAAGGCATTATTTGGAATTTGTGGGTTTGGTCTAAAGTGAGTTTTTTTGGCTTGGGAAGCTTGTTGGGGAAGACATTGATTTTAGATCAACTTCAAAAGAGAGGATGGTCTTTGAGAAACAGATGTTACCTTTGTAAAGCAAGGTGGAATCTATTGATCACATTCTTCTTTATTGTCTTAAAGGTAGGGAGTTATAACACTTGTTATATTCTTTATTTGAAGTCGTTAGGGTCCTCTTTTTAGTTAGGGAGACTCTTTTAAGTTTACATGGCTTCTTTGTGGGATGAAAGCGCAAGAAGATCTGGAGAGCTGCCCTGTTGTGTATTTTTGGACTTTGTGGAAGGAAAGAAACCGAAGAGCATTTGAAAATGCGGAGCAATCGATTCAATTGTTGAAGAGCTCTTTTGTTGAGAGTTTGTTGACATGGTTAGGATGTATATAGCAAAAGGATCAACGCCTTTAATTGATTTTATAGATTAGGTGGGATCTAGATGAGATAGAGAGCACTTTTTTTTTGTATTTTCCCTCTTCCTGGTTATGCCTTTTGGTATCATTTGTATGCAACTTGTGTACAAATGGATGATATATATATATATATATTCTCTTTGCTTACAAAAGAAAAAAGAAGAATAAAAAGAAATGGATGATATATATTTTTTTTTTGATAATCGAGGAACCTCACATGGCCAAACCCTTAGGAGTCTCCATGGGGACCCAAACCTCGGGGTGCTGACCGCATTGCAACAAAAAAGAAATGAATGATATATGCACATAGTTTTTAACTTTTTCTATATCCTCAGTTTTTGGTCAGTCCAAACTCTTTAGATTTTGGTGCAATACCTTTTCATTTTTATTTTATTAATTTTGTTCATGGGTGAATGTTAATTTTGTGTTTTGCCATGAATTACTTGGAAATTAAAATAAATTTGATTTATTTCAGGATTTTTCCTTACGGTGCCCGCTTATTCAAGGGCATGGAAATTTTGGTTCAGTTGATGCTGATCCTCCTGCCGCTATGCGATACACGGAGTGCAGACTGGAAGTAGGTTTACATATTTTCTTTTCATATGAATTGTGCCAAACCCATAGCAGTAGTATTAGAGGTTGTGATTCATCAATTCACATGCTAATCTGAAACTAGTTTTGGATGTTAAGATCTAGCTAGTTATCAAATGAAAATCCTAATCATTGAAGTTAAGATCTAGCTACTACCAAAGAATTTGGGGGTGGGGAATAAAAAATAAATAAATAAATGAAACTTGAGGGTCATCAAATTAATATAACTTATATTTAATGACAAGCCAAAGATATCATCGGATAGTAAATAAAACTAATAGCTAATTAGAAGGCAACTATGAAATCTCTTAACCCTCATGTTTATTGTTCTTGAATCTAGCGCACTTATTACACCTAACCCAATCGGGATAGGTTAAGGTTGACAGCTGAGTCAATGTATGACATTGAGGCAAGTCAAGCATTTAAAGGAAACATAATTTCCAAATGCAATTTGAGAATGCACTTTTGCATAAAAATTCCAACACCCTCAGTTATTTTTAAATGCTTGGAATCTAGATTTTTATTTTAAGTTTAATTTTTGCTTTGATTTGGAATTTTGAACAATATTTGATGATATGAAAGTATGAAATATGTTTGCATGTCCAAATTTACGATTATAATGTTGCACCTGTTCGAAGGTTGTGCCTTCGCTTAGGTGCTTGCCTTGGGTTGCATCTTATGCCTAGACTGTAAGAAGTCTTTTAGGCCTTATGATGCCTTTAGAATTTCAATGTAGTCGTAATTTGTCAATCTTTAACCTAAATGGATTATTATTTGGTAGTACTAAATCTCAATGGGTAATGGCTGTGACTTTTTTCTTTTTCCTTTCCTTTTATTTTTTTGTGTATGTGTAACCTCTTGTTCTAGTTTAGGAGGTATATCAGTGGGAATTCCATGTCCATAGCTGGTTTGTAGATTGCTTGGGGACTAGGTAATGGGGGGAGGGGGGTTTGCTTCTTGTTGACCCTTCTTTCTTTTTTCTCTCCTCTTGAGTCCCTTGTATATGTCTTGTGTACTTTGGTGTGCTTATTTACTAGGCACTCTTATTACATTTTTGCTTGTGTATCAACAGAAAAGGGGGAAAAAAGAATCATTAACAATGTGACTAGCCAATTTATGTATATGACTCTTGTTCAGATTTAAACTAATTACCCATAAAAAGAAAAAACCAATACATTATTATTATTATTATTATTATGATTATTATTATTATTAGAAACAAAAGATGTATTGATTAAAGATAACAAAAAATAAGAAGGATGAGAAATCGTCCCCATGAAATACAAACCTGATCAAAACACCCATGAAAACCTCCGCTTTACAAGGAGATTTGTACAAAAAGAATAAAAAGATTATACAAAAATACAACTCGAAAGCTCAACTCAACTCCTCACCAAGTAAGCTTAACCTTAAGGTGTACATGTTGATAGCCAACTAAACTGAATGACACTCAAAGCGAAAGGTTTTAAAACATCAATACAATAGGCTTGAAAAGAAACAAAGAAATGAATCAAGTTCCATATCATCTCAGGTGTCTTGCAAGTATCCTAAAAATCCTAGCATTCCTCTCTCTCCACACAATCTATATCAAAGTGAAAGAGACAATCTTCTAAAGAGCCTTGCCTCTAGTAGAGTTCCTAAAACATTTAAAGGAAATAACCATCATATCGCAAATACTCCTTGGTTGAACCCACTCTATCCCAACTTGTGAGAATAGTCTATGCCGCAACCCCAAAGTAATCGGACAATGTAGGAAAAGATGATCGATCATCTCTCCACTCTCCCTACATAGGATGCACCAATTAGGACTAAAGGTTTTGAAAGGCTTTCTCAACTATAGCATGTCATTGGTATCTATCTTTTTAAGTGCCACTAACCAAATAAAGGTCATGACCTTAGAGGGGACTCTTGATTTTCACAAAAAATTAGTTAGATGGAAAGGAATTGAATTTGAGAAATTGGTCAAGGTTAAGAAAGATTTTACTGAGAATACTCTTGAAGAAGAAGGTACTCAAGCTTTCGCATTTGGAACAAATGAAGACAAATGTACATGGGAAAGAAAAGTCATCAGTCTTTCAAGATCCTCAATCTCCAAATCAGTTAGATTATGATGGAAAAAAAATTCCAAGAAGCAGTATCAGTATCCAAAATAGCTGAAATGGAGAGGTTTCTAGTTGTGACAACTCTAAAAAGTCTTGGGAATTGTGAACACAAAGGTTGATCCCCTCCACAGATCTTCCTAAAAACGAATTTTTATCCCATCACCCACCACAAAGCAAGTGTATGTAGAAAAAACCTGAAAAATAATCGCAATGGCTTTACAGGGGGCAGCAATGTGACCATATGACTAAATTATTAGCATCCCATCTATTAAGATATGTCTTGTAGATGCTCAAAATAACATGATGTCAAAGGACAAAACTTTCCTTAGGATACCTTCAAACGAACACATTATTTCACTTATTTCTTGGGAGTTTTACTAGGTATGGAGTTATTGTATAAGGTAATAAGGCTCTTCTTAAACTTATTCTTGAACCTAGTGTGAAAATAGGTTTAGAAACTTTTCAATTCCCAAAATGCCCCTCTTGGATGATAACCTATATATTTTCTTACCTATAAAAAAAAAAGGGTTTAGAAACTCAAAGTGATTTAAGATACAAGAAAGATACAAGAGTCTAGCATGAATAATGCCCTTCACATGGATGTTCACAAGACTGAAAAATGTAAATAAAGCAAGAGTAATGTTGAAATAAGACTTATTGGCTCAAGAGACCCAAAATTGTAAGGGTTCTAGGGAAATTGGGGTTCACCTCTACATTATTCAATAAGGACTCTTCTAAAAACATATTTGGAAAGGGCATTTAGGTGGTGGGTGATGAGGATGATGAAGGTTAAAAGTTCAATTCTTGTAACATGCCAAAAAAAAAAAAAAAAAGAAAAAAAAAGAAAGAAAGAAAGAAAGAAAGAAAAAGAAAAATCATGCATTTATTAAAAAAAAAAAAAAAAACTGTGAGTCCAATAGTCCTAATTTAAGTATGACTTTATAAGGATTTAACAAAGTTAACTCTTCTATAGAAAATTTCCCAAATGTTAAAAAATGGTCAAAGATGGTAAGAGGACAAGTCAACACTAGATTTTTGGATCATTATGGGAACTGTTATTTTTTGCCCATAATCTATTTATGTTTGAGCTTTATTGTCTAAACAAATGAACTATTTGCTACTTTTTTTGATAAGTAAAGCAATTGTATTAAAAGGGCCAAAAAAGTGTCTAAGATATACACGGTGTATACAAGGCAACAAGGAGGGAAGGACAAAAAACAACACCCTCGTTTCACTTGCAACTCAACCAATCTATGAAGTGAAAAAGGGACAAGGACTTGACCCTAAATGTACCTTAACCCACTCCAAACATATGTATACATAAAATAACATGGTCTATTAGTGTTGAATCTTCAAGGGCTCTTCGGTTTTTGCCTTTCCACAAGGTCCAAAATAAGCACATAGGAGTTGTTTTTCAGGCTTTCTTTCTTTTCTTCCCAACAAAGGCACCCCGCGAACTAAAGAGGGCATCCTTGATTGAGAGAGGCATTACCCGCTGTACACCAATCATAGCAAAGACAAGGTGACACAACATGTTTGCCATAGGACAGTGAAGGAGAATATGGTTCGCTGACTTGTCTTCACCCTTACACAAATAACATTTGTTTGGAAGAGTCCACCCCCTCCTTTTTAGCTGATCCAGAGTTAGAATTTTGCCCAAAATTGCTTCCTAAGCAAAAAAGCTAACTCTCATCGGCACCTAGGAATTCCACACCATGCTTGTGGGGAATCCTTGTGAAGAACAACTTGCTAAGGAGGAGTAGAAAGATTTGACTAAAAAGGTGCCTCCCTTTGACAGTTGCCAAACCATAACATCCTCTAATCCTTCGTTGATCACTTGCCCTTGCGAGGAATTGTTTGCTACTTAAATATTTGTTTGTCATAAATGAAATTTCCATTAGGTGGGTAATGGTGGGAGGAAGAAAAATTTATCAAATCCTTAGAGTATGTGGAAGGGCCAAGGTTAGAGGATGAGCAAAGTATTTTTGAGAAGATTTTGAGTTTCTTTGATAGTTTTTTTGACAAACATGATGAGGATTCTTAGAGGATAGAAGGGTTCGATTGGTCTCTAATATTTGAGGAGAGTGCTTGATGGTTTTTTTTTTTGATAAATGAGCACAAATATATTAAAGGGCGAAAAGCCACAAAGCATACAGGTAGTATACATAGCATCCTAAAAACAAAAAACACATGAACAAACAACCTCACTAGCCCTTAAGGAACCGCCAGCCATTCCAAAAAGCTTAAAAGCGAAGAGGACTCCTCTCCCATATACACCTTAGCCCAACTCCACAAATTACACACAAAAGAATTTTTCAGTTTTTGTATAGCTAAAGAGCCCCCCCTAAAAGCTAATCTATTTCTCTTTCATTCCATACCGTCCAAAAAATACATAACGGGATGGAGTTCCAAATCTTTTTCCCCACAAAAGGGCCCCTCTGACCGTCTCTGGGAACACTCATTGAGCCCTAAACAAGGCAAGGATGATCTCCCAGAGGACCCTGGCCACTATACAGTGTAAAAGAATATGATTTACATTTTCCTTTTTACAACCACACAAAAAGCAACGATTAGGAAGGTGCCAGCCCCGTCTTTGGAGCCTATCCAAAGTGATGATCTTCTCCCACATGGCTTCCCAAGCAAAAAAAGCAACTTTGGTTGGAACCTTATCCACCCAAATGCTCTTTTTCGGGAAAGTGATGGCACTAGGAGCAGCTAACAGCTTATAAGTATCCCTAATCCGAAAAGAACCATGACCCCCTCCTTTTCGTATCATTGAGTCCTCTTCTGGAGAAATCCTCAAGTCCCTCAGCATATGAAACAGCTCTCCTATCGCATCCAGCTCCCAGTCATTAGAATCTCTGGAGAATCTAATGTTCCAACCTCCTTGACCAAGGCTTGAATCCCACACTTCATTGACCGTTGCGTTCTTATGGACCGCCAAGGCAAATAACTGGGGAAAACTTTGGGACAGCGCCTCATTACCACACCACTGGTCAGTCCAGAATTTGACCTTAGTCCCCTTTCCCACCTTGAACCCTATGTTATCCCAACACCAGTTTGCCTCCTTCAAAATCTCCTTCCACACCCCCACTCCAAACGTTCCGCGACCTTCATTAGTCTGCCATCCAAATCCCTCATGGCCATACTTCACCCCGATCACCTTCTTCCAAAGGATTTCCTTTTTAAAGACAAATCTCCAAATCCATTTGCCCAACAAGGCCTTGTTCAGGAGATCAATCTTCTGAATGCCTAGACCCCCTTTCTCCTTTTGAGTGCACACCACCTCCCAATTGATTAAGTGGATTTTTCAGATCAATCTTCTGAATTCCTTTCCAGGCTTCCCTCTCCCCAAAGAAAGTCCCTTTGTAATTTTTCAAGCTTTTTTGCTACTAACTTGGGCATTCGAAAGAAGGATAATTGGTAAATAGGTATACTGGCCAATGTACTTTTAATGAGGGTAATTCTCCCGCCCTTTGACATATATTGTCTTTTCCAAAGGGCTAACCTTCTCCTCATTCTTTCTTCCACCCCATCCCACATAGACGAGGCCTTGTGGTGGGCTCCAAGGGGCAGCCCCAGATATACAGAAGGAAGAGACCCCACTCTACACCCTAACTCCACTGCCATTTCGTCAATGTCTTCAACCTCCCTAATCGGAATTAATTCGCTTTTAGCTAGGTTTATTCTTAGACCAAAAGCCGCCTCGAACCAAGCCAAAATCCAACTTAGAGAGGTTAGATGTTCTTTCTTTGCTTTGCAGAAAATGATTGTGTCATCAGCAAAGAGCAAATGGGACACATTCATCTCCATCCCCCCCCTCCCTCGAAGACTACAACCTGAAATGAATCCCCCGTCAACAACCCTTCTTATAAGTACACTTAGCACTTCCATACCCAAGACAAAAAGGTAAGGAGAAAGGGGATCTCCTTGACGTAGCCCCCTGGAATTGGAGAAATAACCTGCTAGCACCCCGTTAACCAAAACAAAAAATTTTGCAGTTGAAATGCACCACCAAATCCACTCCATCCAACGAGACCCAAAGCCCATCTTGTGCAAGACCTTCATAAGGAAATTCCAATTAATGCTATCATAGGCTTTTTCAATATCCAGTTTACAAATCAACCCTTTCTCTTTACGTTTATGCCAAAAATCAATATCCAGCTATGAGCGAGGCATCCAAAATCTGTTTGCCCCTCACAAAACCATTTTGGTCCACAGAGACCACCTTGTCTAAGACCTTTTTCAGCCTATTGGCCAACACCTTGGCCAAAAGCTTGTACAGTCCCCTTAAAAGGCTGATAGGCCGGAAATCCCCAAGGTCCTCAGCCTCACTTTTCTTAGGAATGAGGACTAGGCGGGTAGTATTGAGACTCTTAGCAAAAGATTTCTTATCAAAAAACTCCTTAAACAGGTCGACAATCTCCTCCTTCACAAAGTCCTAGCAAAATTGCCAAAAGGCCACTGTGAACCCATTCGGGCATGGAGCCTTATTTCCATCAGTGCAAAGTGGATTTCTTCCTCAGTGAAGGGCAACTCCAAGACTTCAGCTTCATTGAGGTTTAGACTTTGAAGGTGCATCCCCTCAATATCAGTTCTCCAGCCTGACTCTTCTGAGAGCAGTTGCTGAAAAGCACTCACAATCCCCTCTCTCACCTCCTGCTCCTCAGCCAACCAAACCCCATTGATCTTAATTTTATCCAAGGAGTTATTTCTTCGGTGGGCATTATCCGGTGAAAGAAGCCTGTGTTCTTATCCCCTTCCTTAAGCCACAACTCCCTTGACAATTGTCTCCAATGGGCTTCTTCCAATAACACCCACTTTTTAAAGGTTTCCTTAGCTTCTTTTTTTAGCTCTGTTTCACCTTCTGACAGACTCCTTTCACTCTCCACCCCATCCCAGAATTCGACTTGTTGGAGGGTTGAGTTTTTATTAACTTCTAGCCTTCCAAACACATCCTTGTTCCAACCTTTAATTTTTTCCTTCATCACCTTCAGGTTAGTAGCCAATCTAAAACTGGCCCTCCCTCTCCCCCCCAACCCCTGCCACCAACCCCGAAGAAGATCCTTAAACCCATCAACTTTGAGCCACATGTTTTCAAACCTGAACGGGGATGGGCCCCGTCTTAACCCACCACCCTTCAGCAAGATGGGAAAGTGATCTGAAGTGGGTCTGGGTATCCTACTTTAGACAACCCACTAAAATGATTAAGCCAATTTTGGGTCACTAGGAATCGATCCAGTCTAGCCCAAGAATGATTGTTCCTACCTCCACTCTAGGAAAACACACCCCCTTGTAGAGGAAGATCCAGGAACTCTAGCTCATCAACAACCTGAGCAAATCTTCTCATTGCACCAGTCAGCCTTCCCTGATTGCTCCTTTCCCTTTGGGATAGGGTAACATTGAAGTCGCCCCCTAGACACCAGGGGTCATCCCAAATGCCCCTTATTGCCCCGAGCTCCTCTCATAGAATCTCCCTTTCCTCTTTAGAAAACGGCCCGTACACTCCTGTGAAAATCCAAACAATCCTATCTTCTACATTCCTAAGCTTACAGGAAATTGAGAACTGCCCCACCTCCATCTCAAGCACCTCTAGGGTCCTTTTATCCCAACATATCAAAATCCCTCCCGCAACTCCATGAGCACCCATGGCACCCCAATCAAGAAACCTCCCAGAGCCTAAACTCCTCACCATACCCTCTAACATTGACTGAATTTTCTTCTCTTGGATACAAAACAAATCCACTTTCTGGCTTCTGATCATGGCGTTAATCACCTTTCTTTTTGAGCTATCGTTAGCTCCACACACATTCCAACTCAACAACCTGAACTTCATTGGACTTCCATAATCTGGCACCCTCTTCCTTGCAAAGTACCCTTCTGCTTCTTCCCCCCCTCATAGTTGATGGAACATTCAAGCCTTTTCAATTCCCTTTCGAATTTCAATATCTCCAAAAGAGTTTTGCTATGAACTCTTTCCCTTCTCTTTTTGATTTTGACCAGAAACTCCAAAATATCTTTCTCCAATCCCTTTGTCGAAAATCCCAAAAACTTACTGAACCTAGCCAGATCGCTTTCCTCCCAACTTACTTCCTCCCATCCTCTAACTTCTTATGGCATAGTACGAACTAAGCACAACTCCTCTCTACTCTCTTCAATACTGTCAATATTGACCTCCATCAGCTCCCAGTGAGTGATTGTCTCCTGCTCTGTAGACCCAGTGACGTTACACAATCGACTCGGTGAAACCCCTTGGGTTAAATCCAAACTAGCCCTAGAAAGGTCGTAATACTCCCCCAATGGAGTTCGACTAGAAAGAGAAGAGGGAGAAAAAAGAGAACCAAAAACCATCGGTCCAATAATGATAGGGTCGTTTTCATACCTTACAGCTTCCTCCAACAAGGCACAATCGGTCTTTGCTCTCCCCTTGAACTGTATCTCCTCCTCAGAAGGCCTCCGTAGGCCATCCTTCACCCAGAAAGGAGATATACCAACGTCTGGACCCCTCACTAGGCTTTGGCCAGTTACCATGGAAGGGCGGGCCTCCCCCAATTGGGCTCTATCCTCAACTAAGGGCATAGACGGGCCTTGGCTGTCCAGCCCAGGCACCACAAGAGACTCCAAAGTCTTGGCCCACCCAGAATTCTTCCTAGACGACAACCCAAGGAGAGACGACCCATTTTCAAAAGAGATGTCCGAGAAGGGAGCAAGCCCAATGGACCCAGATTTCTTAGAACTCCAAGGAATCTTTGCTAGGCCCAACAAAGGAGGTCCACCCGATTCTTGGGGCCCACCCGACGACCCGTCAAAGCTTCAAATAGGATCCATAGACTGCCTCGACCCGCTTAACTGCCCCTGCATCCCATCGGCAAGCAGCAGCAAGGCCTCAAGCCTCGAACCGTCCTTTGCCTCCAGCACGCGCTCACCCGAGCGTGTACAAGCCTCACCCCCAACCTCACCTCCTGTTACGACTTTCTTTCCTCTCTTTCTTGCCGTTGCCGCTCTCATTACTGGCCTGATCTCCTACCAGAGAGTTATCGAGTAGCATAGCTCTTCAACCCAAACCTCCACCACATTGGGGAGTTCCTCGCCGTTACGCTTCACCAATATCCGGGCCCACTGCAGTTCCTCCAGCTTCTCCGTTTGGGAGTCGACTGTGAGAAAACCCCCACACTCCTCCCCTATCCTTCTCAGAATGTCCCGATCCCATAAGGAGACGGGTAAGCCTACAATTTGCACCCAAGCTTCGCTCTTTTTCTCCCCTTCCATCAGACATCTCGTCTCAGGCCTCCATTTCTCCAGACGAAGAAAGATCCACCTAACCAAGATGCTTCCAAGTTTAAGGGCTTTCTCTGCTTCTATCAAACGCTCAAATTCCAACAATACCTTGCCCCTCTCCAGTTTTGTTAACCCTAGATTGCCCTTCAGACTCCAGATTTTTGCCAAATGGGTCCCCCAACTTCTTAGGTCATCCCCCCTTGCTGCACTAGGGTTCCAGATCCCAACCACACAGTGAGCCAACTTGTTTAAGTTTCAGCATAGCTCCTTCTTTGTGACCTCCGCCCTGATTACTGCTCTTTCTTTGCCCCTCGGCATTTTGACCACTTCCGCAAAGGTTTTCACCATACTTGGCTTCAACCGTAGCTCTTCTTCTTTCTGGCTTGTCTCTCCTCCATTAGCAAAGCCCAAGCGCTGTAGCGTCTCCACCATTGAAACCCAACCACCCTTTGCTCCTCTTCTTTTGGGGATAAATATGCTAAACCTTTTGTTCTCCAGGTCCACAACATCTAACCGGAGGAAACAACCCCCCTTGTTTTGATCTCGCACCAGTGAATAAGCCCTCCCGTTTTCCTTCCACTTTCTTACCCATTTTCCAGTTCTCATATCCTTGATACAAAGAACCAGACAATCGAAAAATAGCCCAAGACTCGCCGGTCCCAGCCTAATCCACGAGGAGATCCCTTTTTTCCTCTCCACAATTGTAGCTTGCAATTTGCCTTTCTTCTCCTCCACCTCGACCTCAAACGACTTCGACTCCACTCCGAAGCCACCCTTCCTGAATCTTTTCCAAGACCCCGCAAGGACATCGCCCTCTGCATTCTTGGTTGTACTCAGAAAGCCTCGCACTCCTCTGTCGCTCTCTCTCTCTCTCTCTAACCCTCTCTCTCTCTCTCTCCTCCTTTTTACAAAATGTTATCAAATTTTATATCTCTATGAATGATTCGCCTTTGACAATGCTCGTGAAGGTACCGTGGATCAGGAGAGTGCTTGATGGTTGGAATGCTCTTTTTCAAAAGAGGAAATTGGAGGAGCAATTTTTAAGATGGACAAAGAAAAAACTCCAGCCCTTGACAATTTTACCTTAGCACTATCAAGAAAGATTTGATGAAGGTTCTCTCAAAATTCTACAATAATGGGGTCATTAGTAAGAGTATCAATGGTACTTTTATTGTTATGGTGATGGAGAGAAGTGACAACCAACTTTAAAAGTTTGTTAAAGGCGCAAAGGAGTGGGCTTCAAGGCCCAAACTTTAATTTTTTTTTTTTTTTTGATAAGTAAGCCAGAATTGTATTAAATCAGAGGCAAAAAGTCACACTGCATACAGGGGGTATACAAGGCAGCTAAGGCCTCACAAGCAAAAAAGAGAGCCAAAAGAGCCTCACCACCCCTTAAGTGGAAGCTAATCACTCCAAAAAGCCTATACGGGAAGGAGACTCTTCTCCAATATACGATCTAGTCCAACTCCATAAATTATAAACAAAAGAATTCTTGAGTTTCTGAATATCTAACACACCCCCCCTAAAGGCTAATCTATTTCTCTCCTTCCAAACCGTCCAAAAAATACATAACGGGATGGATTTCCATATCTTTTTCCTTTTCTTCCCCACAAAAGGGCCCTTCAGCAAAATAAGACCTTTTCAGTTTCTAGAAAGACCCACTGAACACCTAATAACCCAAGGATGATATCCCACAGGCCTCTAACCACTAGACAGTGTATAAGAATATGATTTATAGTTTCTTCTTCACACCCACACAAAAAACAACAATTAGGGAGCTGCCACCCTCTTTTCTGGAGCCTGTCAAGAGTAAGCATCTTCCCCCACGTAGCCTCCCAAGCAAAGAACGCAACTGTGGTTGGAACTCTATCCACCCAAATATAACTTGTTGGAAAAGCGGTGTCATTGGGGTTGGCCAGCAAGCTGTACGCTTCCTTAACCCTAAACTGTCCGTTTCTTCCTCCCTTCCAAAAAACCGAGTCTTCCTCCAAAGAAGGCCTATGACCCCTCAAAACGTGGAGTAAGTCCCCTACCATATCCAACTCCCAATCATTAAAATCCCTCAAAAACCTTAGGTTTCAGCCTCCTTGTCCAAAATTCTGGTCCCACATCTCCTCCACCGTAGCATTCCTATGAACAGCCATGGCAAAGAGATGAGGGAAGTTTTGGGACAGCGCTGTACCAGTGCACCATACATCAGTCCAGAATTTGATTTTGGTGCCCTTCCCAGCTATGAGCATCATATTATCCCAACACCAATCAGCTTCCTTCAAGATCTCCTTCCAAACCCCTACTCCGAACGTCCCATTAGCCTTCTTTATCCTCCAACCAAGACCCTCTTGCCCATCTTTCGCCATGATCACTTGTTTCCAAAGATCGTCTTTATCATAAGCAAACCTCTATATCGATTTACCAAGCAAGGCTTTGTTCAAAATGAATAGCTTCCTTAAGCCTAACCCACCCATATCCTTATACGCACAAACCACCTCCTAATTAACTAGGTGAGCTTTCCTCTCCAAGTTTCCCCCTCCCCAAAGAAAATCTTTTTGCACTTTTTCTAACCTTCTAGCAACAATCTTGGGCATCCGGAAAAGTGACATTTGATAGATTGGCATGCTAGCCAATGTGCTCTTTATGAGAGTGATTCTCCCACCTTTGGATATATACTGCCGTTTCCAAAGCGCATGTCTCCTCCTCACTCTCTCTTCCACCCCATCCCATACAGAATGACCCCATCCCATACAGAATGAGCCTTGTTAGGAGCCCCTAAAGGCAGACCCAAATACTGAGAAGGCTAGGAGCCCACCCTGCACCCTAACTCCACTGCCAGCTCATCAATCTCATCCACCTCACCAATTGGGATGATTTCACTTTTGGACAAATTAATCCTTAGACCTGATGCAGTTTCAAACCAGAATAAGATCCAGCTTAAGTGAGTTAGGTGCTCTTTATTAGCCTCACAGAACACAACTTTATCATCAACAAAGAATAAATGAGAGATGTTCAGAGTGGGCCTTCTACCTCCTCGGAGACTACACCCTGAGAGGAATCCCCCGGCAACAACCCTCCTAATAAGAGCATCCAACACTTCCATTCCCAAAACAAAGAGGTAAGGAGATAGGGGATCTCCTTGGCAAAGCCCCTTAGCACTTGGGAAAAAGCCAACTGGTACCCCATTAACCATGACTGAAAATTTGGAAGATAAACAACTCCACATCTAACCCAACCACTTTGATCCAAATCCCATTTTTTGTAAGGCCTTCAACAAAAACTGCCAGTTAATGCTGTCATACGCTTTCTCAATATCCAATTTGCAGATGAGCCCTTTCTCTTTTCTTTTCTGCCACGAGTCTATCACCTCATTTGCAATTAAGGAAGCATCAAGAATTTGTCTTCCCAACACAAAGGCATTCTGGGCTGGGGAGACCACTTTTCCTAACACTTTCTTCAGCCTATTAGCTAACACTTTAGCCAACAATTTATACAGCCCCCCCAAAAGGCTAATGGGTCTAAAGTCCCCAAGGTCCTAAGCCTCACCTTTCTTAGGAATCAGAATCAAGAATGTGTTATTGAGGCTCTTGAGAAAAGGCCCAAACTTTAATTTGACGCTCTCTAGATGATAATGGGCTCAGTTGGGATTTTATATGATTCAATATGGGTTCGCCCTAGAAAGTACTTTCTAGAAATCAAATTATGAGCCTAGTCAGTGGTCATAAGTTACTATTTTTAGTCATTAATATTGTCATTTTCCATGAGTCTTTGATATGGCCTTGTAGTAAGTCCAAGTTTTTGTTATTTTCAAGTTGCGTTCCTACTATGTGACTAGTTACAAGGAGTTATAAGTCCTTAAAAAAGTTCTATATAGTAGTTGACCTGTCTTTTGAAAATGATCAATCAATGAATGATAAAATTTCCAGCAGCCACCATTTTCTTTTTGTGATATAAAGAGCACTTGGATGTAAAGCCTAAAGGTTTCTAGGAGTGATTCCTAGAGTTCTTTGAATTACATTGCTATTCTCCTTGGATTTTAATTCTTGTCCTACATCATCTGGTTCCTAAATGAAATAAGATATCCACAGTGGCTGATTTTAGGCCTATAAGTTTGACTATTAGTCTCCATACGCTCATAACCAAAGTGCTTTCTCTCCACATTTGTAAGGTTGGTTTTACATGAGACCATCTATTGGTCTCAAGGTGCTTTTGTTGAAGGTAGATAAATCCTAGATGATGGTCTAGTTGCAAATGAAGTGGTAGATGAAAGAAGATGCTTTGGAGAATCAAGAGTTATCTTTAAGATAGATTTTGAAAAAGGTTATAAGCATGTTAATTAAGACTTCTTGGATCATGTTTTAGAGATGAAATATCTCAATCTAAAGTGGAGGCTATGGATTCAAAGATGTTTATCTTCTTTAATTTGCCATTGTAGTGAATGAGGGTACCAAAGGTTGAGTTAAAGCATCTAGAGGCTTAAGATAGGGCAAGCCTCTCTCCTCTTTTCCCTTCACTATCGTTGCAGATGTTTTGAGTAGGATGGTTGAAAGAGCTGAAGATAAAGGGTTTTTAAAAGTCTTTTTGGTAGGGAAGGACAGAACAAGGTTGCCACTTCTTCAATTTGCAAATGATACAATTTTTTCTCAAAAGCTAATTGGGAGGATTTTCAAAACCTTAAGCATATCTTAATGGTTTTTGGACACATAATGGGCTTGAAGATCAATTTAGCAAAGACTCCTTGGCTGGTATTAATGTGAGTGAAGATTATTTGAGACTTAGCCTCGTTGTTGGATTGTAGAGTCTTTATTTAGGCCCTTACCTATTTAGCTCTCCCTTTAAGGGGAAATCCTAGAGCCATTGCTTTTTGGGATCCAATGTTAGATAGGATCTCTTGTCATTTGGATGGTTGGAAGAAAACCTTTTTGTCTTTGGGTGGTAGAATAACCCTCGTGCAGTGTTGTTTATCTCTTATCCCCATTTATTTCTTTTTGATGTTTAAGGTCCCAATTAAAGTAACTTACAAAATTGAGAAATTATAGAGACTTTGGTCTGGGTTTGTGGAAAGAAAAAAAGACCACCTAGTTGTGTGGGATCTATTCTATAAATTGAAAAGGGATGGGGGATTGGGTTTAGGGAGAATATCCTTGAGGAGTAAAGCCTGCCTTGGAAAGAGGTTGTGGAGGTTTCTTAAAGAAATCAACGCTTTTTGACATAGGATTGTCCTAAGTATTTATGGGTTGCACTCCAATGGTTGAGACACTAATACAGTTGTTAGGTGGTGGCCCGATTGACCTTGGAAAGCCATTTCTCATGTTTTCAATGGTTTCTCAAATTTCACTCGATATTTAGTGAGAGGAGACATGAAAATTTGCCTGTGGGAGGATACTTGGCTGGTCGGGAGTCCTCTCGAGTTTCAATTTCCAAATGTGTTCCAAGTCATAAGGACAAGGAATATGCTTGTTTTCTCTATTGTAGATCGGTCCTCTACCACTCTATATTGGAATTTTAACTTTCGTTGAAATCTCTTTGATTTGGTCATTGAGGAATTGACTAGACTCCTCTCTTCTTGGGTCATGTACTTATCACCTTTGTTTATAGATGAATAAGGTTTGGTTGTTGACATCCTCAAGGCTTTTCATTGTTAGCTCTACAAAGGTCTTTCTGTTTTCCCTCCCTCATCTTCATTTATTTTGTTCCTGCTAACTTAATTTGGAACTCCAAAGCTCTACCTAAGGTTAAGGCTTTTGCTTGGCTTGTGGCTAATAAGAAGGTTAATACCAATGATAAGGTTCATTTGAGGAGGCGTCACAAAACTCTCATATTGGATTATTGTGTTATGTGTTTGAAGAGCAGCGAATCGGCCGATCATCTCTTTCTTCATTGTCCCACCACACTAGCACTTTGGCAAAAATCGTTTTGCTTGGCCAATCTTGATTGGTTTCCTCCTAAAGGCATAGTAGACATGATGGGTATCTCCTTTGAGGGCTTTGGAACCCTTCTAAAAGGGAAGATTCTATATCCTTGATATGGTTTATATGGTTGGAGAGGAATGTAAGGATTTTTAAGGATAGATGGAGATCGGTGGATGCCATTTGAGACTTGATTTAATTTTCCTCTTCCCTTTAGGCCTTAGAGACCAAGCCTTTTGCATATATTCCTTTATTCCTTTTAATGTTGGATTGGAAAAGCACCTTGAAGGTCGAGGAAGAAAGTTGTGATTAGTTGGTCCCCTTCTCTAGTAGGTTCAATAAAGTTCAGTTTTGATGAATGTTCCTTGGGTAACCTTGGTTAGATGGGTATTGGAGGGTGATTAGAGATCACTTTGGTACAGTATTAAGAGCTTTCTCCAAGCAAGTGGGTGTTGGTTGGCTATTAAGGTAGAGATTTTGGTATTGCTGGAGGGTTTGTGGTAGGCAAAAGCTTTAGGCCTCTCCACCCTATTTGTAGGGGGAGATTCTGCTATTATTATATCTTGATGCATTAATAAGGAATGAGGTTCTTGGAAGTTTGACAATTGGATGCACAAAATATTAGATGTTCTTAGGGTGCGAGGTTGCGCCCTCTCTTGGATTCCCCATTCAGCCAACCAAATCAAGGACTAGTTAACCAAACAAGGAGCTAAACGTTTGGCCTCCTTCGTAAGAGAATTTCTTCCTCCTTGAGTATGTGATATTTCTCTTTGTATTTATCCCCTCCTTGTGGGGATTGGCACATGGTTACTTTATAACCTCTTTTGTACATCCTTGAAGGATTGCCCATCCTTCTTGTATTTATCTTTTTAAGATAAATGAAGATGGCTGTTTTTGCTCCAAAAAAGAAAAAGAAAATGATAAAGTGAAAAAAAAGAGAGGCAGGTGTTCTATTACCTTCTCTATGTGGATGCTAAAAAGTTTGTGGTTTATGTGTTGTGAACCATGATAATGTATATTACTCTGATAATGACATTCTATATTCAGGTTTGATAATTTCTTCATTCCTGATGTACAGAAAAATTGTTACCTGTTAATTATTACAAAAATTTATATTTATTTTGTTTCTGTTTAGAAGCATAGGACAGTTTTCTATTGTGTGTTATATTGAATAATAGTTTCCCATATTTATAGATTATTTGAAAGGATCTCATTTCCTTTAGGTTCACTTTTGCAGGCACTCACGGAAGCAATGTTATTGGCAGATTTAGAGCAAGATACTGTTAAGTGCTGTTCCTTACATTGTTAACTCATCTATGATTTCCATGTTCTGACTTTGTCATCATTGTCACGATCTTAATGTCCTGGTGCTCTATATCTTGCAGGTTGATTTTCTGCCCAACTTTGATAATTCTCAAAAAGAACCCTCACTTCTACCTGCTCGGCTCCCAACTTTATTGTTGAATGGTTCTTCTGGGATTGCGGTGATTCCATCTCAGCATTTTTAGGGATTTAGCAGTATTTTATGCCTTGATTCTGCTTCTTTTTCACCTTTGAAAATTATGTTTCTTGTTCTCAACTACCGGTTTGTTTATTCATTGTAGAAACATTCCATGTTTTCAGGTTGGAATGGCCACTAATATTCCTCCACATAATATTGGAGAGTTGGTAGATGTGCTTTGCGTGCTAATTCGTAATCCTGAAGCCACGGTATATGTTTAACTGTTAATTTCACTAAACTGTTGTGTTTATATTCCTCAAAGTCAAGCTTTTCTATTTGTTTGTGTATCTGTGTGACTGCCTGTCTAGTTCTCTTTATTTTTTATTTTTTTCCTGATAGCAAGTCTAATTTTCTTTAGTTATAAGGGACATACCTTGGATTTAGTTCAAAAAAGAGGTCGGGCCTTAGCAAATAGATGTTTTATGTGCCATGAGAATGAAGAGACTGTAGGTCACCTTCTTATTCATTGTGCTAAAACAGGGGTATGTATCGTGGGAGATGTTCTTTTCTTTGGTCGGGGTATCATGGGTGCTTCCTTTGTTGGTTAGAGAGACTCTTCTCAGTTGGCACGGTTCGTTTGTGGGAAAAAAGTACAAGAAGGTTTGGAGAGCAGCTCCTTTACACATCTTTTGGACGGTATGGAAGGCGAGGAACAGAATGACCTTCGATGATGACCTGCTTTTGATCTAGAGACTGAAATTTTCTTTTGTGTATTCCCTTTGGTTGGAGATAAAACTGTTTATAGATGATTATCCTTCAACTTTAGTTAGTTTTATTGATTGGTTGGGCTCTTGTTGAGGTTTTTTTAGTGTTGTCTGTTTGGATGTTTCTTTTCCTCTTTTGGCCGTTTCGACGACGGGTGTATAGGTATTCTATACTTTGAGATGCTTCTTTGGTGTCTCTTTTTAATAGATCTTTCACTTTACCTATTAAAAAAAAAAAAAAAATTTGGAGGAGAGGAGCTGATTCCAGTAGGCAAAATGGAGAATTTAGACTCAGTGGTTCCCATTCTTAGCTGTAAGATAAGGAGCTTGCCTTTGGCCTTTTTAGAATTTTGGATTTGTCATTGTGTGCTCCATTAAATTTAGGGTGGCTTGGGATTCCTCTAGTTGTTAGCATAAGACTTGAAAATATTGGGAGTTCTTTTGCGGATGTGAGTGGAGAAAGACATCTTGTCAAATGGTCAATTGTTTGTTATAATGAGAGGATGTTTGGTTTGCCATTGGGAATATCTTAGTGCTAAATAGACTAGTTGTGGGAAAGAGTTGTAAATGTTAGAACTTCTGAATAATCTATGGAGGAGAGCAATTTTGAGTAAATTTAATGTTTGGACTTCTATAAAGTCTAAAAAGAGATAAGGTTGGTTTGTGGAAAGATATTAGAAGTGGATGAAAAATATTCCATTCTAGTGAGAGCTTCTCTATAGATGACAATAAAAGAACCAAGTTTTGGCATGATGCTTGGTGGCGAGGGTGCCTATAAAAGACTTTCTTGGTGCTGTTTCGTATAACTTTACACATAAATGCCTGGTTGGCTTTGACTCATGGCAGAAGCTGATTTGGGACATTGTAGCCTTGTTTTAAGGGAATTCTCATGATTAGGAGTTGGGTATGGTCGCATCTTTTCTATGGCACATCTAACTTGTTATCTAGAATAATAGTATTGATAAGTTGGTAGTTGGGAAAAAGAAGAGGAAAAATTTGGTGGGTTGGGTAGCTAAGAAAGCTTGCTTCCTTATTAAGTCCTTCTGTAACACATGAGGTGAGAGTGCGCCTTGTTCTCTTCTGGCTGAGGAGGTTGGGTCTCAAAGGCTACTCATAGGGTTAGTTTCTTTTCTTGGGAGGCAACTTGAGAGAATTCTTCCAACCGATTAGCTTGTGAGATGTAGTTGGATTTTGGTCAACTTGATGCTTTTTATGTGAACTAAGCGAAGAGACAACCAACTAGATCCTCATCCTTTGTGAGGTGGCCCACTGTTTGTGGATGCTTGTGTTTTCATGTTTCGGGTCTCTTGGGTGCTTTCTCATAATGGCTAGGAGATGTTGGGGTGGCACGACAAGTTTGCATAAAAGCCAAAGACATTTGAAATTAGCCCCTCTTTGCATTTCTTAGTGCTTAAAATGCAAAATTTGACCAATATTTGAAAGCATGGAGAGCACTACGTTGAAAATTAAAGATATTCCATTCAATCTTTATTTTGTTGGTTTAGGGATGTTATGATGGTTGTTATTTGTTTCTTTCCTAAATTTCATTGATAGCTTGAGCATCTTGAGGAGTTTAGGCCATCTGTAGGTGAGGTTTTTTTTTTTTTTTTCTGTAGTTGTTCTATTGCCTTTTGCCTTGTATGGAAACTGTGCATACATCCTATGCACATGGGTGCGCCCCTTTATTGGATCATTTGATAAGTAGTAATCAGGACATTCTTATTTGGTTGCTGATGTGCAAGAATGAGGTAGAGTTGGTGGAAAATCTTTTATTTTATTGTAAGCTTTCCTCAGATTTGTGGACTTTAACTTGATCTCTTTTCAGAATTCTTTGGTTTATGCCAAGGTTAGCATTAGAATTATTGCCTACATTGAGTTTGAGAGTTAGAAGGAACCGTTTTAGTGGTATTTGAGGGGACTCATGCCATTTATTTGACAATTTGGAAGAAAGGAGTGGGACAAAGCTTTTAGTGGATGGACAAGGCTTCACAGTGAAGTTAAAATCGTTTACAATCTGGAGTTTCTTTTCATGAGGTAATGCTAGGGAATTTGGTGTTGGTTCGTCTTTTATTTTTCTTGGACTCTCCGTGTGTGATTCTCTCTCTCTCTCTCCCTCTTTTCTCTTTTGTTTATTTGCTTTTTTTTCTATTTTTTTTTTCTTCTGCATACTTTGACTGTATGTGGTCTTTCCCCTTCTTTACCTCAGTATGAAGTAAAGGTTTATTTTATTTATTTATTTTTAATATTATATATATAGTTTAAAAGCAATTATGATATTCTGGTTTCCCCAAGAAAATGAGGTTTCTATTTGGACTCCCAATTAGTTCTTAAATATTGGGGCATGCAGTTATGTATAACCGTTCTCCTGCCATCTGTATTCAGGCTTAGGCTTCATCATGGTGAGAGATGATTAGAAAAGAATTTGAATACTTTAAAACAGGATTAGGAATGTTAACCTCTTCTATCAAAATTATTTTTTATTTTATTTTATTTTATTCTTTCTTATCTCTCACATTTATTTTTCTTTATAATAGCTGCAAGAATTGTTGGAATACATGCCCGGACCTGACTTTCCAACTGGAGGACTAATCATGGGAAATATTGGGTAGGTTGAATTTGATTAATCATTTTTTATTGCAAAGACTTAATCTTTACCTTCCCACAAATCTTTCTAATCTTGCAGCATCCATTTTTACATCCTCTAAGTTATATTTCAACTTGGGAGCTTGTTTATAGCAGTGAAGCATTGATCTCGCTCATATACGTCCATATATACTATAGACAATCCTACTGCAGGCATGAACTTGAGTAAAATGAGGGCATTGCTGAATTTTCTGATCTTCATGCTGTTCAAGCTTATAAAATTGAAGTAGAATATGTAGTCATGATCAGCTGAAGAGCTCTACCAGGAAAAACTAAAGTGAATCAAGGAGAAAAAAAGTACTCACTTTGGGCTAAATTGGAAAATTTGACCACTTTTTGCACCATTTTTCCCCTTTTATATATTTAATGTTTCTTTCTGATTTCATGTATAAGTCATTATGTAAACTGACACATGGAACATATTCTAATAAGTGTTAATCTTGTTAAGCATCTTAGAGGCATATCGAACTGGGCGGGGACGTATAATAGTCAGAGGAAAGACTGAGGTTGAATTGCTCGACTCTAAAACCAAGAGGACTGCAGTCATAATAAAAGAGGTTGGTATATTAGTTTTCAGGGGCATTTTATCTAATAAGCTTATCCAATTTGAAATTGTTATAGAAAAGTTGAGTTAAAAGCTATTTCTATTTCATATTTTATGAATAAGCAGATCCCCTATCAGACAAACAAATCCTCACTTGTGGAGAAAATTGCTGAGCTTGTGGAAAATAAGGTATGGTTATAGTATGTATAAGATTGTCCTAGATGTCATTTTTGTTATGAAATTATACCTGCTGCAATAATTTGAAAATAGAAAATAAAAAGAAAATAGAGCAATAAATAAAACAATGTGCAAAAGCACTTACGTGGTGAAACCCTTTTGATTATGATGGAAACCTCCACAGGGCTAAAAGTTTACAAAAGGATGAAAAGTTTTTTTGGGAGGAATAGTGTAGGGGGTGGAGGCCTCCTTTTATAGCACAAGGAAGATCCCCTCCTTTTGTCTCCTAATCGATGTGGGATGACTTTAACCTTAATGGGATGACTTTAACCTTAACATTTTTCTATGTCTTTTCCCATCACATGCTGCTTACGTTACTACCAAACTATAAACGGATCAACACCGGCTGAATTTGTCATTAATTGGTTTTGTCAAGACATTTGCTAGATTGTCCTCGTATAGATCTTTTGCATATTCACAATTTTTTTCTTCCACTACTTCTCGAACAAAGTGACATTGAACTCCTATGTGCTTAGTCTTTTATGGCACAAGGAAGCCCCCCCTTTTGTCTCCTTATCGATGTGGGATGACTTCAACCTTAACAATTTTGTATTTGTCTTCATGGTAACTGATCTGGTGATTACTGCGAGATGGTCAAGAACTCCCATCTAGATTGCGAGGATTATTATTATTATTGATATGATGATTACGACAAGATGGTCAAGTGTTCCCCCTCTAGATTTCGATGATGAATATTATTAATATTGTTGTTGTTAGTGTTATTATTATTATTTTTAATTTTTGCTTTTTGGCTTGTATTATGGATGTTTGTGGTAATGGCTTGCTGCGTCTATATGTTCGAGGTTCACATTGCTTTGTATTTTTGCATTATGGATGTTTGTGGTGGTGGCTTGCTTGTCTTTTTAAAATGCATATCTACTCTTTTTAACTTTTGTATTTTTGATTGGCATTATGGATGCTTATGGTAATGACTTGCTGCACCTATGCATTCTGGGTTCACATTGCTTTATGTTTTTGCCTTATGGATGTTTGTGGTGGTGGCTTGCTTGTCTTTTTAAAATGCAGATTGAAGGTTGATCACTTGGTTTACGACCCTATGTTTTCTTGGTTCCTTCATTTTTCCTTGTTCCTTCACAACAAATTCCTCCCTTGTACCCTTAATTACCTCAATGCATTGTCACAAGCTCTAAATGAAGCCTTTCAGGAGAGTGATTTGTGTTATATGGATCTTTTCTTGTTTAAATCTGTGGCATGAATCTTTGTTCACTCATTGGTACCGTTCAGAGTTGAATTATCAAGCTTTTGTACTCTTAGCTTATGAACACTTCGTCATGAATTTGAACTTTTCACGAGAATGGTTTCTGTTTGTGGGTCTTTTCTTGTTTCAGTCTGCGGCTTAAACCTCTCTACATATGTCAGAACCTGTTCAGAGTTTTGTAATGTCAGACTTTGACAATCAATTTCAGTATAGTATTGTGTGTGTGCACACGTGCTTGCTGATCAAATCTTTCTGTATGTCAGGCCATGTTCAGAGTTTGAATTATCAGCCTTTAAGAACTAACCTGCACTATGGTAATGTGTGTGCATTTTTGTATCTGCTGCTTAAATCTTTCTGCACATGTTTGGGCCTGTTCAATGTTTGCATTATCAGGCTTTACACTGCAGTCACACATGTGCATATGTGCACTATCCTGCCACTCCACTTTGAGATCTATGAATTTACTGTCCTTTATAATTTATCAGTCTAGCTAGTTGTTAAAGATTTGTTAGAGAAAAATGGCTCTATATATGGTAATGAAAATCCAAGAATAAATAGGTTGACTTCTATGCACTGCCTCTAAACACGCTGCCCTTATTATGTAGGGTGTTATTATTGTTTTTTCCTTTTTTATATCTGTTTTCTTTCTTAAGAAGGAATTGTGATTTTTCTCTCTATATGGCTCTGCCTCTGGTTTTCCACCTTTATACATAGGGTGTGTCCCTTTTGACGTATCTTTTGTTTCTCTATCAAAAAAATTCTCTGAATATCACTCTCTGTGCTTCCTTTTCTTGGGGTTCAATGTTATTTCTTGTTCCTGAGAGGGGGTCTGCCAAATATAAATTTTATGCTTCATAAAAATGCTAGATATAGCCAGAATCCTATTAAAGCTCTTCCTACCTAGCATATTTACATGCGAACACTCCATACTCCACTGGTATAACCATGGAAACTTTTAAACATAAGAAATTACAGATGTGCTTTTAAAGACTACTAATACCTCAACCTATCTGTTTTAAAAAAAATAATATAAAATAAAACATTTCCTTTCATATATGCTTGCCTTAGGCATTTTTATATCAGCATAATGTTATTCTTTGCATTTTTAAGTTGGACCATGTCTTATGCTTGCTTTACTGATTATAATACAGAGTTTGGATGGCATAAGTGATATTCGGGATGAGAGTGATCGTTCTGGAATGCGTATAGTGATTGAGGTATGAGAAAGGTCAAGTGCTGTGCTCTTGTTTCTCAAATTTTCTAATGCCTTACATGCTTATGATGCACCGAATATGGGATGACCTTTTCTGTTTCTTACTGAAAGAAAGGGAAAATTTTAATCTTGACAATTGCATTTGTTTTCATTCATTGTTTCAGCTAAAACGGGGATCAGATCCATCAATTGTTTTGAATAAACTGTACCGTCTTACTGCTCTTCAGTCTAGTTTTAGCTGCAACATGATAGGGTAAGTATTTTCTTGGTCATAAGTTGTTCCTATAAATATATAAAATCTAGAATGGAGACAAAATTAAGATGCCGCATGTTGATTACATTTAGATTCATGAACCTAAGCAAGTCTGTTTTACTTAGTAGCTTGCACTCTGTAAATAGAAGTCAGTTTTCTTGTTCACTTGCATGAGGTTTAAGTTCACCCAAGTATTTTTATTCCTTTTTGTTTTGATAAGAAATAAGTGATATTGATTCATGAATCATAAGTACAATGAGTTATGAGGGAAATAATAACAAATGAAAATTAGAGCCAAGACCAACCAGCCCAACCACAAAAATAAAAGTAAACTGCCTACCTACAACAGACAGTAAAAAGCTTGTGAGGGCATGTTCTCCCCCAAGAACACCTCCAATAGTGAGGCAACTCTCTCAGCTAATCTATCCACTAATTGGCTAGCTCATGTCTTATAGAGGTTGAAGTCCCATTACCAAGGTCCTGCTTCTTTTTAGAGACCTAAGTTATTTAAGCCAAAGAAGTAGCTTGAGTTGATCCTTCCAACAAAGCTATAATCTCTACTATGGTTCAAAGTCATGCTATCTATTGTTAACTCAGAAGTTATCGAGATGGATGACTTATAGAATCTTGGATCTATACTGGACATTCTAGTTCAATATGGTGTCAGCGCCTTCTTTGGCGGGAAGTCATGTGTTCAAGCCTTATTGCATATTTATTTCCCTTATTTATTAAGTCCAAAAGAGGCCAATTATAGTTGTTTGCTTATGGGATTGTGTATTTCTCCACATGCAGGTATGAGTCTGCATGTGAGGGAGAGTGTTAAAGAGCATGATCTACATTGTAAACTTAAATCCTATAAGGTTAAACTGTTTAGAATAATTGGTAGTTTACTAGGACATATGCACAAATCTGTGAGTAAAACACTAAAAATATTCTATAAATTAGTGAAAATTTGTAAAACGATAAATACAATTGGATAAATTCAACAAATTAATATTTATCACATTTGACATTGTTTAAGTAATCATAAAAGCTCAAGTTTGGATTGTTTATATTAATATTAAGAATTCAAAATTCTGTCATTTCAATTTGTTGCTAAAAAAAAAATGAAATTCATTTTTTTTTTCTTGTAATCACTTTAAGCTAAATTTAATTAATCATACTCTTTTTCTTTTTATAATCATGATTTTTGCTGTAAAACATTTTTCTTCAACTTTCAAGTGATTGTTAAATTGGTCACTTTAGTTTGATGTTAAAAACAACTCAGTTAACATATTTTTCATATAATCACTTTATTCTAAATTCAATTAATTATAATTATTATTTTAATTTTGTTTGAACCTTTTAAGTAATGATCTGTGTTACTTTTCTAACTTTAATTTATGCTAAAAACAATGGAATTACATTCATGCTCTAGGAAACTAAATTGATTTTTATATAATTTAAATATCAAGATGTAAGGAGACTAAAAGATGGTAGCCTAGAAGCTAAATGTTTATAATCAAACCAAGTATGACTTGACTACCTATTCTGTATTAAAACTTATCCATATCTATGATAGTATGATCCATGTTATATTAAATATTATCCATGCCCATCACCCATTTTCTATTAAAATATTACTCATTATCCATACCCATAACCATATGCATTACTAATTTTGTATTAAAATATCTTTCATATCCATTATTCATACCCATTGCCTATAAACAAATTATTATCATTTTCTTCGATTATATTCATCACAATGCAGTTGTAGACATTATTTTATTGATTGTTGAATGGTGTCTCAATTCTTTCATTGTATTTTTAGTTTTTGTCATAATGTGGTGCTGTCATTGTGTTGCAATTCACCATATCAATGAGACTCAACTTTGATTTGGTTGTCTTGGCTTATTCATGGGAGAATTTGGAATGTGTTTTGAACACATATTGGTCACTGCTGTTCTGGATACAACTAGGTCATGTCGTTATGGAAATGACCAATACTTAAAATCATGATCCCTGCCTCGATGACAAGCCCTTCCTAGTCAGTCTTGGAGTACAGGCCCTTCCCAGTCAATCTGGGACTTAATCTTCGAATGATCCATAGTCTTTGATTTTCCAAATTGCATGCTTAAAAATTGAACTTCTTCTCGTCTTTGATTGTTATTGGGCATGGGGAATGTGATCCGATGTGGTCATCATTGGTACAGCCACAAGAAAATTATTAATTGATGAAAATTTGGATGAAATATTAAACTTAAATCATGTTTAATCAATAATTTTCTTATGGGTGGACCAATGTTTAATCAATAATTTTCATCATAGTTGGATGAAAATTAACCCAAGCACCAAAATCCAACCCATTGTTGACTCTTTTTTATTCATCTCATTCTTGTACTTCTGAAAAATATCAAAAGAAAATTTTACTCTAGGAAATCTGATGGGTTGGGGAGTCTCACCTGATTCATAATCAAGTTGACCTGATTCACTTACCTTGTAGCTAAACTAACATTGATATTTAAAAAGGGATTATGAATTTAAAAGAACTAGTATGGATGTTTCAATGAAGATTTTTTAGGTGGAACGGATGATTTTTGAGAAGTTGAGGTGTTGTCTTCTCTTTAGATTTCGAAAGAGAAGAGAGATTGATTGGCTATTAAAGGAGTTGAAAAAGGCATTAGAGTTGGAGAGGTCATTGGTTTTCATATAGAAGTTTGGAGGAAAATCAAGAACACATATTTTGGTGGTATAATTTAGTAGTAGAGGAAGGTTGATCAAGTTGTTGGAATTTGCTTCAAATCGAAGAACCATAGTAATGGTGATTCTGAAAAGCTAGAATCATGAGAAGTGAGGTGGTTGAGAGGAAGACGGTAAAGGTCCTGATTGAGAGGAAGACCTTCTTGATTAGGCTGGAAGGAGATCAAGGAGGTGAATGGTGTTCGATGACAGAGATAAGTAGAGGCTCTGTTTTTGCATTAGGTTTTGAAAAGGAAGCAGTTGGGTGGTTGGTTGAATACTTGAAGAAAGGCATAGCATTGAAGAGTCATATGGGGTTCAACAAAAAATTCAGGGGAAAATGCAGGGCTCATCTGTTGGAAGTTGGCTTCAACAATCATGGAAGGTTCATAAGGATCTCGGAGTTTGCTACCAACAGAAAACCTTCCGTTCTGATCATTCCTGAGGGCGACAAGGGCAGAGGTTGGGAGAGTCTCAAAAATGCGTTAGCTACAATGCTGGTGGTCCCCAATCCGTATGCAGAAGAAAAAGGAAGGAATTTAAGAGGGGAAAGCTGGCCTCACTACAAAGTAGGCTCGATGCACAGATCCTACGCGAACACAGTTAGTGACGAAGGACCAAGAGGAGGTGGTCTAGTTCCAGTGGGGAGGTGGGCGCGTGCTGTGATATGTGAAAGCAAGTTTGACAGGGAGAATTGGGCTGAGGTTGGAAGATTGGTGGCGAGAAGCTTAGGGAAGAATGGAGTTGTAACGATTGTACCCTTTTCAGCTGGAAAAGGTGTATTTTTCGTTGAAACAACCAAGGAAGCCTTATTCCTCCATGATTTGAGGAAGTTAAGGGTTGGGGAAAGGAACATTATTCAGCTGCGAAGATGGTCGCCGAAGGAAAATGCGGAATTAGACCGGAAATTTAGAGAAGGATGGATCGAATTAAGGGGGTTGCCATTTCACCTATGGTCGGAGGTTCACCTGAAGAAGATTGTGGATCAATGGGGGTCTGTAAAAGAAATTGATTGGCGGACGCTGAAGTTATTTGATCTCAGCAGTGCGAGATTAAAGATTGTAATGAGGGATAGGGCAATCCTTCCAGCCATGTTAGAGGTGACGGATGGGGATTGGGCGTTCACAGTCGTCGTCGTCGTGGTCGGAGATGAAGAAAGACGGAGAGGTAGCGAGAAGGGTGAGTCGACTCGGGTGGCTATCGCTTCTCACATGGAGACAGGTGGAGGAAGGCGAGGGGAGTGCGGCAGATCAACGGAGGAGGGAAGGTACCGTGTCGGGGAGGATAACAGACATAGGAAGGAGGGAAATAGGGGTAAGGGCTGCCAGCTCCCGTCACAGTCTCGTTTGAAATCAACAGATGGGATGGACGGGATTGGAGAAGGAGGAGTTTGGGCCGGAGAAGATGAGGCTATTGCTGATGTGGGCTGTCGGGCCCGAGAGAGGAAGGCCCAGTTGCTGGCAAAGACTGATCCAAGTGGAGCTGTAATGGGCTGCAAGATTAAAGGCCTGCTGGGCTTGGGCCTAAGCCCAGATGGGGTTACCCCAGTTGTGATAGTGGCGTCGTCACGCGAGGAAGAAGAAGACGCTTCTTCTGCAAACGAAAAGGTGAAATCAGCTCCTGGACTCCTCGAGTTTCAGTCGAGCAGGTTAGCGGAGAAGAAGGTGTTGCACGGTTCAAGGAAGCGGTGGTCAACTTTCTTTCCCCCAAGCTCAGAGCACCGACAAGGTATCCGGAGCAATAGCGAGCCCATTTCGCGCGGAAAAATCAAGGTGGACAGCGAAGAGGACCCAAAGACAGATGATTTAGGCGCCAAATCTCAGGCAAACAGAGGATTAAATGCAAGCCCTCTCTTTTCTCCGTGTTTATCAAGGCCTCGCAAGGAAAATTTAGGGGAAAGGGACTCGTCGCCGAGAAAGGAAGCAGATCTGAAAATTTTTTCATCCAACGAAGATATGGAAGGTTTTTTGGGCCGAGTGGGGTCTGATTCTCGTGGCTCAGCAGCCATGGTTAAGCCTTCTTCGCCAGAAACCAGAGGTAAAGGGCCTAGCTTGATGGGGAACTGTGTTCCGAGGGTTGCGGAAAATCTGGAGGTAACGCCTTCACTTTTTAATTCCATCCATCCATTTATACCCTCTTCTAATTCCCTCTTGAATCCTCCCGTACACATTCAGTGTCCCTCTACCCCCATGTCCTCCGACTCATCTTCTCAATCTCTGGCACCCATGGAAAACCGAGTAATCTCTAAATTTTTTTCCAAAAAAGGCAACGATGAAGGTCAATTTCCGGTTGATATTCCTAGTTTAGAAATGGAAACGGAGGTGATCCAGCCTGCTTGTCCTTACCAGATGTCTGAGAGTGTCAATTCTCTCTCAGCTAATTTAAGATCACCTTGCAAGGAGTCCAGTAAGGCTACAGTTCACTTGGGAGGTATTGCGGGCTCTCCTTCGGGCGAGTTCCAAATAGAAGGACTGTCCCCTACGAAAATGGCAAAAGTACGCGAGGTTTTAAAAAATCTGGATATCAAGGTATATTCCAGGAGGAAGAGCAGATGCTCCACAGGATTGTGAGACTATCTGGTTTTGGTTCGGAGATTAGGGTCACAATAGTTTCACATGAAGATAATCAGTTGGAATACCAGGGGTTTGGGCTCAAAGAAAAAGAGAAGGGTGGTTAAGGATTTTCTGAGATCAGAAAAGCCGGATGTAGTGATGTTTCAGGAAACAAAAAAGGAAGAGTGTGATAGAAGATTTGTGGGTAGTGTTTGGACAGCCAGAAATAAGGATTGGGCAGCCCTTCCGGCATGTGGGGCTTCGGGTGGAATTTTGATCATATGGGATGCTAAAAAATTGAGCAGGGAGGAGGTAGTGTTAGGTTCTTTTTCGGTCTCAATCAAGTTTGCATTGAACGGTTGCGAATCTCTGTGGCTATCTGCAGTTTATGGCCCAAACATCTCAGCTCTCAGGAAGGATTTTTGGGTGGAGCTTCCAGACATTGCTGGGCTGGCTTCTCCGCGTTGGTGTGTGGGAGGTGACTTTAATGTCATAAGGAGAAGTTCAGAAAAATTGGGCGGTTCTAGATTAACCCCAAACATGAAGGATTTTGATGTTTTCATAAGTGATTGCGAATTGATAGATTTACCTTTAAGGAGTGCATCATTTACTTGGTCAAACATGCAAGTGAATCCAGTTTGCAAGCGATTAGATCGTTTCCTGTACTCAAATGAGTGGGAACAAGCATTTCCTCAAAGTATTCAAGGAGTACTACCAAGATGGACATCGGATCATTGGCCGATTGTCTTGGAAACTAATCCGTTCAAGTGGGGTCCAACGCCGTTCAGGTTTGAAAATATGTGGTTGCAACATCCTAGTTTTAAGGAGAATTTTGGAAGATGGTGGAGGGAGTTTCAAGGAAATGGGTGGGAAGGGCACAAGTTCATGAGGAAATTACAGTTCGTTAAAACCAAATTGAAAGTGTGGAATAAGGCTTCTTTTGGAGAGCTAAGTAAAAGGAAAGAAGATATATTATCTGATTTAGTTAACTTTGATTCATTGGAGCAAGAAGGGGGCCTATCCCATGAACTTTTAGCCCAAAGAGCTTTAAAAAAAGGGGAGTTAGAGGAGTTGATTTTGAGGGAAGAAATACACTGGAGACAAAAAGCTAGGGTGAAATGGGTAAAAGAAGGGGATTGCAATTCAAGATTTTTTCATAAGGTGGCCAATGGCAGGAGAAATAGGAAATTCATTAAGGAGTTGGAGAATGAAAATGGCCTAATGATGAATAATTCAGAGAGCATAAAAGAGGAGATTTTAAGGTATTTCGAAAAGCTCTACACGAGTCCTTCTGGAGAATCTTGAAGAGTGGAAGGCTTAGATTGGTCCCCTATATCTGGTGAGAGCGCGTTTAGGTTGGAATCCCCCTTTACTGAAGAAGAGATTTTTAAGGCTATATTTCAGATGGACAGAGATAAGGCTCCGGGGCCGGATGGCTTTACCATTGCAGTGTTTCAAGATTGTTGGGAAGTGATAAAGGAGGATCTAGTGAAAGTGTTTACAGAATTTCATAGGAGCGGAATTATTAATCAAAGCACCAATGCTTCCTTTATAGTTCTGTTACATAAAAAAAGCATGTCAAGGAGAATCTCAGACTTTAGACCTATTAGCTTGATCACTAGTCTTTACAAGATAATAGCCAAAGTGTTAGCAGGGCGTATAAGAGGGGTACTTCATGAGACCATCCACTCTACTCAAGGAGCCTTCGTACAAGGGAGACAAATTTTGGATGCAGTTCTCATAGCCAATGAGATAGTGGATGAGAAAAGAAGATCAGGGAAGGAAGGAGTTGTATTCAAAATTGACTTTGAAAAGGCCTATGATCATGTGAGTTGGGATTTTTTGGATCATGTGTTGGAGATGAAAGGGTTTGGTATTAGATGGAGGAAATGGATGAGAGGTTGCTTGTCCTCGGTTTCTTTTGCAGTCCTGGTGAACGGTAATGCGAAAGGGTGGGTTAAGGCATCTAGAGGTTTAAGACAAGGAGACCCTTTATCACCGTTCTTGTTCACTATAGTGGCAGATGTGTTGAGTAGGATGTTATTGAAAGCTGAGGAGAGAAACGTCTTGGAGGGTTTCAAGGTGGGTAGGAATAAAACAAGGGTTTCCCACTTACAATTTGCAGATAATACCATTTTCTTTTCCAGCTCTCGGGAGGAGGATATGATGACCCTTAAGAATGTCCTGCTAGTGTTTGGGCATATTTCCGGTTTGAAAGTTAATCTTGACAAAAGCAATATCTATGGTATTAATCTTGAGCAGAATCACCTTTCTAGGTTGGCCGAGATGCTTGACTGCAAGGCTTCTGGGTGGCCTATACTTTACCTGGGTCTTCCTCTGGGAGGGAATCCTAAGACGAGTGGCCTTTGGGATCCTGTGATTGAGAGGATATCAAGGAGATTAGATGGGTGGCAGAAGGCATATTTATCTTTTGGAGGCAGAATTACTCTCATTCAATCTTGTCTCACCCATATGCCTTGTTATTTTCTCTCCTTGTTTAAGATTCCCGCCTCTGTGGCAGCAAAAATTGAGAGAATGCAAAGAGATTTTTTATGGTCAGGCGTAGGGGAAGGCAAAAGAGACCATTTGGTTAATTGGGACGTGGTGTGTAAGCCGAAATCGAGAGGGGGATTGGGTTTTGGAAAGATATCTATAAGGAATGTCGCTCTTTTAGGGAAGTGGTTGTGGAGATATCCTAGAGAGGGTTCTGCTCTATGGCATCAGGTGATTTTAAGCATTTATGGATCACACTCCAATGGTTGGGATGTCAACAACATAGTTAGATGGTCTCATCGTTGTCCTTGGAAGGCCATTGCACTAGTCTACCAAGAGTTTTCCAAGTTTACTCGGTTTGTGGTAGGTAATGGGGATAGAATTCGGTTCTGGGATGACTTGTGGTGGGGGGAACAACCTTTGGGTGTCCAATATCCAAGATTACTTAGAGTAGTCATGGATAAAAATGCTCCTATTTCATCAATTCTTGGTTATACCCGCCCTTTCTCTTGGAATTTCACTTTTCGCCGAAATCTTTCTGATTCTGAGATAGAAGATCTAGAGGGCCTCATGCAGTCTTTTGATCGTCTACACATTTCATCTTCGGTTCCAGATAAGAGATCTTGGTCCTTATTTCCTTCAGGTCTTTTCACAGTCAAATCTTTCTTTCTGGCCTTGTCCCAATATTCTGAGTCGCCTACAATTTTCCCTACCAAGTTTGTTTGGAATGCCCAAGTCCCTTTTAAAGTCAAGTCCTTTGTCTGGTTGGTGGCTCACAAGAAGGTTAATACTAATGACTTGCTACAATTGAGAAGACCCTACAAAGCACTTAGCCCTGACATATGTAAGTTGTGCATGAAGCATGGAGAAACAGTAGATCACCTCTTCCTTCATTGCTCTTTGACGATAGGGTTGTGGCACAGATTATTTCAATCAACAAAGATGGATTGGGTTTCCCCAAGGAGCATCTCTGACATGTTATCTAGTAATTTTAATGGTTTTGGATTTTCCAAGAGAGGGATTGTTTTATGGCAAAACGCGTGCATCGCTTTAATGTGGGTGGTGTGGCGGGAAAGAAATGCAAGGATTTTCGAGGACAAAGCAAGGAATTCTGAGTATCTTTGGGATTCTATTTGTTTTCTTACCTCTTTTTGGGCTTTTTGTTCTAAGGTTTTTAAGGGGATTCCTCTTAACATGCTACAACTTGATTGGTTAGCGGCGTGTAACTAGAGTGTCTTTTCTCTTTATGTACTTTCTTATATTTGATTTCTTGTAGTCTTGTTTTTCTTTGCTGGGAGGATTCCTCATCCTTCTTTTGTACCTTCTTTTTATCAATATATTCCTTTGTCGTTTCCTATCAAATAAAAAAATAGTAATGGTGGTTCTTGAGGGTGCTAAAGGAAGAGGATGAGAAATCTTAAGGATGGAGATCTCTTCAGTTGAAGAAATCCCTTCCAGTGATTCCTTGGTTAGGTCGACAGAGGCAGTGATATTTGAGAAGTTAGTGGGTTGTGGCCTATGCAGAGTGAAGCGTTCCTATGCAAGTGTTATCAAAGAGGATGGGCTAAGAAAGGAGCTAATCCTAAAGGGTTAGTGGGCTAGGGTAGTGATTTGTGAAAGTGAGGGGCCTCTGTAGATAATCTTCAAAATATGTAAGAGGAAATAATATGATTTCTTAGAAATTTGTATTCTAAAGGTTGGGAGACTCGTGCAGGATAGAAGGGTTTGATTAGTTTCCCATTTTGGAAGAGAGTGGTACCAATGCTACCTTTATAGCTCTAATGTTGAGGAATCAGACAATCAAATTTTCAAATTTGAGACCAATAAGCTTGGTTACAAGTTTGTACAAGATTATAGCCAAAGTCTTATTAGGTTGTATCTGAGGAGTCCTTCATGGAACTATTCATTTATCTCAAGGAGCCTTTGTTGATGAGAGACAAATTTGGATACAGGAATGATAACTAATGAAATGATGGATGAGAAGTGACGATTAGGAGAGGAGGGAGTAGTGTTTATATTTTGAAAAGACCTATGATCATGTGGAGTGAGACTTTTAGGATTAAGCACTAGAAAGGAAGGGTTTTAGCACCAGATGGAGGTTGTGGATGAGGAGGTATTTTTTTTCAAAAAATTTCATGGTCTTAGTGAATGGTAGTGCCATAGGATGGATTAAAGAAACTAGAGGTATTAGGCAAGGAGATTATTTTTATACTTTCCTCTTCACCATAGTAGCCGATGTCTCAAGTAGGATGATGTTTCAGGATAGAGGAGAGTAGTCTCTTGTCTTAGTAGGGAGGAGTAGAACTTGTGTGACCCTCTTGTAGTTTGTGCTTGATACCATCTTTTTCTCAAGATCTAGCATGGAGGACTTGCAAAACCTTAACCTAATCTTATTGGTACTTGGGCATATTTCACGATTTAAGATCAATCTAGACAAGAGCACTTTGTTTGGTATCAACATGAGTCAAGATTAGATTGCTAGATTGGCTTCAATTCTTGAATGTGAAGTTTCCGAGTGACCCTTAAAATATTTGGGTCTCCCTTTAGGGGGAACCAAAAGGCTAATGTTTTTGGGGATCCAATGCTAGATGAAATTTCATGGAGATTGGATGGATGGAAGAAAACATATTTGTCTTTAGGTGGACGGATAACCCTAATTCAGTCTTGTTTGTCTCATATTCTTGGTTACTTCCTTTGTTTGTATGGGATCTCATTAGTAGTGGTGATAAAGATTGAGAAAATGAATAGGGTTTCTTTGTTAAGAGGCTTAGGAGGTAAAGAGAGACCTTTTTCATTAGTTGAGAATAGGTATTAAGCCCAAGTTGGAAGCGGGTTTGGGAATAGGGAAGATTCCTTTAATAAATAGAGCTCTCCTAGAAAAATGGCATTAGAGTTATCCTAAGGAGAGTGATGCTCTTTGGCATGACGTAATATTGCGTATCTATGAGACTCATCCCAACTGTTGGGATGCCAACATTATAGTCAAATGGTCACATCGATGCACTTACAAGGCCATGGCACAAGTTGTCTAGGATTTCTAATGTCATTCCTGTTTTGTGATGGGGGATGAGGCAATGATTTGCTTTTGAGAAGACTTGTAGTGGGAGAATTAACCTATTTGCTCTCAATTTCCATTGTGACAATTATAATTTCCCCAGTGGCATCTATTCTTGGCTCTTTTCCTTTTAAATGGAACTTCACTTTCGTCATAGCCTCATCGATGTTGAGATAGAGGACTTGGAAAGACTCATGTCCTCTCTCTCTCTCTCTCGTGTACTTTTGATATCATTTGTTCCTAATATGAAAGCTTCGTTTTTATATTCTTTAGGCATATGCACTGTAAAAATTAGTGAACAAGTGCGAAATACTCCCTAGGAAAAGGGAGATAAGCTGCACAGCTGAAAGATAGAAAGGAAAATGTATGATGCCTACAAGCGATCTATGAAACTCAGGAAGATAAAAAATCTCCTACATGAGAAGTTACCTGCTTGGCTACTCTCTTAGCCAGAAGATTCACTTCATGGTTCATTCAGTTGAGAATCCAAGAGAGAGAGCATCTCAGGTCTCGAGCAATATAAAAAATTTATTGAAGTCATGGATCATACTTCTAGAGACTTGTTTCCTTATTAGTTACCCATGAAATAAGAATAGCAGCATCTTCACTGGCCAAAGATTGGAAAGACTCAAGCCTTGGCTTGTAGTAGATGTTCTAAAAGTGCTAGTATCTCTACCTCAATGGCCAAATGATAATAATTGGAGATTATCATTAGTATCCATAGCTGAGAAACTTTTCTCTATTGTTTAATAACATGATCACTTTTGGATTAAAACATTCCCTTATAAACATCATATACGAGGACTTATTTACTGTCTCTTATCACATTATCAATGGTCCTTTGGTACAATGATATAAGTAGATTTGCCGTTATAAAGCGTATGATGGCTAAGGTAACTGATCAAATATCTGGCCAATGCCAACAGGAAACAATGCTGAATGCCATGAAGCTCTTAATACAGGTTATAAAGCTCACTGTGAATTGGGTGTGACTCAGATTTTCTTGAGCTCCGTCAACATTATGCTTTCAACAACAGTTCTTCTAATTGGTGGTTTTGATACTAAAATGAAGACAAGGCATACACTCATATAAACTAAGAACAAGAACAAAAGACATTCCAAAGATAAGTGTTGACATAGTAAAGTGAGCTGTGCTACTCTGGTGTCATGAACTGTTATGTTTTGTGTTTCATTTGTTTACTTTTAAGTATGCCTGCAGTCAAATTTAGATGAAGATGGATATGGGTGAGGAAGGAGAAGTTGTGAGTAAGCAGAGTTGTGCTGGTTAGAAATAGAGATGGCCCTGTTTTGTGCTATAATGCCAATTGTTTCTTATGATCCCCATCTAGAGGTCACAGTAAGATTATGATAGCGTGTTTGACTGATGTTTTTTCTTGGTTTTCTGTATACATCTCATATGCTTGCATTATATTCATGTACATTGTGCCTTTTTTGGGTGGCATGGTGTGTTTGTGGGCAAGAAGCGAGTAAAGGTTTGGAGAGCAGCCCCTTTGTGCCTTTTTTGGACGGTTTGGAAGGAAAGAAATAGGGTTGTTTTTTGAAAATGAGGATTTTTCGATCCAAAGGTTGAAATATTGTTTTGTTTGTAATTTGTGGTCTTGGTCTAAGTTGTGTATAGCTGAAGGGCCTATTTCTTTGATTAACTTTTTTGAGCGGTTTGGGCTAGAGATGAGGGTAGGTGAGTTTTTTGTATCCCTCTTTTTTTTTGTTTTCGCCTATAGGCACCTGTTGTATACTTCCTGTATGCTTTGGGTTTGCCGGTGGCCTCCCGGTTTTTATTAATATACTTTTTCTGTGCCTTTGCCTATCAAAAAAAAATCATGAACACTGTTCTTTGTTCATAAAATGGGTAAACAGTTCTTGTATCACAAATAAACAAGGTAAACAATACTTGTACAACTGCATTTGAGGCTTAGTATGTCTGTTAATAGGACTGACACTTTTTGGTGCAACTTGGTGAAATGGTAATTATTTGTGATATGACACCCTTTATATCTCTCTACTAGTATAATATTTCCATTTTAATTATTTCACCTTTTTCAACTAAGGATGTACCAAAATGAATTTGTTAAGACTTGCTTTGATGTTTCCTTATATCTCTAACTTATTCACAGTATTCTCGATGGACAACCTAAACTGATGGGTCTGAAGGAGTTGCTTCAGGTGACTAGTTACATGCAGTGTTTTCTTCTTCCTCTTCTTCTTGTGTGTGTATGTGTGTGCATGCATGTGTGTGAGTTGATGGTAGGGTATTTATAAGTCAGTGCATATATATATGACCTTATTTGTTTTGTTGCATTTTTGTACAATAGAATGAGAACTTTCAACACTTCATTCTATTGGGTTTACTCCTTGATTTACTTACAACTATGCCCATATAAAAAACAAAAACTTTATTAGGCATTATTGCCAAATGCACAGAAGAGGTATGACAAAGAGTACTTAAAAAAAAAAAAAAAGAGGGGGGTAGGCTGAGAGGTCCTTCGCTGGAAAAGAAAGAAACAGAACAGGATAGGTCTATACAGCACTTTCTGAATCTTTTCTTTCTTTCTTCTCTTTTTTTTCTCCACATGGTGGGGATAAGGAAGGAGGGAGGGAGGAAGAATGATGTGTGTACTGAGGGAAGGAGTTGGTTTTGTTTAGGTTTGATTTGGGTATGTGAAGGATTTTCCATCGAAGGGCATATAAAGATAGTAGATTCTCCACAGCCAGTTATCATTATGACAAACAGCTATGCTTCTTGTTGCAACATTAGAAATGATGGTTGGGTGAATTCTCTCCCACATTTCACTCTCTGTTCATATTTTTTGTTGAAGGGCCTCTTCTTTCCTTCCAGCCAGAACACCCAAACTCATAAAATCTTTTTGAACCCATAAGAACTTGGTAGGTCACTCAAGGATTATTTATTTATTTATTTAATTTTGTGGTCTAAACTCAGTTTCAGAAGTACTCAATTTAATGCTGCCCTCTTCTTCTTCTGCACACTTGAAGATGCCTACACCAGTTTTGCATGTGAACTAGTTGAAAATGCAGCCACCAGACTCTGACCACATGTAAAATATTCAGTTTGAGTTGAGCATCAGACCTTACTCCATGCATCATATATCATACTTGTCTTCTGTAAGTTTAAAGATAAACTAAAGATTGGTGAGCTTGAATATTTATTGCACCAGAGTGTGATGTTATATTACATATTTTGAAGCTTAACAGATCAAGCTGACTGGTTGGTTGAAAAAATCAAATCTATATCTGATAGATAAGGCTAAATTTTGATGGAAGCACACATAAGAAATAGCAACAACTATAAAGCAATAGATCAGCACAATGGCAAACCCAAATTCCTCTAGAACTCCAAACAAAGTATCCTGAACAAATTCTTCTTAAAATGAATCACATAGAAGGAATTATCTGTTAACTGACTTATCCTTTGAAAAGAATTTTCTCATGCATTTTCTCATACTTGTTTCCATATTAACCCTCTCTCTCCAACGTCTTAGAAGAAATCTTAAGGTATCATATGTATAATTTTCCCCATATAAAATATTCAACTTTGTGAATGTATTTAGATGTGCTGCTTTTCTATTAGAGCCCAAAATACATAAAATTTCAAGACACTTGTCATGTAGCATGAGAATACAACAAACACACACACACTCACACACACTTGTCATGTACCATGGGAAATGTAACAGACACACGCACGCGTGTGAATCTACTTTTGTGTTTTTTTGTTTGTGCTAGTGTCATGGAATGTATTTGAACTAACTATCTATATCCACAGGCATTCTTAGATTTTAGATGCTCTGTTGTTGAGAGGCGAGCAAGGTTTAAGCTGTCACAAGCACAAGAAAGAAGACATATTGTTGAGGTATGTTGGAGATACCTTAAAAGGTATTCTCCAAAATTATTTAATTAAAGAACATAAAATGACATGTAGTTCGACATGAAACTCCATTTCATTCTGATTCTCATAGCATTATACATGGCTTTTATTCTTTTTCTAATAGAATTTGCAATGATCTTTGCTTTCAAATAATATATAAGCATAGTTGTTAACTCTTAATCATATCACTATCAATTGTTATTATTTTATTTTTTTGCTTTCATGTATCTTGTATCACAATTTTATTTTATTTTTTGAGAGTGAAAAAAAAGTATGCCTACATAAATGAACGACATTTATATTATAAGAATGAAGTATAGACCAATGTCTAACCAATTTCATAAAAGATAGTAAGACAAAATGAGTTAAACCATAAGCATTTATCCATATCATACATATGAAAACATTGAATACGAGAATTTTCTCAAATTCAATTTAGAAAAATATTACATTTAATGTGTAAGAAATCTATTAGATGAACTTTTGAATGTTCAACTAGAATTTCTAGTTCCAAGTTTTAAATGGTCATGTTTACTCATTTGTTGTTGATATGTTGATTTTTACGTGTCACCTTTGATGTTCTAATCCAAACTCATCATTATTTCTTCCTCTAGAGAAAAAATGAATGCAAGAAAGAAAAGGAACAAAAAATGAATATTCTAAGTGAAAATTTTGATTTACCATCATATTCAAGGTCAACATTCAAATAGTAGTTCTCCAATTTTCATTGCAAGAATGAATTTACTAAATTTTCAATTTTTTTATGTGTTTCTATCACAACTAGTGTGTAGCGTTTTCATGTAACATTAGTTGATCTCTCCTTTTCTCTGTTATTATCAATTTCTAACCTTAAAGTACATTTTAAATAATAAATCCAATAACTTTTTAGGAAAAAAATCTTCAATAAACACCTAACAAAAAGAGAGTGTAACTCACGTACACATGAAATATACAAGCAACACACAAATAGAAAAGAATTGTAGACCCTATTGCACAAACTAGCTAACCAATTCCCATACTGTCAGGAAAGTCCAAGGCCCAGGGCACACATCTCCTTTTATCGACAAGCAAAGTCTTTCGGAGCACATCCTTCACAATGAAACAAGATTTATCCACGCCATGAAATGTTCTACTATTACGCTCCTTGAAGTGATTAGAGAATGGATAAAGGGATCAACTTCCAAATTATCTTGCATTGGCTCCAAATTTAAGAAAATGAAAAAGAAAAAAGAAGCATCAAGCCGATAAAGCAAAACATCCTTAACAATCAAGCAAAACTATTAGAAAACGTGGACTTTTAGGAATGGTAAATCAAGGAATTTATTCCCTTCCATATTGTATATATCAACTGTACAACTGTAGAATATTGTAGTTGGTGGTTTCACTAACTAGGTGCAGAATTATAGGAGTTAACTTCTTTTTTCTGATTGTATTATCTAGAAGGTAGTCTATAAATTGCACTCAATTTTCTTCAAATAATAAGAAATTATGATTTCCAACTTTCAAAAACCCCAAGGACATCAAATATTGAACACACCAAGGACCACAGACTAAGTATAACTAATGAATATGTTGTCAGCATATCTTAAATCTTTGTTGCAAAGACAACACCGACTGAGCATACTCCATCATCTCCTTATTAGTTGGTCGATAGTAAAAATCTTTTCCCATACAACTTCTTTCTCTCTCTCTCCCTCTCTCTCTCTCTCACACACACACCCATGCACACACACACAAAGAACTTAGCTGAGGCGTGGATGAAGATCTCCTAATACTCGGGATTTTATGATATGACCTTACTTGAAGGAGTCTATCCTTGTGTCTTCCATGTTGTTTGTCTACCAGACGACTAGAAATAGAATAGTAGACGACATAAATACTAAGGAATCAACGATAGCCACTTTTATATCCAAATGATTCCTCCTAAATCTAAGATTCTAGCAAGCACCATTCCAATAATCCCAAACCCAAACCCAAACCCCCTCATGGATTGCAAGGTGGAATAACCCTAGGATCACCACAAATGGTATATCCAAAATTTGACTCCACGATCATTACCAATATCAAACTTTGTCCTTGAGAAAAAAATCAATCCTACCCTTCCGTATTGCTTTCCTTAGGCTTGAACCATAGGTCTCTCTACCTTCCATTGTGCAACAACACCTCTTTTAGTTCTCCATAGTTCTCCACAATCATCTTTCTGTAAAAAGTGTCATGTTTTGAGAGTAAATCTCTACAGCCACTTTTCTAACAAGGGTTTATTGGAAGGTCCAAAGCTACTAATCCCTAGGCCCTCTGTCTGATTTGTCTAAATAATTAATTGCCCACTTTACTAAATGAATCTTCTTCTCCAGGAGGCCTTCAATCCACAGGAATTCCCTCTAAATGCTTTCCAATATGCTATATATTTTTCTTGGAATAACCAAGGCTGACAAAATATATATTGTTTTACTCTTCAAAAGAGTTAGTCTCCCTCCTTTTCGAGGATAATGTCGGTTTCAAGAAGGGAATATTCTTTTAAGCCTCTCTGCAACTTCATCCCACATCAAAACTCTTCAAAAGCGTGAGTCTACCACATTTTCAAAGATAATATGAGTTTCAAGAAGCAAATATTGTTTTAAGCCTCTCCTCAACTTCATCCCAGGCTGAAACAGACTCAAAAAGTGCACCCAAGTGTGGTTCCATAAACACAGTGGGAAAGTTGTCCATTCTGCAACCCAATTGATTAGTCAACTGGTCAATGTTATCCATTTGCCTATTAGGATAAGTTCACTTTTTTCTCAAGGTAATTTTCAACTGTGAAGTCATTTCAACTTCATCCCACACTAAAACAGACTCAAAAGGTGCACCCAACTGTAGTCCAAATGCTTACTAGGAAAGCTGTCCACTCTAGAAACCAATTGATTTCTATACATCGTGTATGCCTTGTTGCACTCTTTTCTAGTGTTTTTAATGTATTTTCTCGCATGCACAAAAAAAAAAAAAAAAAAAAAAAAAAAGGAAAAGAAAAAAGAAAAAAATAAACAAACAAGGTAGGCCTCAAAACTTCTGCATTTTTCGTCCATAATCGTATTAGCCATCAGGAAGACATCTAAGATCTATCTTCCCTTTACGAAGGCATTTTGAGACTTAGAAGTCACTTTGCCAATAAGTGTCTCAAGTTTTTTGCCAAGCCCTTTGCCAGAAACTTATACTAACTACTTATCAAACTAATGGGTGTAAAGTCTTTTATATTTTCTGCACCACCCTTTTTTGGAATCTGAATAGCATTAGGAATGAGGCATTCATGCTCCTTCCTAAAGTTCCATAAGAATGGAAGTCATTAATAAAATCAATCACGTCTGACCAAAGTACATCCTAACAGCTTTACTAGAAAGTCAAAATTGAGCCATCTGGGCCTTGTGCTGTCCCCGCTCACTTCACCAAGCACTGCCCGGATTCCATTCTCACTAAAGAGTATCTCTAATCCTGTATTGTCTGCCTCCACCAACTGCTTGAGAATCCCACATACTATGCTGATGACTCTCTGAATCAGCAAAAAGCTGCTACAAAAAAAATTACGAAATGCTCTTTCTCAGCTCAACCTCTTCTGTAAGCAAGGAACCTTCAATGCACAGTCTGCCTTTGAAATTAAACCTTTTATGAGCATTAGCTAATTTATGGAAAAGTCTGGTGTTTCTGTCCTATCTCAACCAAAATCTCAAGATTTTTGGATCCAAGCAGTTTCCTCTAACACAACTAGCTTGTTATATTCTCAAATGGCTGAACGCCTGTCCTCCTGTTTTGGAGCTTCCAAGCCATCCTCACTTTCATTTGCATCCTAGCATCTTGCATGAGCCTTTTTCGGAGCTTTCAATGTAAATGGAATCCTGAGACAAGTACTCCCTGTACACATAGCTTCCCTACCACCCAACTACTAGCTCCTTGAATCCCTCTTCCTTGAGCCACATATTTTCAGATCTGAAAGGGTATTTTATAGCTCTTAGGAATCCATCATCAAATACAATTAGGTAATGATCTAGGACTGGTCTAGTTCAAATGTTGAGTTGCATTACGAAACAGCTCTTCCCACTGTCTAGAAATAACAAAGGGATCCAACAGAGAAAAAGCTTGGCCACGTTGACCTCCATTCCAATTAAGGGTTCCCCCAACCAGCAGAATATTAATCAGGTTCCTGTCCTCTATGGAATCACCTAACTTTTCTTGGAAGGACTTCCTTTCATTTCATAAAACAAGAACATGAACTCCTGTGAACACCCAAGAAAAATCACCCCACAAATTTTAAGTTTACATAAGAGAGAAAGCCCTTATTTCCTTATCAAGCAATTCCAAGGTTTTGCTATCCCAGAAGACCGCAAGCTCTCCAGCAGTCCCCCATGCATCAATGGCACCCCATTCCAAGAATGCCTTAGCCCCAAGCTCCTTACTGCCTCTATTCAAATAACTTTCTTTTTTGACTCTTAGAGGCACACCAAATCAGCCTTGTAGGAGTGAAGCAGAGGTTTCACCACCTGCATTATCCCTGAATTATTCAGTCCCCTAGCATTCCAGGAATTGATTTGAACCTTCATTAATCTACCTTGATGAGAGCCTGACCAGAGATCTCTGTTCCTGTAACACAACTAACTGCTTCATACCTCCAATATTGATTAACCATGTCCGGTTATGAATTTGTGCTTTTTTTGGGGTTTGGTTCCACTCCTGTGCAGCCTTGTAGGACTGAAGCAAAGGTTTCACCACCTGCATTTTCCCTGATTTATTCAGTCCCCTAACATTTCAGGAATTGATTTGAAGCTTCATTAATTTACCTTAATGAGAGCCTGATCAGAGATCTCTGTTCCTTTGCCACAACTGACTGCTTCTTACCTCCAATATTGATTAACTATGTCCAGTTATGAACTTGTGCTCTTTTTTAGGATTTAGTTCCACTCCTGGGCTGTGGTGTGCCATCTTCCCCCCAGCCCCATATCAATCTATCATTGCATCACTGCATCTTGTCTCCTTTGGGGATCTTGTATAATTATATCATTTTATTGTCTATGGCATATGTATTATGATATACTTATTACATAAAAGAATGTATTGCTTTATATCTTATGGTTCATTGCATGTTTTTGTTAACTATGTAGGTTACTATGAAATTTCTTTGTGAATCATTGTTGTTGAATGGCTACATTGCAAATGATGCATCGGGACTATCAAATTTCAAATAGTTTGAAAAAGAAAAAATGGGTTTTTTTAATTAAACAGGATCTCCAGTCACTCCCTCACGAAATGCCTACATTTTTAGTAGTATAGTAACATTTCATGTGCTCTTAGGGTATTGTGGTGGGGCTTGATAATTTGGATGCAGTAATTCGTGTAATTAAGGAAGCTCCAAGTAATGCAATGGCATCAACTGGTTTGAGAAATGGTGAGGTCTACGTAGTTTTGTTTTATTAAATTTTTTGTTCAAGATGCCTATTTGATTGCATATTTTTTCTGCAGAGTTCAAATAGTTCTTGTTTGTTTTGTTTGACTTAAATCCATGTAACCTTTTGTTTGTTGAAATTTGTTTTAAGCTTTCTTTTCCCTAGAGGTTGTTCCTTTTTTCATGTTTGTGGTTTTGCAAGTGGTGAAATGCACCTTGATGGTTACAATACATTGTGCTATTTATTAGTGTTACAAAAAGGAGGAAACTAAATTCTCAGTAAATATGGAAAATTTTTGTGATGCTACATAGAAAAGAAAGCACTCATGATGAACTCCAAATATTAAAAAAATGTATAAATATAGAAAACCTGAATTTTGCTATCGAAGTTTTCCAAGCTTATCTGTTACAACTTAGGAGTTATTGAAACAGGTGTGGAATATTTTCCAAGCTTATTCCCTTTCATATGTTAACCATTAACAAAAGTATAAGTTGAAACAAGAGTCAGCACAAAGGAGGGATCTTTCAAAGCTTCAAGAGCAAGTACAATAGAACATAGGAACAAAATCTAGGGACAATGAAGTTGGGGGTTATGTGTTGCTTGGTTTCCAATAAAGTTTCAATCTCTTGGTGCTAATGTGTAATAGTGATCAATGGCGATCTATGGATCCAATATCCTTAGATTAATATCAATGTTTTGGGAGGAGTTGTGTTATATTTAATGATCATTCGAGTTTGACAATGTTATTCAACGTTCTAATTTGATGGACACCATATTAGGCACACTACTTTTCAGTCCAATTTTTTGGAGGATCTAGTTTGCAATGTGAATAATTGCCCCATCTTTAATATAGGTCTTGTTGCACCATTGCATACCACTTGCCCCGTCTTTGTATAGATTTTCCTAGCTCGTTCCATGTGTCTAACAAGAATCTCAACCTACCACGTCTCATGCTAAATGCCTTGCAACATCCCATGCTAGGTTTCATTTCCTTGATGTGCCAACAGTCTCTTGCTTGGGCTTTCCCTAATGCCAAGGTGCCACAATTTCACGTCTCTAGGTGTCATGCTCTTAGCATCTAACAACCCTTGCTTGATCTTTCACCAATGCTAAGTGTTGCACCATGTTGAACCCATGTGTGTCACTTAACCCATTGATGTACGCATAGGTGGTCCCACGTGTGCCAAACCTTTTATTGGCTCACTTTCTTGACGCAACGTAGCCATTGTATGCTAAGTTCTCTTCTTAGCCCATGGCCTACATCCATTGCATTGTGGGCTCATGCATGCCAACCTTGTCGATTCCTTTTATCTAGGCATGCATAGCTTATGTTATGTGCCACAGTTGTGTCCCATGTTGCAACTAAGGTCAATGTCTGAGGCTCACCATCACACCGTGCTCATGTTAGAAGCTTTAGGTTGTGCCTTTAAAGGGCTAAGATCCCTCTCTGAGGAAGATAGGAGAAATAAGAGGATAGCCAATGATGAGTATAGTCACTTGGCCATCCTCGAGGAAACTTCCTAGAGATAGAAATCAAGGGCTTTATAGCTGAAGGAAGGAGACAATAATACCAAGTTTTTTCATTGCATGGCTAGTGCAAGAAGAAGGGGAATTTTTATAAGTAGCCTTACTATCAGGGTGCACGTTTTGAAAATGAGGAGGAGCTTAAAGAAGGGATTGGGTCCTACTTCAAATCTGTGTTTGAAGATTCACAAGTGAGAAGACCTGATGTGGACTCAGGGTTATTTAGGAGTCTGGATTCCTTGGATAATGAGGGCTTGGAGGAGCCATTTTCAGAGGAAGAGGTAACTAAATCTCTTTCAGATTTGGGGGGTGATAAGGCACTATGGTCGGACGGATTCTCATTGGCGTTTTGGAAGTTCAGTTAGCCTATAGTGGGTGGGGAAGTGATGTAGGTTTTTGAGGAATTTTATTTGCAGAATGCTGTGCTTCAAAGTCTTAACGCAACCTTTTTAGTTCTTATCCCGAAGAAAGAAGGGGCAAATGATATTAGAAAAGGGTGGGAAGAGTTCATTCTTAGAACAAGTATTCGTATTGGAAATGGTAGACACATGGGTTTTTGGTGGGATAATTGGGTTGGGGATTCTAAGCTGAAGGATGTTTTTCCTTCTCTATTCAGGATTGCAGCCCACAAATATGCTACAGTGGCAGACCTATGGCGAGGCAAGGGGATGGAGGCAGTTGTTGGGATGTGTATTTCAGAAGATCTTTCCAAGACTAGGAACTGGAGGAGGTGACTGTTTTTTTAGAACACATTTATGCGCTAAAGGTTCAAGAAAGAGAGGATTCTTTAGTTGGGAAGAATGATGGGAGGGGAAAGTTTAGTATCAAATCATATTATAAGTCGTTAAGGGCTGAAAACATGTTTTATTCCTTGCCAAAGAGATCTTGGGTCTCTGTGCTCCTTTTAGAAGTCATTTTTTTGCTTGGGAAGCAGTTTGGGGGAAAATCTTGACAGTAGACACGTTAATGAAGAGGGGATGGTCCATGGCTAATAGGTACAACCTTTGTAAAGATAGTTAGGAATCGACTGACCACATTTTGATACATTGTGATAAGATTAGGAAGCTTTGGACTATGCTGTTAACTTCTTTCGAACCGGTATGGGTGTTCCCGGATTCAGACATTCAGTGAGAAATCTTCTAGAATGGAAAGTTAAGGGGCTAAGGAAGAAGATAAGAGCAGTATGGAGATTGTCTTCGATTTGTCTTTTTGGGTGTATTTGGGTAGAACAAAATTGAAGGACTTCCTAGGAGGAAGAGATGTCTGACCAAAGTTTGAGGAATCTCTTTATCCTTTTACTATTAGAGTGGTCTCAACAGTTTTTGGGATTAGACAATCCCTCTTTTTTTGAATTTTTTGGGTGTCCTTAATGGCGACTAGCCTTTCCTATCATAGGTCTTTTCTCTCTTTTCTGCAGCCTGGTTGGGTTTTTGGTTGTATGTTGCCTGTATACATAGGGTGCGCCCTTTTTTTAAGCGTTTATTAATTCAATTTGCTTTTGTCTATTAAAAAAAAGGTTGTGCCTTTAGAGTAGCATACTTCTTGTCAACCATGTTCTATTACTACCCTCAGAGAGAGTAAACACCCCCTCCCTCCCCCCTTCTCTTTTTTGTGGCTGCCTCTTTAAAGAGATTTTTAAGCATTCCGATAGGAAAAGACATCATAAGTGCTTCCATTGGCATAATGAATTTTTCTATAATTAAAAAAAAAAAAAATTGGAAAGAAATATTCATCCACTTGAAAACTTCTTCTCAAGGCATCCCCTTTGACAAAAAATCTCAGCCCAACAAAATCTCACACTTCAATTTTTGCCGAGTTGAGTCACCCATTCGGCGTCTTATGTGTGTATGCCACCCCTTGTACTGACATGCTACTTAGGCTTGTGTGCATCCTCACTTGTAACCTTGTTTTAAATATGACATGGTGATCCACATGCCATAGGCATTGAGGAGGGACATCAAGGGATTTGATTGGTTAGAGGAAGGGAAACTGGTTTTGCAGGTGGACCATCTGGAGGGCATCAAATTAGAAGATTGGTTTGGGGAATTTTTTATGAGAGAAGGTCCAGACAGAGACCAGAAACCAAGTTTAAGTATACCGTAGGTCTACTCTGCAAAGGAAAAAGTTTCTGCAATCTCCACTTGCAGCATCAGTCTAGGAAATCTACCAGCCACTGCAACCCATCTTCTTCACATTTCCCTCCTCTCTCCATTTTTTTTTTTTGTTAAATTTGTTTACTTTTATAGCACATATGGCCAATGGTTTCTTTTTGGAAAAGATCCTTAGTCATATGCTTTGTCTTTGAAGATGTTGTAACCTTACTTTGGCTATCTAAAGGACCTATATGCATCAATTGCACTTCTTCCAGTCCTTTCCTTAATGGTGTATTTTCTACGACTTGCTTTCTTTAATCTATCATTAATAGTCATCCTTCCTTCCCTTATTTTGTTTTATGCATATTTCTTGTGCAATGGTGCCCCCTCGCATGAAAGCTTTGGCATAAACTGTTGCCTGTGGTAAGGTTGATACATATGCCTCAAAAGAGGAGGTGTTGTGAAAGCCCTCTTCTCAAATGTGAGTGCTTTGTTGGTGTTAACAAACACTAGTTGGTCTACCCTTTATCAGCTTTTATCTCTTTTGGACTCTGTCATCCTAAGCTTTTGCTTGGATAAAGGCAAAACTTTAGCAAACATTTAATTTTGAAGGTTGTTCTCTTTGTTTTCTAGGTAATGATGCCATTGGGAAACTATGGGTTTTATATTCCTTTTGTCTTCTTTTTGAGACAGAATGGCTGTCAAAGTGGTGGTGGAACACTCTGGGTGTGACTTAGTCAAAAGCTTAAAGGTTAAAACTTTTAGTTGAGGGTTGTGATTTTATAGGATTAGTAAAGCAAGATGTATATGGAACGATATCTTGAACTTAGCTAGGGGATTAATGTTGGTTATTCTTGTTTTCATTGTTCAGAGAATGGAGAAGTAGAGTTTCCTCCAATGATAGAGGCTAGATGTGATGAAGCCTTTGTTAGGCATTTGTCTACCACTTGATGTTTCATAGTTTTCTTGCTTTTAAACCTTTGAGGCCTGGCTTAGGTGGTGAGGAATTGAGTTGCAAATGGGAAGATTCCTAGTTCAGTTCTACGTAAAATCGTTGCCTATAAATGGTTTTCTTACTTGTAAATTTTGTTCTTTTTTCCCTTGGTTGATGGATGCCTTTTCCTCGTGATTATTTTCATTTTGAGGATTGCATTATCAATAACTTGGAGTTAAGTGCTTCCAACTTTCAGTGCCTTTAACAACTATCCTGAGCTTAGGATAACTTCAGCATCATGTTTATACACAGGACTTTTTCCTGTCTCCTAAAACTTGCTGATGATATTATTATCTTTGAGTGCATATCTCATATGATCTATCTTTCGTTCAGTTAGTGTCAGTCTTTACTTTTGTTGCATGAGGCTTGTATTAATTACATGATGAAGTTGAGAATTATAATCAGATACTGCATCAGTAGCGAATTTTATATTAGATAAAAGAATCTCTAAGAGGAATTACTTAGAAGTTTGCAGGATTGATATCTTTTTATAAAAATGAAGATAAGTACTTCTGAGCCTTCGAAGCTTACAGATTCTTAAGCAGTAAATGATGCTGCTTAAAATTTTGTGTTGTTTTTGCTGATCGAATGCAATTCCATGTTGGTGACTGAACCTTGAAAATTAAAATTAGATTTTTATTATTGTCTCTTTTGCAGAGTTTGGTTTATCTGAAAGGCAGGCTGAAGCTATATTGGACATAAGCCTAAGAAGGATCACACGTCTGGAGGTGCCTGATCATGCCATTCATTGTCTGATTTCTGTTTTCTCAATTGGAATTGTTAAGCTATATTTTCATGGATAGTATCATATGAAGAGATTGTATTTCTCTTACTATGCAGAGAGAAAAGTTTGTAACTGAAAGTAAATCCTTGATGGAACAAATTTCGAAGTTACAGGAACTATTGTCAAGCAGGAAACAGATATTACAGGTAAACATATTTCAGTAAGTGCCCATTTATTATCTGCTTCATTGAGAAAAAATGTCTAATTATGGAGGCCACACCAGTTATGTTTTGCTCATGCTAGTGTCCATTCTCTCTTTGTGATTCTGATATTGGCTACCTGTGTGGCATTTGTTGTGCTGGGCTGAAAAGATTGAGCTACCATTTCTGACATATGGTGTTTGCATATCCCATCAACACAAGCATGTGTTCTTTTTGGATGATTGACGTGCACATCAACCAACTGTGCTCAATATCTTGAATGGCGGCTGTTGTGACAATTGTTGATTTGAATCTCAAGAAATGTTCTGAATCAATACTCCTGTTTATCTATCAATGAACTTAAATGGAAATATTTTTGCATATGTAGCTTCTTTCTGTTGTTACATTCTCATCTTCTTTATTTGTATATGTCCTAAATTCATATTCTTCTATGAATCCTTCCAAAACTATAATCTGATTCCTATGTTTTTTTCTCTTCCCATTTTCCGTTTTAAAATATTTGGCTAAGTTGTTAGTTGAAGAGTTGCACAACTCAGTGCACTATTTTTCAGCATCATTTTTGTTTTGTGGGAATTTACATCATGTAAATTTTCTTTTATTAATTTCTTCAACTGCTGTTAGCTTAGGGCTTTTTGTGGCATTTCTGTTTCTTTACTTTGCTTTTTGCGGGTGATCCTTCTATGCCCCTTGTGTATTAAGTTCCCTCTCTTCGGGTGCCTTTTAATATATTTTCATAACTTGTAATAATAATAATAATGTTTGGCTGGTACAAAATGCTATACTTTTTTTTTTCTTTTTTCTGTTATAGATGCAAATTTTCCATCCTTAGATGCATATGGGTCAGACCAAAAATTACGAAACGGTAGCACCATATGATTTACTGGGCAAACTATTAGGATAAAGCCCTTGAAAGCATGACATGATGTAATAAAATAAGAATTCATTAATTTATTTGTTATGATTTTTGGTCTCCCTTTTATCATTGATTGCATTAATTAATTGTCTGAGCATTCATGCTTATATCACTTGCATTGTACATGATTTAGGTGCATTAGGAGTTGCACAGAAGATCTAAGTCATGGATTCCTTGTAAGATGATAAGTTGTTTGCAATCAGTTCATAGGATTAAGTAATCCATTTGAGACTATAGTGCACTACCTCCTAATTGAAGGGATGATTTATCTTAGTCATCGGGGTTGTTGTCCAATGGTGAGTGCATTAGTGTGTATGATGATATATTGAACATGATCTATGGTGAACCATAACATTGACTATCGAGTGATCATGATTCAACGAGTTATTATATTGCATAAGATCTCAACCTTAAACAGAAATTGAGTTAATATTGAGATCTTCATTGACTTTGACCTATAAGTGAGATCCTAAGGTGGTAATATATTTGCTATGGGTTGAGTTATTGTTATTTAAAACAGGTGACAACAAGTATTCTTAAGATAGACACTAGGATATCTCATGGGATTGGGATAATGCGTGCTCTTAGGTGATCCTAAGGACTTGTGATTATTTAAATTGCAGTCAATGTAATTCTTTTAGTGGAATTTGATGTATGTTTTTTATAAGTTAGAGTATGTCAGTTGATTGTATAATAGGGGGATTTATGACTCAAGGATTGTAGAGGTAATCTTAAGAGGTTAATAACATCTAACCCATTGGATTCAAACACCAGTTCATGAGGAGTCTCAATATAGTGGATAGTAGGTCACAGACCTAAGAAATGGGTTAAATTGGATTTAATCAATTTATATCTCAATGTACTTTCATAGGATATTGGAGTGCAAATGACTCTCTTTAGTAGAGTGTTGAGTTAACTTCAAAATTGGATTCTAAGGGAGCTAGTCTATAAGTCCTAGTGGTGTCCGCTTGAGCTTAGATTCTTTGTTGGCAAAGTCTTGAGGTTTTATGAAGAATCAATCATTTATGTGCATTAGGGTGTTTTGGTTAAAAATGGAAGGTTGCATAGGATTTTATGATTAATTATTTTTGTCTTTTAGGGATTGGATTAATTAATTAATTGGAGTCTCATTGGGACAGTTAATTAATTAGGACCTAGTGAACTTAATTAAGTGACCCCATCCTTACATAAGCTTAAGTCACTTAAGCCAACAAGAAGGTTTATATAAACCCTTGAGTTTAGGGTTAGACACACATGACATTCCAAACTATTGTCTTCAAGATAGCCTCCATCTCTCTCTCTCTCTCTCTCTCTCTCAAGAGGATTGTATAGCCAATCTACACAATTGTCAAGGTCTGAAGAACGAGTGATCAGGTGGGAGATTGTTGTGGTAGTTGAGAGCATCTTCTTTAATTGGATTTTAATCTAGAAACATCTAGATCTTAGGTAATTTTTTAAGCCTTAGATCAAAAGTTTTGGTATTTATTTCACTGCAAATTACACCTTGTATCCCTAAATTACTAGAGAGCATGCACCTATGATCCAGGGGTATTCCAACACAAAGATTGCCTAATATTTTACCCAACTTTTTAGACTTGAGTCTAATCTCATTATTCCTGTTGGGTTTTTTTTTTTTTTTTGATAGGTAAAGAAAATTCATCAAGAGCCAAAAGGCTAAAGGAAGGGTATACACAGGGTATACCAAATACAAAGAAGCAAAATACAAATGAACAAACAAGCTTGACCCTTACTTGGTGGCTAGCCAGTCAATGAAATCTATCAAAGACAAAGTGTGTTCCTCTATGTATACCCTAACCCAATTCACAAAAGTGTACAAAAAAATGGATTTAATATCTTGATCGTTCCTCTCAATATCATCGAAAGCCCTTCTATTCCTTTCTTTCCAAATGGTCCACATTAGGCAGAGGGGGGCAGCTCTCCAAGCTTTCTCCCTTTTCTTGCCCACAAAAGAACCATGCCAACCCAGGAGGTTTCTTTTCACAGAGGAGTGCATCACCCATTGCACCCCAAAAAGGGAGAAGATCAGAAGCCATAACATTTTGGCTTTCTCGCAAAACATAAGAAGGTGATCTGTGGTTTCCTCATCTTGTTTACACAAAAAACATCTGTTGGGAATGCTCCAACCAAATCTCTTCAGGCGGTCAGTGGTGAGTAGCCTGTTCCAAGCCGCCTCCCACCCAAAGAAGCTAGCCCTAATTGGAACCCAAGGCGTCCAAATAGTTCTAGCCGGGAAGGGGGGCTTGGTGTCCCTTGAAAGTGAACTATAAAAAGACTTGATAGAAAAGGTCCCATTCTTGTTCTCTTTCTACCGGAACAAGTCCTCCACACCTCTTCTAATGGTCAAAGGATGAAGCTTACGTAATAAGCTTTCTACTTCTCCCACCTCCCAATCATTAAGGTGCCTATTAAAACGAAGTCCCCAGCTCCCCCCAACTTTGTCTTCCTCCCAAGCCTCAGTGACCCAGCCTTCTTTGTTGACGGAAAGATTAAACAAGATGGGGAAAGCTTCTTCCAGAGCTTGATTTCCACACCACAAGTCCTTCCAAAATTTCACTCTAGTGCCATCCCCTATAATGAAGCGGGAATGAGAACGAAAGTTCTCCCAACCATTTCTGATAGCCTTCCAAACCCCCACCCCATAACGGTCACTTACTCCTTTGGAGCACCATCCCCCCTCTTGAAGGTCATACTTACTAGAGATAATTTGCTTCCAAAGGGGCTCATTCTCATTAGCTAATCTCCACAACCACTTCCCAAGAAGGGCCTTGTTAAAAGTAGATAGACTGCGAATGCCCAGGCCTCCTTCCTTTTTAGTAGCACAAATAGCCTTCCAACTCACCAAGTGGGGTTTATTCTCTAAGGCACCACTGCCCCATAAGAAATCCCTTTGGATCCTTTCAAGTCTTGCGCACACCTTCTTGGGGATCACAAAGAGAGAAAGGAAATAGGTTGGGAGGCTAGAGAGAGTGCTTTTTAGCAAGGTAAGACGACCACCTTTGGAGAGGTATTGCCTTTTCCAGAGAGACAACCTTTTCCTGAATCTTTCTTCCACTGCATCCCACACCCTAGTAGATTTGTATGGGGCTCCAAGGGGAAGACCCAAGTAGGAGGTAGGTAAACTCCCTATCTTACATCCCAAGACCGACGCAAGAGTCTCCATAGGAATGCCTTCCCCCACTGGGATGGCCTCCGTTTTGCTTAGATTGACTTTTAATCCTGAAATCGCCTCAAACCACATGAAGGTCCAGCTAAGATATTGCAATTGATCTGCTTCGGCGTCACAGAAGATTAAGGTGTCGTCGGCAAACAAGAGATGGGACACGAGCAGCCCCTCTCTTCCTCTACCTCCCACTCTGAAACCAGAAATAAAGCCCCCATTTCTTGCACAAGACAGCAATTGGCTAAGGGCTTCCATGGCAAAAAGGAATAGATAGGGGGATAGAGGGTCGCCCTGTCTCAATCCCCTAGAGCTACGAAAGAAGCCCGAGGGGCTTCCATTAATGAGGATTGAGAAGGTAGTCGTAGAGCAGCACCAATTCATCCACTTAATCCATCTATGCCCAAATCCCATCTTAGACATCACATCCATGAGAAAGTCCCACTTGACATGGTCAAAAGCCTTCTCAATGTCCATCTTGAGAAGGATGCCCGGGTTGTTGCCTTTCAATCTAGAATCAAGGGCTTCATTAGCGATAAGAACAGCATCCAAAATCTGTCTCCCATGAACGAAAGCATGCTGAGAATCAGAAATCACTTCCCCCATCATCGATTTCAATCTATTGGCAAGGACTTTGGCAAGCAATTTGTACACACTCCCTACTAGGCTGATTGGTCTGAAATCTCTTAGGTCTTCGGTCCCCTCCTTCTTAGGAATGAGCAAGAGGAACGTGGAGTTTAAGCTTCTTTGGAAAGTCCCATGGAGGTAGAACTCTCTAAAGAGACCCAAAATCTCTGGTTTAACAACGTCCCAACAAAACAACCAGAAAGCCATTGTGAAACCATCCGGGCCTGGGGCTTTGTCACCACAGAAGCTGCTTAGTGCTGCAAAAATTTCTTCCTCTGAAAACATAACTTCTAGGCTGCTGGCCAAGCCTTCTCCCAGCTCCTTGAAGTTAAGGCCATTAATACTAGGCCTCCAATCCCCAGAATCTGAGAGCAAGGACTGGTAGGCCCTACAAACACCTTCTTTTATATCTTCCAAGGAAGAGAGATTCACACCATTCACTTTAATCTTAGACAGGAAGTTCCTTCTTGCCTTAGCATTGGCCATTTTGTGGAAATATTTGGTATTTTTATCGCCTCCTGTTGGGTTTTGTCAAGACCATCCCCATTTTTTTTTAATGCTATTATATATCTAACCAGCTAACGAGCAGAACTTGAAGATAACTTGTTGCTAAGAAGCTTTAAAGCCTTTGAAAACAGTTGCAATGCAATCTATGGTCTAAGAACTTTCTAGTAGATTCAAGAAATTATTTGCAAATAGGTGGGTGATATGTTCAAAACGTTTAACTTATTGTTATTATCTTGTAATTTTGCACATGTTTATTTATTAACAATAATACCACAATAAGTACACAAGCTTGTAAGTATATTAAAAAAATCAAATCTGGTTTTCTGACACATAAACCCTAGTCTGAACAAAATTGGGATTAGGCTGAGTAGTTTTTGGTCTAGGTCCATGAAAATCTATCAGAAGTCATCTAAGGTTGTTTAGAGGTGAGGTGGGTCTGGTTTGTTTACACTAAGTTGTATCCCTAGCATTGAATTTGAATCAGTCCCTTGGATTTTACCTATTTTTGTGCTTGAACTTGACCCAAATTTTTTTATTCCCACAATAAGAAGTAGCACAACCTATCCAAATATAAGATGGCGTAGTCCCTTCTAAATTTATTTTTTGGTGATTCAACCATGTGCTCTCTAACCATACAGCCATAATTATCCTGCAAGCTTGAAGACAGTGGTTTTGTTTGTTTAATAGGCTTTTGAGTTGGGTTAATCAAATAACTTGAATGCCCTATTTTACCCAATGAGATGTGTTAGGGAATGCCATAATGTATTTGGGAGGCTCTAATGATGTTATTAGTTTGAGTTAGGTTCATAATGGACGGAGGTCTAATTGAATTTGTTAGGTTAACTTTTTCAAATAATTTTTACATGTACATATCAACATAGGCACATAAAAACCATTTTCAATTAGAAGAATAAGGAACATATCCAATTCAGCTACTACTTGGATGAGATTGGTGTCCATTTAATTGAGCTATGGTCAGGGTTAGGGTAAATTCCATAAATTTTTGAAACCTAAGTTGTATTTGGGTCAGGTTAAGGATCGGTTGATGTTGACCATTTTGTGTTTTGAGAATTTCGCCCTTGTGATCTAATTTCTTGGCTAGGATATCTTTATTTATAGAAGAGAATTAGTCAATTAAACAAATAAGGAAAAAAGCTTAATTAAAAAATATTTCCCAATTAGAAAATTTTCATACATATTTTCTAACCCCCCCTAAGTCGGTGAAAAAATATTCTTCATTCCTAACTTGCTTGTGATGTCTTAGAATGAACATGTTGTATGTCTCTTGGTCATTATATCATCCAATTGGTCCTTAATTTCAAACTCACAGAAGAACGTGACATTAAAGATGGTATGGTTCAGGTTTTCCATTCTCTTTTGTCAGAAACAGATGAGTGGAGGCCCAGATGCAATGGGTTGTAGGTTGGGGTCCTGGAAGGGGAAGATGCAGCAATCCTAGAGGCTCCCTTCTCTGAGGAAAAGGTTTTTGGTGCTCTCTCGGACCTCAATGGAGATAAAGCTCCTGGTTCTGATGGTTTCTCAATGGCGTTTTGGCAATTCAGCTGGAGTTTTCTGAAGGAGGAAGTTATGGGGTTCTTGAAGGATTTTCGTGATCGGGGTAGGTTCGTCAAGAGCATTAATGCTTCTTTTCTAGTTTTAATTCCTAAGAAAGGAGGAACTGAAGATCTCAAGGACTTTAGGCCTATAAGCTTGGTGGGTAGTCTTTACAAGTTGTTAGCAAAGGTTCTAGCTAATAGGCTTAAAAAGGTGATGGGTAAGATAGTGTCCAAGTCCCAAAATGCATTTGTGGAGGGAAGGCAAATCCTAGATGCCTCGTTGATTGCGAATGAGGTGATTGATTTGATGCAAAAAAGTGGGGGTGGTGACATCCTTTGTAAGTTGGATATTGAGAAGGCATACGACCATGTAAATTGGAGTTTTCTTCTTTGGTTGCTGGAAAGGATGGGTTTTGGAGCTAAGTGGATTAGCTAGATTCAGTGGTGTATTGGTATTGTCAATTTCTCTGTCCTTATTAATGGAACTTCCTCCGGATTCTTCCAAAGTTCTCGGGGATTGAGACAAGGGGTTCCTTTATCCCCTTATCTTTTCGTGATTGTCATGGAGGCTCTCAGTTGCTTGTTGAAGAGAGCAAAGGAGGGAGGGTTTTTGCCGAGGTGGCAACTCAGTGGTAGAGGACGTGCGGGAGTGGAGATCACTCATTTGCTGTTCGCAGATGACACTTAAATATTCTGTGAGCCTTCCATTGCTAAGGTGTCCTATTTGAGTTGGCTTCTTATGTGGTTCGAAGCCATGTCAGGGTTGAAGGTGAATTTGGACAAAAGTGAGATCATCTCGGTGGGGAGAGTGGAGAATGTAGAGGGTTTGACTCTTAAGTTTGGTTGCAAGGTTAGCAAGTTCCCGTCTTCTTACTTGGGTCTTCCTTTGGGTGCTCGTTTCAAGGAGGTGGCAGTTTGGGACGAGGTTGAGGAAAGGCTGAGGAAGAGACTTTCCTTTGGGAAAAAGGTAGTATATCTCCAAAGGGGGCAGACTGACTTTGATCTGGAGCACTTTGTCCAGTATGCCTATCTACTGTATGTCCCTGTTTTATATGCCAAGGAGTGTGAGTTTGAGATTGGAGCGGATCCAAAGGGACTTTCTTTGGGGTGGTGGGGCCTTAGAGAGGAAGCCCCATTTAGTGGATTGGTCTATTATTTGCTCAGATAAACGAAAGGGTGGTTTGGGTGTGAGGAATTTGGCGTTGCTGAATAAGGCCTCTTATGTAAGTGGAGTTGGCGTTTTGCGGTGGAGAGGGAAACTTTGTGAAGGCAAGTTATTTGTGCGAAGTAAGGGGAAGAAGAGGGCGGTTGGAGGTCCTATGTTGTGAGAGGTAGTTTTGGGGTCGGTTTGTGAAAAGCGATTAGGAGAGTTTGGGATGTGATAGACGACAATTTGGTTTATTCTATGGGGAATAGTAGGAGGGTTAGATTTTGGAAGGACAAGTGAGGTGGAGATGATCCTTTGTGTACTTCTTTTCCCTCTTTATTTGCTATATCCTTGGCTAAGGAGGCTTGGGTGGAAGATGCGTGGAGCCATTCTGGTGGGGGAGTGTGGGCTCTTAGGTTCTCTAGGCGGCTTAATGATTGGGAAGTGTTCGATGTGGAGTGTTTTCTCTTAAGGCTGCAAGGGAGAAGGGTTTGTAGTGATGTGGAAGATCAAGTAGTTTGGACAAAGGCAAAGGACAGAAGATTTTCTATTAAATCTCTATATAAGGCTTTGGAATCGGAAAGACTTGGGGATTTTCCTTCAAGAGTTATTTGGAACTCTTTGGTGCCTCCGAGGGTGAGTTTTTTTGCTTGGGAGGCTATGTGGAAAAAGGCCTTAACCTTGGATCGTATTCAGAGGAGAGGGTTCTCTTTGGCTTCTCTTTGGCTAATAGATGTTATTTGTGCCTGTCAGAGGAATAGTCTATTGATCACATCCTCTTGCATTGTGTGGTGGCAAGAAGTTTATGGAGCTTACTTTTTTCCCTCTTTAGGGTTTCGTGGGCGCTCCCTTTTTCAGTTAGAGAGGCGTTATTGGGGTGGCTTGGGCCTTGTGTGGGAAAAGGGAGGAAGAAAGTGTGGTTTTCAGCTCGCTTGCGCCTTTTTTAGATTGTTTGGAAGGAAAGAAACAGTAGGGCTTTTGAAAACGAGGAGCATTCGATTCATGGGTGTAAATTGTTTTTCCTTTGTAATCTTTGGGTGTGGACTAAGGGGTTTTTTGGCTCTGGCCTCCTTTTCGTTGTAGATTTTTTAGATTGGTTAAGCCTTGTTTAAGGGGTTCTTTTTTCTCTCTATTGTATACTACCTGTATACTTTGGGCGCGTCCTTGATGTGCCTTTTTTTCTTTTAATATATTGCTTTTTATTCATAAAAAAAGAAAGTTATCTTTTGTGCCACCTCCAAATTATCTTTTGTTACCACGATTTTGTCAACATATACTATGAGAGTTGTTATCTTTCCCTCTTTTGAAAAGAGTTTGATCTCCTTGGCTTTGATTATAGCCTATTTTTTCATTGCTTTAGCATATCTCCCAAACCAGGCTTGAGATGATTGTTTGAGACCATATAGAGCCTTGTTTGGTTTACAAACTTTATTCCTAAGGAAATCTTCCTTTCCATATAGACCTCTTCCTCTAAATTTCAATGTAGGAAAGCATTCTTTATATCAAATTCCTGCAAGGACTGATCAAAATTAGTAGCTAGGGATAACAAAATATGAATAACATTCATCTTTGCCATTGGAGCAAAAATTTCTAGTAATCTATTGCATGAGTCTATGTGTAACACTTCGCTACCATTCTCACCTTATCTCTCTCCTATGTTCCCTATACTCTATGCTTGGTGGTGAATGCTGATTTACACTCCACCTCTCTCTTGCCCTTTAAAAGATCAACAACCTACCAAGTCTTATTTTTCTTTAAAGAACTCATTTCTTCCAACATGGCTTTCTTCCAATTGTCATCCCTAAGTGCCTCTTGAATAGTTCTAGGTATTTCTATGGAGTTGAGTTTGGAAACAAATGCTTGATAAGAGAATGACAAGTTGTCAAAGGAAACAAAGTTGGTTAGAGGATGTTGGGTGTATTGTTTTTTTTTCCTTTTTTAAGGGTGGTAGATTAATCAAGGTTGCTAATGACAATGGACGTAGACACAATTTGATTTTCAATACCTTTATCAAAGTCAAGGTTTGGAGCATGTAGTAATTCTAAAGTTGACTGCATCCTCCTTGAACTCTCCCCTTCTTTCCTTTGAACAATAGACTTAGGCTTCCTCATTGACTTAGGAGAAACTGATTCTAAAGTATTGTGGGGGGAAAGGTTTAGGAGAATAACTAGTTTTAGAAAGTGGAGGGGTTAGGTCAAGAGAAAATTTCTTATTTTATGCAAAAGGCTCCCTTCGAAGATGCGGTTGTTGTCTGTTAAAAGTGACATCCATAAATACAAATAAGCTTGGGGAATTAGGAAGATAACACTTATATCCTTTTTTTATTTGAGTATTACCAATGAATATATATTTAAGAGCTCAGGGATTCAATTTAGTTGTATGATGAACTTGAATGTGAACAAAGACCACACAACTAAATATTTTTGGGGCAATTTGACTAAAACCATCAAAGTTTCGGTTCAATTAAGTGAGAAGACTTATGAGGTCTTTGAAATCAAGCACTTTGGAAGGCAATCTATTGATAAGATGAGCAACAATTAAAAAAGCTCTTCTCAATGTCTTTAGATCATTGATTTGAAAAATCAAGGCTCTAGTTACCTTTAGCAAATGTCTATTTTTTTTGTTCAACTATCCCATTTTGTCATGGTATATCAACACTAGAAAATTGGTGAATGATTCCTTCTTTTTTGAAGTATGGTGATGGATATTGGTTGACATGCTCTATCCCATTATCTTATCTTGCTGTTTAGATTTTGGTATCAAATAGGGTATCAAATATTGGTTGACCCAACTCAGGCTATAATCCCTTCATAACATTGTAACACTTAGTTCAAATACCTTGTTTGGCATCATGGATTTTTGTCTTGAGTTCATAAATCTGAGCAACACCCTGTACCTTAGAATAGGTTTATTGAATTGCAAATCAAATTCCCATTGTCGGAGAGAGAAACATGCAAGTATGGAGCTCCACAACCAAGACATGAAATGAGAATCTTCTTCATCCCAGGAGACAAAATTTGGGTCATCCTTGTTTATCAAAGTACCAAGAAGATGACTTAGCTTCCCCTTTCCTTTAATATATGTTTTCATCAATTGAGACCAATGTAGATGATTTTCACCATTGGGTTGTTGATATGTTATTGCTGATTTGGAAAGATGGAGAAGAAAAATTGTCAGTCTTGAAGCCTATTAGTATAAAAGAAAGTTGAGTTACTAACTATTGAGGATATTATGTTGATTCTATAGGGAAGATTATGTCATTTCCTATTGTAAATGAGATTTAATTGTAGATATTTTTGTAATGTACTACTAGAGATCAAAATGTAATTAGGATAGGCTAGCTGCTAGCTGTTTCTCCTTATTTTTCTCTACTTGGTCAAACTATTTTGTATTATTTAAAGTATTGTACTTATTAAGAAATGTAAGAAAGAAAATTTCCAAGCTCTCTTCAGCTTTCTTCAACTTTCTTCATGGTATCAGAGCCCATTTAGGATTTCTAGAATTTTTTGCTACTCTTTTTTTCAATCCTCTTTTCAAATGTCTGAAATAACTTTTGAGATATTTGATACTTCAATAGGGCAAGTTGCAATCCCTAAATCAACAAGACCTAAGTTTCAATGCCTGGGTCATCAACTCAATGGAGCTCGATGTTAGTCAAGGTTATATGTTCTTTTCTATAGCTAAAGAGATATAGGAAGTAGTGGCACTTACCTACTCTGATTAGCATAATGACTCAGTTATATGATCTGAGAAATGAAGTCTGTGACACTAAGGAGAAAGAACTGTGACAGCCTCCTATAATGCCCTTAATCAACTTTGGTAGGAGTCAAATATCTATCAGGACTATGATTGGAAATGTCCAGAAGATAGTGTGAAGTTCAAGCAGATACTTGAAAAGGAGAGGATATTTGATTTTTTTGGGTGAGTCTAAATCTCGAGCTTGATCAGGTTTGTAGTCAAATTCTTGGGGAAAAATCACTTTCGTTTGTTTGAGAGGTATAATGAGGTTAGAAGGGAAAAGAGTAGGTTATCAATCATGATGCGCATCCTCAACACTGGAACTTCAGGATTGGTTATCATCAAACTGAGACAATCCTAATAAGTAGGCAACAAAGCAGTGGCAAAAAGATTAGTTACAAAGATATATTGTGGTTTGATCATTGCCACAAGTCTCATCATACAAGAGACATATGTTGGAAGTTACATGGAAAGCCTCAAGGGTGGGGCAAAGGGAACCAAATCTCCTAGTAATAATGGACACAACCTAGAAGTCATGACTGAATCAAGAATCAAGCTGTTAGGAGCTCTAGGAATCTAGAACAACCCTTTTTCACCAAGGAACTACTGGAGCACTTATATGGGTTTATGAGTTGAACACAAATATCTTCTAATCCTACCTCTTCATCTCATTTGGCACAGATAAGTAACTTCCTTACTGGCTTGCATACTTCAAACTTAAAATCAAACCCCTCGATCATTGATTTAGGGGCCACAAGTGGTAAGATTGAGACTAGAGAACATACAAAGGGACTTTCTTTGGGATGGGGAGGATTAGAGAATAAGCCTCATCTTGTAAAGTGGACGATCGTCTATTCAGATGAAAGAAAGGGTGGTTGTAGATCATGTGAAGCCCCTCGTAGGCACTTATTTTTCAGTGTGAAACTTATGACCTTGCTAAACACCACCAAACTCATTTTCCTACAAAAAATTATGAGAAATCCAACCCATTTGCTTTTGTGCATGGCAACTTACAGGGGGCTTCACGTGTTCCTAGTGTCATGGGTGCTAGGTGGTTTGTTACCTCTATTGATGACCATACCATAGTGTGTTGGGTCTATTGTGTCAAAGAAAAATTTGAGACTAAAAAGACCTAGAAAGTTTTCCACAAAATGATTCTAACGCAATTTCAAGCCAAAGTGTGTATCCTTAAAATTGACAATGGAAAGGAATACTTCTCAAAAGTATTGGGAATCTACCTTGAGGAAAATGAGATTACCCATCAATCATCATGTGTTGATACACCTAAACAAAATGGAATAGCCGAGAGAAAAAGTTGTCATTTGCTCGAAGGTGAGAGCCTTAATATTTCAAATGGGGGTGCCAAAACAATATTGGGGTGAAGCAATTTTGACAGCTTCATACTTAATCAATAGGATGCCTATTCCAGTGTAAAAATTTAATACTCCTCTTGATACCCTTAAACAATCTTATCCCATTTCCAACTTTATTTGGTCTCCCATTCCTCCTAAGGTTTTTAGGTGTGAGGCTTTCATTCATGTTCACAGTCATAATCGAAGCAAGTTAGACCCCAGATGTGTGTTTCTTGGATATTATTTAACACAAAAAGGATATAAATGCTTCCATCCTCCTCCTTCGAAATACTTTGTTTCTATGGATGTTCCTTTCTTTGAAGATAAATCATATTTTAACCAAACTTCTCTTCAGGGCGATAGTAGAGTGGAAGATCAATTTTGTGATGTTTTACCTATGCCAATGCCCTAGAGTCCCTTGCTTGTGAGTCGTGTATTGGTGCTACTAGAGAATCAAAAGAGGGAGTGTGTGTTTGAGAAAAATGTTAGTGTTAATTGTGAGGGGGAGAGTGTGACTATTCTTAGTCAACCACAACTGCAGGTGTACACTAGAAGGAATATAGAGGCTGAAAATCTTCCTCAACATTGCCAATCCTCTAATCCTAACATGGTGGAGCTGGACTATGGTGAGTCACAATTTTATTTTCTCAGCAATAAGTTGAATCTTGATGTGCCAATAGCCTTTAGAAAGAGTGTTAGGTCTTGTACGCAACACCCCATTGCCATGTTTGTCTCTTACCATAGACTAAATTCATCCTTTAAGGCCTTTACTACTAACTTTTGCAATGTGAATACTCCTAAGACTATACAGGATGCTTTAGAAAGTCTAAAGTGGAAAGAGGTAGTGATGGAAGAAATGATGGCCTTACACAAGAATCAGACTTGGGATTTTGTAGGACTATCCCATGGCAATAAGACATTGTCTGTAAATGGCTGTTTACAATAAAATTCAAAGCAAATGTAATTATGGATAGATATAAAGCTAGATTGGAAGCAAAAGGGTTTATTCAAACCTATGAGATTGACTACCAAGAGACATTTGCACCAGTGGCCAAGATGAATACAGTGTGGGTACTCCTATCTCTTGTAGCCAATTTGGAGTGGCCACTACCCCAGTTAGATGTAAATAATGCTTTCCTCCATGGTGATCTTTAAGAGGAAGTTAATAAAGAAAGATATCAGAGGCTAGTTGATAAGTTAATTTATTTATCACACACAAGAACTGATATTCTATTTGCTATGAGTATTGTTAATCAATTTATGCATGCTCCAAATGAAGAACACATGAATGCAGTGGTGATATTGAGGTATTTAAAGAGGCTTTATTGGGAAGGGTCTTCTATTCACTAATGTCATCTAGAAGTTGAAGCCTACTTTGGTGCAAATTGGTAAACTATAATTGATAGAAAATCTACTTTTGGGTATTGTACCTTTATTGGAGCGAATTTGGTGACTTGGAGAAGCAAAAAACAAGTTGTGGCTAGATCAAGTGTGGAAGTAGCATTCAGGTCTATGGCACAAGGAATTTGTGAGCTAATGTGGCTAAAGTCTCTAATGAAGGGACTCAAAATAGCTAATGGAGGGTCAATGAGGCTGTATTGTGACAATCAAGGAGCTAGTAGCATAGTTTAGAACCCAATCCTACATGATAGAACAAAACATGTTGAGATAGATTGACATTTCATTAAGGAAAAGTTGGATGTGGCCTGATTTGTATTCCTTTATTCTCAATGAAAGAACAATTAGCAAACCTTTTCACTAAAGGCCTTCCAAGATAATTATTTCAACCCATAATCATCAAGCTAAGAATGACAGACATATTTGAACCAGCTTGAGGGGGAGTGTTGAGGATATTATGCTGATTTTTTTGTGAAGATTATGTTATTTCCTGCTGTAAATGAAAATTAATTGTAGATTTATTTGTAATGTACTCCTAGAGATCAGAATGTAATTAGGATAGGCTAGCTGGCAGCTGTTTTTCCTTATATAGCTCTACTCAGTTAAACTTGACCAGCAATTAAGGCTGGTCTGGGAAAACAACAAATAACAGCCAAAATGCTGGTCTGTGGTTAACGAAATTTCTGTTAAGTAATGAAGACTGAACAAGCTTACAGTTGAGCAATGAAGGCTGAGCTATGACTGAGCACTAAAGGCTCTATGGTGGGAAGATGGATATCAGCAAAGTTAATTTTCCTGCTCTGATACCATGTTGATTATTTAGGGTTTTGATACTTTCTCCCTTGTATGTTTTCAATAGAATTACACCAAATATGTACAAATTGTAGGAAGTCAGAAAAAAGGGAGGAGCTAATTTTTAGCCTAGGACATCTCTATTTACCCCACAAAAAAAAAAGTAAAAAAAAAATTAAAAAATCAGGCAACCTGATTAACAAGGAAAAAAGATTCAATCACAAATATTTCCCAGTTGGAAATTCTTCATATAGCCTGTGTATTTTTTCAAAGAATTGATTGTAGTAGTGGAAGGTTGGCAATGATGGCCTAAGGTTGAGTAGAAGATATGTAGCTAAATCCATATGACAGACCTGATGGCCAGTATGCCTCAAGAAAGGAAAAAGGCAATGAAAGGATCTGTCTGAAAAAATTCTTCATATAGACAGATCCTTTCATTGCCTTTTTCCTTTCTTGAGGCATACTGGCCATCAGGTCTGTCATATGGATTTAGCTACATATCTTCTACTCAACCTTAGGCCATCATGCATTTTCTAGGGAGCTTGTACTACAAATTTTTTGATTTATGTTGGTTTTGTGACGCCTTTAATTTAAATAAAGCCAGTCTCTCGTCTCAGTGCAGTTATGAATTTGCATTGCACATGAACATTCATGTCTGCTAGTACCTTTACTTCTCAGTGATGTGTTGATATTGCTGTTTCCTTGTTTTGCCACTTATCCATGTCAACATCCACTCATTTTATGCCCATGTTTCTTGACTTCCACCGCTTGCCTAATGGCTGTTTTATAAAGTTTTAATTTGATAGCTATTCATTGATCACAGAATACTCCAAAAGAATCCAACATTGCCTAAGCTGATCTTGCCACAAATTTTTCTATTTCCTCATTCTCACTCGACAATTGATGCTATTTCCTCATTTTTATTCTACCCTTGATTTGTATTAAATCTATTTTTACAACATGTACACATACGTGCGCGCGCATACACACACACACACACACACACACACACACACACACACACATATATATATATATATTAAAATGTAATAAAAATATATAGCAAGAATGGACTTTAATACAAGACTGGGCTTATATTAAAGACCTCTTTGTGCCCTTTTAGATTGTCTCGTCAGCCTTTTCATGATTGTCCTTTTTCCTTGTTTACTGTATTTCTTTGATTAGTTGGACTCTAGACCGCAGGCTGTTTGTGGGTGTGGTTTTTGCTTCTCTTTGTCTGTTTTAGCTTCCTTTGCATGCCTCCTCTGAACTTGGGGGTGCCCCCCTTTTGGTTATTTTTGTTAGATGCTCTTTTTAATCATTTCCTTACTTTACCATAACAAAAATATTTTTCCTAGATCTTTTGATTCCAAAACATCTCTTACCTCTCAACTTTGCTTTTGAGATCATCTTTATCTTCTTCTAATGTTTTTTATTTATTTTAATTTTAATTTTTGTTACTAGCTAATCGAACAAGAAGCAATTGAGCTGAAGAACAGGTTTTCCACTCCGAGGCGTTCAATGTTGGAGGACACTGATAGTGGTCAACTTGAAGATGTGGATGTTATACCAAATGAAGAAATGCTACTGGTACACAACTGGGCCAGTGTTATAATTCATTATATTTGTATCTTTGTTTTTCTTTAAAGTTTAAACATTAGATTGATACTATCTGTTTTTTCATCGGACTCAGGGAACTGATGATTGATCCCATTTTTTTGCATACAATTTTCAGGCTGTTAGTGAAAAAGGTTATGTCAAGCGGATGAAACCTAATACCTTCAATCTCCAAAATCGTGGAACAATTGGTAAATCTGTTGGGAAATTGAGAGTGAATGATGCAATGTCAGACTTCATTGTTTGTCATGCACATGACTATGTCCTGTATTTCAGGTATCTTTAATCTGGTTTGAATTTCAAATTCCAATATTTTCCCTTTTGCAATTTGATTATGATGACTCATTTTATTTCTTTTTCCACTTTTTCTTTTTTTTTTCTTTTGATAGGTAACTTCCTCTTTCCTCTCCCCCACCTGAAATGCTTTCCAATCACTGTGTGTGTGTGTGTGTGGTTTGTAACTGTTGAAAATGCTAATTAAGGATTTTGACTTTGTGTGTGTTTTCGACCTTGGTATGACCAGAAAGCTTCTATATATTTATTTCTCCTTTATGTTAAGTAATATAGTTCTTGACAGTACCAAAATAAGATGAATGGTATTGAAGTTTTATTATAGGGAAGCCCAACAGTCAACTAGTTACCTTGTTTGTCTACCTCTTGAAGAACCACCAAGTTTTTGTTGATATTCATTTAAATACAGTTTGCATGGGGCTTCAGTTCCCATCTTATTCCATTTCTAAGATATAGCTATCTTTGCCAATTATGCTTTAGATTGTGGTTGATAACATAATGGACATTGTCATTTCTACCTCATCTGTTATCTTTTATTTTGGCCTGATGAACAAAAACTGCCATTCAGTGATAGGGGAATAGTGCACTCAGCTCGTGCATATAAAATTCCAGAATGCACCCGAACTGCTGCAGGCACACCACTGGTTCAGGTATCCACCATTTATTTTGTTTTATTTTATATTTTTTGTTTTGTCTTCTGCTCTAACTGCTTAAGAAGGTTGTTATAATTCTCATTCTCATGCCAGATCTTATGTTTATCTGATGGTGAGAGAATAACTTCCATAATTCCTGTGAGTGAGTTTGCTGAAGATCAGTTTCTACTGATGCTTACAATGAATGGATACATCAAGAAAGTATCATTGAATTTTTTCTCCTCAATCCGATCAACAGGAATCATAGCAATTCAATTGGTTTGTACCTCTCTTTTTCTTAATGAGCAGTTTTCTTTTGAAAAAAAAAAAAAGAATGGTCCCTTTAGACTTCAATGACTTGACAGGTTCCTGGTGATGAGCTCAAATGGGTCCGTTGCTGTACCAATGATGACCTTGTGGCCATGGCTTCACAGAATGGAATGGTTATTTTGAGTTCCTGTGAGATTGTAAGTTCACTAATTTCTTTCCATTCCATTAATAAGTGGGAAATTCTGTTCAAACGTTGACCATGTTGGCAGGAATCGAGTAATAGCTGTAACATGGGCTAAGAGACAGAAAATGAAAAATAAATAGGAATAGAAAAGAAAATGCCTTCACGCACTTATTTATTTTTGTTTTAGAAGTATTTGTTTCTTGTAATCCATGTTTTTGTATCCAAAGGTTAAGAATTTTCTGTATCAAACAAAAGTCAAGTGCAAGAACAAAAAGAGAAATATATTAGAAATTTGTGTAGATCAATTGCCAATAGTATATAGGAAACAAGAATATATGGAAAGATTTGTAATTGAATGATCATTTGGCAAAAAAAAGCTAATTAAATGATCACCTGGAAAAGAAAAATAATGTACCTTTAAGCTTCTTGAGTAAGATAGTTATGCTTCTTTAAATCTATTGGAAGGTGCCATATAAAATGCACTTGAGTAATGTTCTTCTATGTGTGGAAATCCATAGTATAAATCTGTGTTAACAGTTGTGTCACACTTGTGGTGCAATTGTATTTCCAATTCTAACTTATTCCCTGATTTTATAAGAGGCTTTCTCTCCTAAAATCAAATATTAAATTTCTTTTCTAAGGTATCCAATGGTCTTAGCCATTCATGTATAAATATTGGTACTATAATCAATTCGAAAAATAGAGAAATAGAAGTGTTTTTTTTTCTCCCTCAAATTTCTGCACTATGAAATGGAAGAACCTCTACAAAATGATGCAGAAATCAGGATTTTTTGCCTGAATTTTGGTGAAATATTGGTGTTTCAGAGGAGGTCGACATGAAATTTGGAGCAAAAACTTGGTTGGACCAAGTTTTGATGACTTTTTAGCTTTATCATTGATATTTCCCTGTTGTCCCAAAAAAAAACAATGATTATCACCAAATATTAAATTATGCATGCATATTGTTTATATGGATTTTTTACGTATTCATATAAAAAAATTAAATATTAAAATAAAATTTTAGCAAATATATTAATTTTAATTATCTATTTTTCAAATTCCATTTAATCGATTATTGAAAATATAGAAATCATTATGGTAATATTTTTTATGAGTATTTTTTTATGTCTTTTGTATAATAATTACATATAAGAGAAATGTATACTTGGAAATAAAATTATAAATATTTTTAAACAAAAAAAATAATAATTATACATATATCATCATTTATCTTATATCCTTAAATACATCCAATCTAGATAGATAAACATTTAGTTGTGTTTTCAAATTCTATATATTACTGTCACATATTTCAAATTTAATCATGCATAGATATTTTTCTTCAATAAAACAACTTCAATGTGTATTATTGCTTATTTTATCATTTCTTGGACTTTTTTTCAATATTTCTATGGGTTTTGATCAATTTCAATCTCATCAATATATTTTTTTTTTAATTTCCATTCAATATTTTCTTAAAATCCAACTGCCAATATTTCAGTATTTTTTGATATTTTGATCCTTACCTCTACAAAGGGTGTCTGAACTGTTCTTTTGTTGCATGAGAAATAGATAAGTAGGTAAATAAGTAATATGCACCAAGGGTTTGTATATTTAGAGCTCGTTTAGAAGTGATTTTGAAAGGGGTTAAAAATGCTTCCTAATGCTTGGAAGCACATTAAAAAATTAGGTGTTTGGTAAATTTTTTAAAATCACTTTTAAATATCTGAATAATCACTTAATCAATTCCTAAACAATCATTTGATAGGTAATTCTTTCAAAAAGCACTTTTTTGTCATATCAAAAACACTATCAAAACACTTTTTTTTAGTTTCTATTCAAATACTAAACAATTCTTTTTAAAAATGTTTCTAATGGAAGCGCTACCATAAAAAACACTACAGATAACAACACTTTAACCAGAATCACTCTCAAACAAACTCTTAATCATAAATCTTTAATGGTATAAATTTTGTTAATTTTATTAAAGTATATTTACATTTTAAGTGTTTGCTTATTAATTTGTGTTCTTGTTTTGATAGAGAAAAAGAAGATTCTGTTCTATGTATCCCTGTTACAAATATTTTTGGCTCAATTCCTTTGTTTGACTTTTAAACTCTATATTATTCTGGGTCTAATTTCATGAGTTTTAAACTCTATATTATTCTGGGTCTAATTTCATGATGTAGCAATATTCTGTGAATTGTATACAGAAGATTTGTATTCATAGTTCTCAGTTTTCTCCTTTACTTCCATGGTTGCTGTGGACTCAGATTCGAGCTCTAGGAAGAAATACTAGGGGGTCCATTGCCATGAGATTGAAACAAGGGGATAAGATGGCAAGCATGGACATAATACCAGCAGCAATTCGGAAAGACTTGGAGAAGGCATTGGAAGACCGCCAGAGCCGGTAATTTCCTAACCATTATTTTGGATGTTTGCCATATGTTCTACTGATTAGAATGGTTATATTTAAGTAAATATTCCTGATATTGGATGGTCTACTATAAATAGACCTCTGTTATTGTTTCGACAAAAAATCAAGTGGAATTTGCTGATTTTGCAATATGAGTATCAGTCTGATAATACCTGGTAATCATAAAATCACATTATGTCCAAATACATGGTGGGTTATGAGCAATTTTTCATCTTGACATGGTAAAATATAATGCTAAAGCATATAAAATCTACCGGGAAGACCTTTTGAAAAATTCATGAAACCAAAATTCACTGAAAAAGAAAATATAAAGACATAAAGGGGAAGACCTGTGCATTCCTTGTGGTATCAAGTTAATTTCATTACATCCTAGTATCTGCATAGATTGTACTTGAATCATTGTATGATGTCCTGAATACTAATAATTAAATAATGTGATATTAGTACTTGTAAGCATTTATTATATGCTGCCTAGCATGCACATTTTTGCATTCTATGTACAACATGTTTATTATGTAATACTCATAGATAACAATTTTTTTTGTTCATAATTATATAATATTATCTTTATTAACACTTTCCAAAGGTTTTACATAGAATTCCCATGTGCTGCTACTAATTTCTGTCCTCATTCCTCATGGGAATGAGATAACAATTATTTCTATTGAGATTTCTGTATTTGGGACAATCAGTTTCTTTTTCACCATCTATATTTAATTCCTAGGCTGCATATCTCACTTCTGAGTTGATATATTTGCTGGGGGTAGGGGTGACCAAGCCCATAGACTGTCTGGAGGAAAAATAAAAATATAAATAAAAAAACAAATAAAACTGTTGTTTGTTGGAATTTTCTGATTTTAGCAGGCTGATAACGTCTCTTGTTGTAGGGGGACCATTTTCCTAATAATCTTTTGAATCGGAATGCTTTTTGTGGGTTTGAGCTTTCTGGATGCTACCTCATCTATGTATATGGATGTATTATCAAAATAAAAAATCTGACTTGATTATGGTTCAAGGTTAAAATCCAGAGACTTCTAACCCAATTTGAGGTTTTAATATTTTATGTTGATAACTATTTTAATAATATTCTATTTAAATAGCCTCTATGGGCAGCCCAATTGGATGGCACTCCATGTCAAGAATGGGAGGTCCCAGGTTTTGAGTCCCGAGTTTATGTGATACATGGATCTTGGAGAATGGTCACATCTCTGGTTTTCCAATCTCATGTAAAGCAGGACTAATGAGCTTCCTCATTATAAAAACTGTGTGAACAGGTTGGGGTTTTAATCTTATAATTAATTTATCAGAATTGTGTCAGCCACTTTTGGATGGTCTTATATGAGCCGATCCAAATCTGGTCCTTTGTCTACCCTAAATAAATGGTTCCCTGCATAGTTGCTAGAGTAAGATCGAATAAGTGCTAAACTATTCCTCTGGCTATATGCATCATATCAGAATTATGTATTGAACCTTGTGTTTTGGCCCTCATATTGCAGTCTTGTTCCAGGCATTAGTATTATAGTACTGAAAGTGATCGTTTGGTACAGTTTATGGTTGTAAGTTCTAGTTCATGATAACACCACATGATCCAGTTTGAAATACTTATGCACTACTCTCTGTCCAATTTTCTGAAGGTTGGTAACCCTTTTTCTGATTGATCCTCTTCACTCAAGACTAGCTATACAGTAAGAGAGTATTGTGTTAATTGTACTGAATGACATCGACCTTTCCTGTTTTTTAGGGGATTGCATCTTTAAAACTTTCCTATTCTGATCTTCATCAAGTTCTATATATTTATCTTCAAAGTAATATCTCCATGATAAATTTGGCAAGCATTTTCTTCTTATTCTTCTTTGTTTTTTCCTTCGCACAGTGCTAGGAACCTCAATGGTCCATGGTTACTGTTTGTGTCTGAGAGCGGTCTGGGAAAGCGGGTTCCTCTGAGTAGATTTCGCTTGTCACCTTTGAATAGAGTTGGTTTAATAGGTTACAAGGTATTTTTTATATTAGATCGGCTTATTCATGAATTAAATGAGATCTCCTGCTGTCCATTTTGCTTTGTTTGCCTGACCTTTTCTTTTTGCTGTATTTTAGTTTTCCGCAGAAGATCACTTGGCAGCAGTGTTTGTGGTTGGGTTTTCACTGACAGGTAATATTATGTACTGAGTTACTTGAAGGTAGTTTGGTGACATTATGTACTCATTTTGCTCATATACTTAATAACAATGCTCCTGAATTTATTTTGCAGAAGATGGTGAAAGTGATGAACAAGTAGTTCTAGTGAGCCAAAGTGGGACCATTAATAGAATTAAAGTTTGGGATATTTCTATACAGTCACGGTTTGCAAGGTAAATTGAATTAGGATAAATTCTTGGTTCATTTAAATTTTGAAACATTTGGCAATGAGTAACTTCTTATCCTCTTCTGAAAATTCTTTTTAGGCTGAATAGGTATGGTAGGCTATGGGGTTATATTTGCTGATCTTTGTGATATGAGTTTGTTGCTTGGTCTCAAATGGGCTGCCTGGATATCTTAACGATGCTCAGAAGACATTGACAATGAATGTCATGATGCTACTGTGGTATGGTAGTAAACAATGACCTGAGTATTTAGAGTTGCTTGGTGTGGAAAAAAACATCAATACTTTTGTACGAAAGTCTCCAATTCAGCTGTTGAAAATGCATGACTTGTAATATCATGAATCACCAACTATTATATAGCTTGAAGAGGTTCAACTATGTTGAACAAAGAGTTATTTATAGAAAATGAAAATAGCAGTACAGAAGAAGGATGAGTTATCCTTCAAAGAGGGAACATCAGCACACTAGAACATTGAAAAGTTAAACCTACTCAGGGTGGTAAAATATCCCTGCCAAAAATTAGAGGCCCTGCCAAAAATTAGAGGCTTCTCCTTGTCTAGCCAACTTATTTTTAGGGATTTACCCTTCAAGGTATTCAGGAGGAAAACCTCAAAGCCCCAACTAAATTGATTGTATTGTGCACCCTAGAATCTAATTCCCATGGGCCTCACTTCCCATAAGCTATATTCATTATTTGCTTGTATGGTTCATGCCTTATAACGAAGCAAGGATCTCAGCCTCAATAGCCAACTACTCCCCAACATACTTGGAGAAGGCCTTAACCACCTAACTGGTATGGTCATTAAATACATCTCCAATCCAGGATGTCCTAGACTACCAACAAGCAGCCATCAAAATTAGGCTTGAGGTAATCTGCTGGAGGGAGTTTCCACTTATGAACAGATCCCCACAAGCCTCTTGCTTGAGGAGCTTGCAAATCTTTTGTCCAAACTGATCATGCTCACTGAATTCCCATGAATCATTAAAGAGACAAAGGCCCAAGGAGGAGAGAATACCGGATCCCACAGTGATTCTGCAGATCTGCATTTATCCTCAAAGGTCCTGAAGCTTCTTATGTCAACCAAGGAATAGTAAGAGTGGTGTCCACCTATGGGGACCCTACTCCTGGCATTGCCCCATAAGTCCAGGAAGGCACCCATTTGGTCCTCTCTAACCAAAAAAGCTTGTGTCAAAAAATCATGGTAACTGGGCAATACTTGTAAAATTCATGTAAGAATTATGTTTTTCCAGGCTCACCTCTAATCTAGATAACCCTCCATGCCATATGGTGCATGCTAAATATCTTGCTCATCAAATTTTGATAATTATAAACAAGAAAAGGAATTGTTTTGACACTTCCTAGTTAAGAACATCCCTTGGTGACCTTTGATTATTGTGACCTTAAATGGATTCCTTCTTGTTTTCCCGAACACAAATGGGTTGGTTGTATTCTGCCATTTATCTTTAAATATGGTACTAAAATTTTGATCAATATAAAGTTCCTTGTAAAAAATAGCATCAAAAGAAACATTTCTACGCTTCAAGCATAGCTTGAATGTCCCTGCATGTGTATTTCCCATCTTGTTCTTTGTACTAGAGAAGATCAAGAAGCATCACATATAGTTTCTGATTAATTATTATTTCTTAGTGTTCTAAAAGCCTGAGAATTGTGTTTTTGTCATTTTTCTTTTTTTTCTTCCATCTTTCCCTTATTGAGTGGTGTTCAGACTCTGAAACCAGCTCACTGTGTTAAATTGAGACTGGGAATTTTGTTTGTAGAAATAGGATTATAATTTTGAAGCAAGCAATATCAAATTGCTGATGATTTGCCTATCTACCCATTGAAATTATTCGAACTATAGTGTCTTCGTTGGAATCTATAGTTTCTATATTCATTTAATATTTCTTCTGCAACATACTCGTGTCATGATTTGTTAACATGATTTTTTTCATGACTTTCCTTGGTATTGCCTTGAAGTTGACTTCTTTTCACTTTATAATATTTAGGGGAGTAATTCTAATGCGGCTGGAGTATGCTGGAAAGATTCAGTCAGCTTCATTAATGTCAGCAACAGAAACAGAGACTGATGACGAAGAAGCTGTTGCTGTTACACAGTAAAAGAGTTCTTGCCATTTTGAGATGCCGAGACTCGTAGCAATCAACACACGCTACAGCAACACACCTTACGTTAGGAGTGATCAGTTTTGTTGATGACACTAAACTCACATATGAAGATATGTGACAACAGTGTAAAGAAAGAACCAAGAGGAAGTATTTGCTGTAACTATGCTTGTAACTTTTTTGTCGCTCCAATCAAGATTTGCAACACTAGAACTTTATCCCTAAGTAAATTATTTTTAATTCCACCATTTGGCTTGATTTAGAGCTATAACTTAAATCATAGAACATCCTCGCTTTGTTTACTACTTATTGGATATATGCTTTCATCTTTAACTTGTCAGTGTTGCATGAATCATGTTTGTCTTCCTTTACAGGTGCAGAAGTGTTTTTCATTAGGCATGGAATGCAGAAACGTAGACAATCTCTACTGGACAAAGTAATCTGCCCACTTCCAGTCCCTGCCCTGTACAAAGCATAGACAAGGGAAGTGAAGGCTGCAACTTGTCAAGCCATGGAAAAAACTAATGGCTCCATTGTAGTTAATCATCTTTTTTCTTTTTTTTCTTTTAATGTTATATCTCTTTTCCATGAGCATAGAGGAAATGAACCTGATCAGTTCAGTATTTACTTCTTGTCAATTTTCCCCCTTCATAAAAAGAGCTGATCGAAAAACAACGTCAAAGGGTGTCATTGCCTGAAAATGGTCTGAGGTAAGATCTTGTTCCTTATGCTCGCTGCATTATGCTCACCACAGGACTGGTACTTGTAACCATAAAGACAAGCAAAATTAGGTTTCAATCTCATTTTGTCCAATCTTTATATCCTCATATGTCCTCTCCCATTCCCTAGCTTTGCATGAAAATTTTCTCAAAATCAATGAGATGATAAGGAACTTGGTGCTCTGGACTTTGGATACAGTTGAACCCTCTTGGATAAAAAGATGATATACAATTTCCATAGGTATCTTATCACAGCAAGCAGAGGCTCAATCCCAAAGTGGTCTCTTGCTCGGGCTAACAAGGAATAAGGTCTAAACTAGGATGCCAATTTTTTAGTCATTGGACAGTGGGAAATTATATTTGCATCTATTTAAACTCTTTTTGTATGTGCCTTATTTATACATTTACTTAAAAATTTAAAACTAGTACATCAATCTTATAATTTTAAAAATACCCAAAACATCCTTCTCAATTTTCTCTTCTTAAGCTTATTTTCTTTTTCCTTTTTCTCTCAATCTATTTCTTTCAAACCATAAACTCTAGGAGAAAATCTTCTTCTTTGAAGCTCTTTTGATGTTAGAAGACCATTCATGGTATGTTCATAGTCAATTCTAATTTTTTTTTTATACCATTTTATTTGAATCCATAAAACATACTACATGTATATCTTTTAGGGTTTATTTGTTACGTTTTTTTATATTTAAAAAAATGGAGAAGTCTTTATAAGCAAGAAATAGTGAAAAAGTATAATAGAAAAAAGAAAAAAAAATCACCCTCATATTGTGTTGTGACCTCAAAGGTCAAGCACTGTAGCAAAGTTTGGTCCTTAACTAGAACTCTAGACCATGATAATATGTATGTCTGATATTAAAAGATTAGACAAAGTCCATACATATAAAATTGGATATCCTTAAGTTGTTCAAATTTGGTTGGCCGGATATTCTAAAGAGGTCCGATCCTTCAGAATCGGACATGCCATGGAATTTTGATTAATTTGACTAAATTTATTATACTTGCAAGTATAAAGAGTACATTTAAGTGTATTAGACCCTTAACATGTCTTGCTTAACCCATGGCCAACCATCCTCACCAATGCCTAAAGCAAAAGCTATAGCTCGATATCCACAATTATTGTATGCTACCACATCTTTTACATGAACAATACTAGATTCTGCAAATGCAAAAATTAGGTCACTAGTCCTACGTGATTGTCTGATTGCATCCTTGGCCTTCTCTTTTGTTTTGATGATGTAGTACCGATAGTCAATTTCTCATCCCATGTTGTCTTCACATACTCGAATGAGGACGGATCCCTATTAGTAGACAAACCATTATTTTTTAAAGATGTTAGTCCTTTTTTCAACTTTACCTTTTCTTATGGGGTATTATAGATGTGAGATTTCTAGAGTAAATATTTCTATCACCCTCTTTAGCATTTGTTGCCTACCCATTAGATTAGTTCTAAAGAATCACTCATGGAGGTGTTCCATAATAGTTTCATAACCCATCTCCCCTATATATTGGTGTTTAATAGGAACCAAATCAAGTTTTCTCCTATGAGTGTCTATTGGTGATGAAGGGATTGGTCAACCTTCAGTCTTATAGAACGAGATCTCATATGTACAAATTTGTGGGTTCATTCACTCTTAACATTTTCAAATCTTTTTTCCTTCATCAACTAGAATACTTAGTGCAATTTTGGAAATACTTTCTCTTAATTCACTAAACAAATGGCTTTTCCTATTGTGTTAGACACTGATTAGACTCATTTGAAATGATGCCTTTATTTTAGTGTGTAATAACTCTAACATACTATGGATTTTGACTGAAGAACTCGTAAAATCACATGGCTTGGATTTTGATTTTAAAAACTCTCAAAATCACCTTGAGATGTGCCTAATTGTCCCTTCCACTTGGCATATGAACTTTTAGTCTTATGTTATATTGAAGAATAGTTTAACTCGATATATAAGATCTTAAAAACATTATGCGGAAAAAAAATGGTTATAAATGATTATAAATTATTATACAAACTGAAACGTATGACTTCATCTGCTCAAGTTGCTACAAACTTCTCTTTATATGGAAATAACTATTGAACTTTACGGCATTTAGTTACTTTTGTGTACCTTTGGTTGTCTCTCAAAGGCATTAAGATAGTACTCATATGTCTTTTTAGTTTCAACAAGCAGAAACATTGCATATGATAATAAAAGTCTCTCACCTTACCTTTGACTCAAACTATATCTTGCAGTTTGTAAGAATATTTTTTAATATGAATCAACTACAAAAAAGATGTGAGGAGATTGAGAACACATTATGTAATGCATTCATCAGAGCAAGTTCCCTATCGGTGACAACTACTCTTAGAATGAAGTCTTCATCCATCAAACTCAAATTTTATAGGACTCAGATGTAGTTATCCTCTTTTTCACCCCATGAAATGCAAATGAAATAATAAATGTCTACTTTGTTGATGTTAAACCATGATCAACATCATTGGAGATGCTTGTAATAAATCAATGGATGATAGGTGTGTGAGCAAGTAGTCTCTAACGTAATCATTTTGTTCATCCCTTCTATGTCATTCAATGTAGTTCATCTCCATTAGCTTGTGCATCAATTGTTACATTTGTAATCCTACCATATTCATTTACTTTATTTTATTTTTATATTTTGCATTTTATATTATCTTGAACGTGTTACAATTCGGCTCATCCCTTTGCTTCAAATGATTCAATATCTCTTTCGACTTAATGTTGCTTTGTAGCATTTCAACTAGCATACTCATTTCTTTTTTACTTAAATGACTAACAAAAAAATGCCCTCCGAGATAGTGTGCTTCAATGTGATTTTGTCTTCCACATTTAAACCAATACCTAATCACAACCAATTGACAACTTCACATCCTTAATAGTAAATGGATACTCACATTTCTTTTTTCCTATCCATTTTCCTTTTCTTTTTACTCTCATATTCGATGAACTTCTATATACTCTAATTCTTTTACAAGTAAAAATAGTTCTAGGTTTTTGTCCACAAAGTGCCCCCATATCCCCTTTACTAATTATAACAACCATTCCATTCCTTGTATCGATTGCTCAAACCCATTCGATCAATGCTTTTCTACTATAATGGATGATATCCGTTGTGAAGACAGTTCTGTAGTCTATCATCATCAAAGCTTCTAGTATAGATGCATCATCCTATATTAAAAAATTAATAAAATTAATTATTTTTTAGATAAAAAAATGTTGTTCTGTATAGTGATGAACATGCTTATAGGTGTTTGAAATGGTACCTTTAGACATCCTTTGAGTGTTCATAACTATAGGTTTGGACGCATATGGAATGTCCAAAGGTAGAGTTCTAGACACCAATAAGAGTATCCAAAAGTACACTTATGAACATTCTTAAGATATCTTAAAGTACAATATTAGACAATTGTAAAACATTTGGCCTTGTGACTCTGAACACCATTCATGATACCTCTTTTTTTTTAACTCCAAAAATGAAATAAGAAATGCAAAAAAATTTACAAAAAAAACATACCTCCACACTTGTACAATTATTAGAGATGATTATTTACTTATCCATTGATGAGAAACACAACTCTCTTGCTAAATTTTGTAAAGGTTACAAAGAGATTAGAAGAGAAAGAATGGACAAAGGAAAAGGGATATGTATGTATTTTTGTGCTTAAGTGTAGTTTAAGTATTTCAATAAGGGGCATTTATGGCTTCAAAATTCATTAAAAAGGATTGATGCAACTAAAATTTTGGTGGATGCAAATATACTTTCCCTTCAACAAATATCACTTGAAGAAACATGAGAGCAAATGAATACTATGGTCAAGCTCCCTTTTTTCCCCACTTAATATGGTGAGAATAAAATAAAATCATTCATTTTCTATGCAAACATGACAAAGATTATAACAGAGAGAGTGAAGCTGGTGAAGAGGACCTCTGAATCATACTAATTTCATCATCTCAATTGGGTTAACCCCACTTTCTGTAGGCATTATCCTATAGAATAAAGAAAAAGCTAACAGCAAATAAGAAGGAATGTACATTTCACTAAACGATCAAACATCTAGATTATAAACACCAACCTTTCAATAGTCCTAATATCCATCTTACATTACCTCTTCCAATTTTTTGTTACATCTTTATGGAAGTTGGAGTCACTCAGCTTCAAGGGCTGCAATTTCATATTTTATTTCCTCTAAATGATCATTTATGGTGGTCACAGCATCCTGCACACCTCTAATTGCTTCATTGAGAGCATTATCATACTCAGCATCTGCCTCCGCCTCTTCAGTTCCAGCAGCTTCTGTTATCTCATGGACATGCACACATTCATGCCCTTCTGGATTCTTAAATTTGCACTTCTCATGGCTGACCAACCGTTCTGAAGGGCGACCTGCCTTCTTCAACAGTTGAATTGTTGCCGTCTTTGAAACAAGTAGATAAATTTGTCAGGAAAAGCAAGCACTAGCAGTCTTTTTGCACCAAAATCAGAAGTATTATTTCATAATGCCGTATATTATATCAAGGCTGGTTGTGAAGAAGAGATTAAATGAAAATAAAAACATTCCATCAAATAATCCTTATGCTGATCCAAAATGCAGAAAAATGTCAGTATCTAAGTTTGTAGAGGTAACAACCTTCATGATTGAGCAACTTTTTTTACCAGAGCTGCAACTACATATTTAATAAACTTGAAGCACAGTTGGCCCCTCAAATGAAAAAGTTAGATAATGCATACAGTTTAGCACATTGATGACATTGAGCCCAAAACTCTTCCATCACACCCAGAAATCAGAACCAAACAGGGCAAAGGACATGATAGTAATTTCACACACTAAGCCTAAGTCTCAACATGGAGTATTAACCAAGTACTTGGAACCTGTTTTAGAAAAGTAAGAGAGAAACTAAAATAACTCCAACAATAAATAAAGCCTATAAATACAATCATCTCAAAGATTAAAAAAAAATATTTATAATACTATGACACAGATTTTCTTTTCCTAATATTATGTTGTTTATTTATTAAATCATATTCTTGTCCAAGGATATTCGGCATGCAAAGCAGTTCTCTTCTCCCCTTCTTTTATATGTGTGCTCTCATGTATTCACAACTCCCTCTCTGTCCAAGTGTGGAGCTTGATGGTTGAGAAATGGGCTTTTGGGGAATTTGATGGAAAAGAGGAGTCTTGTGGCAACCATATATTCAAAAAAGTGCAGTAATGGGCAAATAGATGCTGTCCCTTCAATTACAATTCAAAGCCTTGCATGATGATAGAAAATCCACATATCCTCTAATAAATCTTGTTATTGCACAAGGGCAATATAGTGCATACAGGTGATACGAGAAAAGAATTAGCATTTGAGGAATCACCCAAAAGCTCAAGGTACGACTTTGTGTCATCAACACCTCACTAGTTCTCAGGATACATCTTACTGATGACAAACCAAAACCAAATCCAAATCCAACCTATCTATAATTGGTTAACGGAAATCACAATCCAAATCCAACATCAACCAAAATCCAATATGATGAATATTTAGGGAAAAAAATGGAAAAAAATAAGTGATAAACTTTGAAAATTGAAACCATAATCAAGTGAGACATGGATGTTTCAGACAACCAATTTAGCAAAAATAAAACAATGCTAGGCACCCCAATGGACTTCGCATGAAAGAATTATCTGAAGTAGGGAGACATACCAGATGTAATTTCTGCTTTTCCTGATTTTGAACAGATCTAAGCAGATGTGCTAGATCATCTCGACCATAATCAGGGTCCAAAAATAGAGATTCCATTTCAAGGACCTGTGGTAATGCAGGAAACACGACAGATAGAAAACAATTTCTTTTTCTTAAAAAAAAGAATAAAAATCAGAAAACTGATACTATAAGCATGTGTTGTACTTGTTTTGAGCATTCATTGAACTCTACTGTGATCTCATTGCAAAGCTGTTGGTAAGCTGACTCCCCTCCAGAAACCATATAGTCTGCAAACCCCCTGCCAGGACAAAATATAACAAATAAGTACCAGAATCCTGCTTCATTTTGATAGTGTCTACTGGCACATGAAAAATGCTTTGTTTTTTTCTCTGTTTAAAATCATTTAGAAACCATACTCGTTGAAGGGCAATGTTCAGGAACTTGATTTAAACTGATGTAGGTAACATATTTTCCTGTCACCTAGAAAACCAAGTAGGCTTTTATGGAGTTATCAAGATATGTTTTCAAGGATTTAAGCACAAAAGAGACATAATATGCAGATATGCTTCCTATGGAACCAAATAGGGGTTTAAGCTTGCTTTATTTTGGGTCTTTGATAATATGACAATGGTCAAGATTAACTTTTAGAAACAAACAGAATACAGTACAGCTTCAAGATACTGAACTAGTTGTGGAAACTCAAAAAATATTATTCCCAGCTAAACACAAAACAAGTAGAATTCAGGCTGTTCAGGACTTAGTGCTACCAAAACATCTTGGCTTTTAACAAAAATGCAAGAGCCACAAACCCTGCACTTTTTAATGCTATTTTTGTCTCTGTATATTAACAGTGATGCAAGAAAGAAACACCAGATAACTATTCAATTTTACTGGAGACAGAGATGGTAATGATCTGAGAGGCATACATCCAGTTCCCTCACGTCATGTGCCTACCAGTGGTGTCAAACATGGTGCAGAACACTTTTAAGGAGCAAGTGTTAATAAGAAAATGGCAATAGGATAATGCCCGTCTTTATAGCTTGCATAGAAGTTAGAAACCTCTTCAATCTGTTCAATTTAGCCACCATTTTATCCTGATATAACGTCATTTTGCGCTATTTTTGGAGGAGTTAATTTTCTTCTTCCATCCTACAAAGACCTCAAGGCAGGGTATGGGTCTTGGGTCAAAACCTGCTGAGGTAAACCAATTATGCAAAATAATTTTTGAGGATGTTGGGCCTATAGAATCAAAGAGTTAGTTTTGCAAAGAAGATTTTGCATGTTACCCAACATCAACTATCTTCAAGAACTAAGATACAAGGATACCTCATAGCTCTGGATGTTTTTCCTTTCATATGCAATGGAAGTGTATATCAAAGTTTCAGAAGGGTGGGAAACAGGAAGTAGAATTTGAGAAGATAATGTCATCAATGGGATGCTTAAATTAATTAAATATGTTCTTATTCTCTTTATGTTGTACTACCGTTACATTATTGACATATTTTTGATGTGTGACAAGCGTACAAGTAATACAAGGCTTAAACCCAAAAATAAATTATTCTCACATAGCACAATTTGAGCAATGTTTAATGAAAACTAATTGACAAAGTAAGTAAGAAGTATAAAGAGATAAAAGCCCTTTATTTGGGAGCTTTGATGGTGTTGATTTGTCAATGCTAGAATCCCTTCCAATATTTGGGAGAGCTGCACTTGTGGTTTTTTTTTCTTTTTCAGAGAAAAGCCCTTTAAAGGCTTCATATGAGTGAAACAATACTTACAAGTGATGGAATTGGGAAAAAAATTAACACCAAGTATCTAATACACATTTGGTACTTCATTAGAAAACCAGAAATTAACAAACCCAACTCATAATGATGTCAAATACACATGGAAACCATCATTCAATTTGTACATGAAATTGATGAATACTTCCTTTTAAAAGTGAAAATAAAACCCCCAAAGAAAACATATTATGCTGAGGCAAATGGGATAGAAACTTATGGAATTGGACCAAGAGAATGTAAGAAAATAACGGAACAAGGACTCTAGTCCTAACCATCACCCAAGTATGATGTAGATAACACCTGAAGAAGGTATGCTTTCCATAGCTCCTCAAATTGGAAGAAACAAACTAGGAAGAAAATACATCCTTCATTAAGACAATGGTTAGATATTAACTATTCATTAATCGGGAACAAGTCAAATTTTACCTTATATTTGGTTCTAGAAAAATTTGAAGGAAAATGTAAAGGAAAGAAAATAGAAATGAAAAATAGATTTAAAGTTGATAAATTATTTTTAAATGCTTCTTTAAACTCAATTCACTTATTTTTCGTCTTCAATATAAATAATCTATAAATGTATAAGTTTTTAATTATATTTGATTTTCTTTCACATTCTCAATGATAAACTAAATATGAAAAAATCATTTTCCTTAACTTTTTTCTTTCCTTCCTTAGTACTCTCCAGAAGCCAAACATTGTATTAGTGTTTTGTTTAGAAAAGTTGGGTAAAGAATTTAAGGAAAATCAATCATAAAGGCAGCAAGAAGCCAAAGCCATAATCAGTTGAGATTTTAGACTCGCATCCATCCACAATTCAATGCTTTATTTAGATACACGAAATATCAAATGAGAATTTACAAGAGATTCATATTAAATAAACTTCAAGACAATGCAATGCCGGCCAAGACGGAACAGTGCCCATATGAATTGAGCGTATATAACAATCTGCAGTATAAAATTCAATAGAAAGGTGATTGAAATAATTAATTTGAGCATGCTCAAAACCTAATTCACTGCCTCTACGGGAGTTTAACAGTCCACAGCAAATCATCCCAACCGTCCCCTGGTGTATTCACAAAGACCCTAAAGAAATTCACCCAATTCTGCAAAAGGGTCTGGTTGTTTTGTTAAAAAATTCGGAAAATTATTCCAGTAAATTGTGGTTTTCCCGGAGACAACAGAGAGAGGGAAAAGGCAGGAAATAATTATCCCCCCATTGTTGGGCTCCGTTTGGTTGGTGAGAAAAAGTAAGGGGAAAGGAAATGAAAATAATTAAAATCCGGAAACTCAGGAGAGATATTATATGTTTCCTTGGAACCAAACAGAGGAAAATGGAGAAGAGGAAGAAGTGAGGGGGTACCTTCTCATGTTTGCATAAGCTTGGGCTCGGCGCTGTTGAATTTGTAGAAACCTACGAAGCAATTGGAGGGTTTTGGAGGAATCAGCGCCGTTTTCGATGTCCATAGCCTCTGTGATTTTCACCTTCTTCTCAAAATCTTCCATTTTCACCTCCCACCTCCACTTCTCCTCTCTTACACCCTGCGCCCGTCCAAGTTTGAGTATTTTATTATTATTATTATTATTATTAGGAAGACATCCGATGGATTCGGGAGGGTTCGCCCCATCCCAACACCCTCTGTTCAGTAAAAATAATTCTCATCCTCGTCCAATTAAAAAAAATTAAATAGGGTGGAACCAGCAGATACAAGAAGCTCCATTTAACTTTTTTTAATTTTTTTAATTATATTAAAATAAATATATTTTATAAATAATTAAATTATTATTATTTTTTATAACTTATTTTATTGAAAAATATTATTATTATTATTTATATATTAAAAATAAGAAAATAAAAATAAAATAAAATTAATTTTTAAAATTAATTTTATATATAATAGAGATGGGACGAGGTGGGACAAGGCAACATCCAAACCTGCCTTGAACCCATCCCCGAGGGTTTTTTTTTTTTTTTTTAAAATCTCAAACCTATTTATTTAAATTTTAAATTTGTTCAAGTACCTAAAAAAACTCATCCCCATTATCATTCCTACTTATTATTATTATTATTATTATTATTATTATTTTAATATTATTATTGTGTTGATAATAATAATAATAATAATAATAAAAAGTAACATAATAAATTAGCATAAATAATTAGAAATTAGCATGATATATTATATATCATGAATAACATCTCACAACCAATGAATAACTATCGATGAGTTGTTTAATTTTTTTTAAAAATTCTATTATCAGTGGATAAATGTTTCTATATGGTATGCTATTTTGAAATGAGAAAAAATATTGGAAAAAAGATTATTTTTTATTTCAAAATCATTGACTCTCACCAAAGAAAATAGTCAATAGATCTATTTGTTGTAGGGGCAACAAACAATTTTGATACAACATGATAACTTGACAATGACATGATCATGACCATGTCAATTCGGATAACCAATTTAATAAAAGGATTATATTTGAGTTTGCTACTAAATCTGTTTTAACTAGTTTACTTAATAATGTCAAAATGATTATGTTTATGTCTCAATTTGTTAATACTATGTTTAACCCATTAATTAATCATGAAAAATTGACCTATTCATTACACAATGCATTTATGATTCATTTAACCATATAAATTATTAATTTTATATATTTAAAAAGTTAAAAATAAAATATCTTTTAGTTATAAATAATATATAGTTCAAAGAAGTAAATAATTAAATAATATTTTTATATTTCATTATAAAGATTAAAAATATTTTATAATTAAAATAATAAACAAGTGTCAAATTGAAATTTTAATTTACATTTTATATTATAGTTAAAATTAAATAATTAAAGTTTGATTTGTAGGCACTTCTTGTTTTTTTTATTGATTTTTTAAAATTAAAGTAACTAAAAAGTATTTTGAAATAATAAATTTTAAATAATTAAAACTATGTTAATATGTTAATGACTTATAATCACATTAACAAGTTTAACAATGTGGAATTGTACTAATGAGTTATCTATGTCCATTCATACACAACCTAAATCTATTTATTAAACATGTGGAATGGATTGTGTTCATATAAGATCATTTTAACACTATTATCAAACGAATGATATTTGAGTTGAATAATTTTCATTATTTCTTACTTCAACACAACATAACTCATTTGTAGACCATCCATTTTTTCCTCGTAGCACATGTTTATTTATCATCTTAGTGTCTTATATGCTCTTACTTGGTACGCATGTAGGATCCCCCTTTTGCTCAATTATTCTTGTACTTCTTGGTGGTTCATTTACTAATTGACTTTGTTATTGATTTTTGAGCCACTTTTTGGAGATCTTTTATGAGGAGTTTTGGATTCATATATAGTGTGACTTTAATAACACCTTAGGAGTCCCCAAAGTTTGAACACGTTTGAAGCTCATATAGGGCTTTGTTTACATAAAATTGGCCTTTTAACCCCTTTTTTTTGCCCTTTTCCTTGCCCAACTTTCTTTTTTCCCTTTTTTGGGTTGTTAGGCTAGTTTTAGGAGAGTTTTTATGGGTCTAAACTTCGGGCTTTAAGTCTCTTTGGTTAGGCTTTAATTTGGGAGAGTTTGGAAGAAGAATTTAGGCTTAGGTAGAGATGATGTGTGAAAATCATCACTCTCCCTTGGCCTATAAATATGGGTCTTGGGTCTATTTTTTAGTAGCTCTCTTGGTTTTTGAGGGAAAACTCTACCAAAATTTGGAGAGAGAAGAAAAAAAGAACATTGAAGAAATGGGAAGAAGGCTTGACTTAGAGAACAAGTTTGGTTCTTACTATAAGCCAAGTGTTTCACTTGAGATGAGATTTTTGATAAGTTCTTCTTGATTCCATTTTCTTGAGATTATTTTTAGTCCTTTTTTCATGTATTTATTGATTCTTGAGATGGTGATTATATGGGTTGTGTATATTGAGAAATCTATGGCTTGATTTTGGGTATCTTCTCTTCATTTTTGGATTCTATTATCATTTTCTTCATTTTGATCTCTTTGGGTGTTTAATATATGCTAGTTCATCTTGTTTAAATTTATGTTCAACTGTTTTCAAGCCTTGCTTGATTTAGTTTTATTCTTTTCTTAACTTTTCCCCCCTCTTTTGAAGCCTCGTTGAGTCAAACATGATATTGGACTTACTTTGATTTGAGACGTTGGATCTTCTTTTGATTCTTTTCTTGAGGATTTTGTTTTTATCTTTGTTTTAAAGCTTTTTGGAATCATTTGCGACTGATTTTGAAATGAAAATTGATGGCTACATGTTTGATTATTTGCCAAAATGAGTTTTCTATAAAAAAAAAAACAAAACAATGCTCTTTGGAGCTTTTTTTTTTTTTTCTTGTCTTCTTTGGTCTCTTCTTCGAAATTGATTGTAAAACTTTCATTTCATTTTCTTTTTGAATGAATTTCAAGCACCTTTTAATGACCAATCTCATGGCCAAAGGTCAAGTCCCTTAACATGAACTTTAGTTTTACCATTATGCTTGAAGAAATGAATAGTTGCTTTCATTATTTTTTTTGTGTGTGTGTGTGTGTTTTTTAAGGTATTCTAAACTAATTTTGGACAATCTTTTTTTAGACCTTGTGAGTGTATTTTTTTCATGGTCATTAGGGCTTGAAATTATGGTTCATTCATGTATTGATGACTTTCATACTTTTTTTATCACACAATGCATGAATCTATGTGAGAGCATTCCTCCCTAATGATGTCTTTTTGTACATTTCAGCCACTTTTTCCAAACTCCAATGTAATTTTGGCATTACATGCCTCATTTAAACCTAATTTCATGTTCATTTGAGGGTTAAGGAGTGTAAACCCTATAAACTATGACTAACTTCCCAAGCCTACATCACACATTTCCTAAACTTTCAATTTTCAAAATTTCTTGATTTTGGAAAATAGACTATCCTACAAATTCAAAATTAATGGATTATCTCAAGCCCTTATGAGCTTTCTTCTATGTTCATTAGAGGGCAAGGATGTGGATTTGCCCATGGAAATTAATTTAGACTTATATCAAAGCCCATGTATCTTGATTATAAAGTTTTAACTCTTTGCTACCCTATTTTTGAGCTTCAAAGTATTTTTGCAAATTTAGACTATTTGGCTTGTTCTAAAATATTTTTTAAGCTTGAAATGTGTTTTGAACATCTTGAACATGTCAAAAAAATCTTGTTTTATAAAAAAAAAAAAACCCCTCTCCAATTTTTTTGAATAATTCATTTTTTTTCCAAGTGATTGTCTGCTACTTTGTTTTTTAGCAACTAAATACTTTTGCAAATTAGTCCTAATTTTTTTTATCTTTAATTATTTTTTAGGCTTGGTTTGCGATCTAGGGTTCTTGATTAAACTTGAAAGATTTGGCTATATTAACAAATCCTTTGTTATACTTGTTGAATAATTTAATATCTTATATGCTTACTATGCTACCATGTTTTTAAGTTGTAAGGTGTTTAATTAAATCTATAACATATGGTGCATGTTTGGGCTCTTTGGCTTTTGAAATGTGTTCTAGATACCTTGAATACATTGTAAAAAAAAAAAAAAATCTTGATTTTTATCTTATCTTTAGCCTTATTAAATAATTCAATCTATTGCATTGAATATGTTGTAGAAATTTTATCCTGTTTTTTTTTTTTATCTCATCTTTAACCTTATCAAATAAATCAATCTTTTGCATGTTCATTGTGCTGCCCATTTTTGAGTTATAGGATATTTAGTGAAATCTATAACATATAGTGCATGTTTGAGCTCTTTGACCTTTGGAAATATGTTCTAGACACCTTGAATATGTTGTAGAACTTTTTACCTGACTTTGATCTCATTTTTAACATTATCAAATAATTCAATTTCTTTCATGTGCATCGTGTTACCATGTTTTTTAGCCATAGGATTTTTAGCGAAATTTGTATCTTTGGGTGTATGTTTGGGCTCTTTGGGTTTTTGAAATATTTTTGAGCTATAGGTTGTAGACCCTCAATTTTGTCCCTTTAGCACATGTCTTTAAAATTCGTTTTCAGTGCTTCAAAATAGTTCCTTGGTGGCCCATAACTACTCATACCACTTACCCTTTTTTGAGTCACCTCAGAGATTTTGGTTGAGGGATTATTTGATCCCTTATTGTGACCCTTGGCAGCCCTAACTTAGTCTTAGGCTTTTTTTTTTTTTAGGATAGCTTTTAAGCACACTTAGTCCACTTCATTTGCCCTAGCGCACTAGGACACACCCTAGGTCACCTTTAGATGTTTTTGCATGATTGCATGACTCATATTCTTTTGGTGGTTACATAGCTCGTATGGCTTGCATGTGGTTGATTTTTTTTATTTTTGTTTTTAATTATTTTTATTTTTTATTTTTATTTATTTTTTTATTTATTTTTTTTTTTTTTTTTTTTAGATGTGTGATTTAAATTTCTTTTGATTTTCAATTTCATGATATTTATTGATTTTAATCTTTATTCTATTTTGTCTTTATTTTATTCTTATTTCTATTTGTATCTTTATTTATTTATTTATTTATTTTTTGGGCATGAGGAAACGGACCACCATTTATTTGGAAGGAAAATCAACAGAATTTTGAAAAGAGGAGATTTTATTTTTAGAGGGACAGCACATATACTTCTTCCATGTGGGGATCGGCTACAAGAAGGAAAGAAAAGGAAGAAGGAAAGAAAAAGAAAGAAAGGAAATAAAGGAGAAAAGGAAGTAGGATTTTCCTTTTCAGCAAGATGGTTTCTTTTTGAAAAGTGGGACTGGCAGCACGCATAAAAGGGATTTTTTTTCAGAGGGGAAAAAAAGACGCATTGGAGGAAACCGTTTAAGAGGAGAAGAAGAAAGAAGCACAAGAAAACCAGTGGAGATTTTCTGAGGATAGAAACCAGTGCAGATTTTTTATTTATTTATCAGAAGTAAGCATTCCCAGGGGGAAAGATATTCATCCTGGAGAGGGGAATTGGAAAAGAGAAACAGGCTTTACTTCTTTAGAAAAGTTCTAAGGTAAGCTTTCTGTTTATTTTTCTGGCTCACCTTCCCAATCTATATTATTCATTCTCTCCTTTTATGATCGGGAACACTGTTTGCTTGTTGGGTTGAGGATGGTGGAAACTCTATGTGAACGTTGCTGATTTCTAGTTTTTTTTGTATATGCTTACAGATATTGTTTCATTCCCTATTACTATATTCATTTATTTATTTCTTATCATTCGAACTCGGTGAGACTCTGTTTTATGGTATACTATTTGATGACATTGTTTGCCCTATTTCTCTTTTACTCTTCCCACCAATCTAAGCCCATGGATTAACACTTGAAATGGGGCTACGTTAATTGGCATCCTCTGCTTATTCCTTCCCCGGTTTTTACTATGTGTCTATCCATGTCCTCTGTTCCCCTATTCATACTACCTTCCAGTCTTTGTCTATATATTTGGGTGTGTATTCGGGACTGATAGAAGTGCTGATATGAAAGATAAAGTGTGTTGCAAACGCGGTGTACTCAGTGTATTCCTGGTGGACTGCGGAGAACGAAGGGTAGTGATGGAGATTCCAATCGTGTGAATTTGGTTGAATTACAGAAGAAGGCTACCACTTTGAATCTTCTCTACGTAGCATATTGGGATTAAAAGAGTTCCACGCATAGTCCATGATGAAGACAGCCTGCAAGCATAAATGGGTATCCCACGTGGCTATCAAACTAAATGATATTCCCATACAAGTCTGCACCTTTGTGAGAGACGTGTCGCTATTGAAGAAGCAGCCGCATCCTTGAGACTGTCTGCGCACAAGGAGAATCTCCAGGGGGCTTTGAAGAACTTTACTGGCAACACTGATGGTGGTAGCAACTTTGCCAACGGCGAGGTTGATCAGTTTGTTGCCGATGAAAGCAACAGCAGTTTTGGGATCAAAGTACACGTCAAGGATTTGCCGCCATTATTTGAAGTCGATGATGTCATTGAGCTTGATTGCATGACAATTTATGGGAAAGAGAAACAAAAAGTGTTTGAGGTTATGAGCAGATCGCATGACGGAATTAATCTCACTGTCAATATATGGACTTTCCCTAAACAGACTAAATGCATAACTCGAATGTCGAATCGGAATCGGAATCAGCCGACGAACTTAACCGGAATGAAAAAGGAAGAAGTTTACAAGATTTTAATATATGACAAGTATTGCCAAAACAGTACTCTCCTTCAATTCATGTAGAAGAACTTGGTAAACATGGCGTAATCCTATATTTCCTCATTGATAAAGATCGAAAACCTATACATGATGTACCTGCCGTGTATTTTGTCTAACCAAGTCAGCCCAACATTCAATGAATTGTCAATGATGTCTCTCACTTACTTTATGATGGCTTCCGTCTCATCTTCTCTTCATTAATCCCTCTACTGCTTCTTGAGGATCTTGCATCTGGAACGTTGAATTCAGATTTAGTTAATTGGATATCTAAGGTGCATGATCAGTATTTGGAGTTTGTCACACTGAAAAAGAATTTGTTTTCGTTAGCACACAAATCGAGCTTTGTTCAGTTGAATAATTCTTCAGCATGGGACCGAGAAATCGATGAGATAATCGAAATGATTGTGAGTGGATTGTTGTGTTCTTGCCGCACTTGCAGTAGTGCCCATCACTCGATGCCCCCATGGTGGGCCCGTAGAGATGATTGCTTCTATTGATCTTCTCTTTATTGCATTTGACAAATTTTTTTGTCTCTACAATTCCCATAATTCCCGCTTGTGCATTACATTCATTGAAAATAGAAAAAAAAAGAAAAGAAAAAGAAGAGTTGGTATTTTCCATCCATAACTATCATGACTCCTAATTCTATTGGATGAGAGGACGAGGAGATGCTGGTTCCCCACACGGATTTGGCCGACGACCATCAACTTATGGAAGTTGTTGCACAAAAGCTCCTAAAGGACGCATTATTCGCCACAGAAAATTCGAAGGAGTCAGTTTACAATCACATGCTGTTATTCAATTCTGCGCACAACTCAGTTGACTTGCCAGAGTCTCAATCCCATGGCGTACCTAGACCCCAAGGCTAAGAAGCTTTCAGTGAGCACTCACATGAAAAACATCAGCGGAATTCCTCGTTTTCCCTGCTCTACAATTTGAGAGGTTTGACAAAATAATCTCTTCAAGTTAAAAGGGAAGAAAATTGATGATAATTCAATCTCAATGACCTTGCACGGAGCTGACCCACGTCAAGCAAAGAATATTCACTATGCACTTTGTCTTGATTCTGATACTGCACTTTCAATAGTTGGTGAGATGGTTGAACAACTGGATTTTTCTAACGAAGACACGGCAGTCATAACCGAGATTCAGTTAAGGGTACATCAGACGCAGTTATTGAACAACGTCCTATCTCAATGTTGGCTAATGGGAAGAACAGAGCACTGTGGAGCCTCCTCTTTCAGGAATGTCCACTAAAGATGAATGCCTTAAAGAGATTAATATTGATACAAAATTCGTTAAGGATGACATGTTTATTGAACAATTATCCCTGGAATGAGATGGCTCTCTCAGTCCCAGATTAAAGAGTAAACGGACGCAGTAGTTCAAGTACCTCCAATGGTGACTTAGGCTCTTCATCAAGTGATTCGGACCCGGGCACTTCTTCAGGTAGTGAATCAAAATGTGTTTCTATAATTTTGGTAATGACCCTGCTAAAGATATATGGTTACTGTAATCTTATAATGAGGACCCCCTTTTCCGTATAAGGAGAAGGTCTTGATCCGAGGTAGAAAGAGACATGGTTAAATCAATGACCAAGAGATGCTTGGTTTTTAAGATGGCTTGGTTCAGATTTTGCAGCTTTCAGTAGAGATATTCTGGTCAGAATCATGTATTCCAAACTATTGTGGGCGATCCACTTCCAACCCGCCTTCCCAAAGTCTCACAAGAAATGTAATTCTTGTTGGATAACAGTACAAAAGATTACTGCCAGTGACTCTAATGTTGATTCAGAATGGGAATCTTTTAATAGTATCATAATGCATATGTGCAAAAAGTCCAGATTGATTCCTCCAATGCCCGTGGATACAGTGCCATACACATCCTAGGAGTTTCTTATCGACTGCAAATTTCACAAGAACTACTCTAAACTTAATTTGATCACTCGGATCTCTTCCAAAATGTCACTTGAGTTGCAGAAATCAGATTCTTCTAAATCATATTCGGATGGTGGACGAGGCCCAGAAAAATTATCCTATTCTGAGCCTTTGAAAGAGACTTTGAATTCCCTCCATGCGGTATATGAAAGTTTGAAATTAGATAATCTTCGCAAAAAGGACTTGGAACTTCTGGTGGTTCTATTATGTAATGTTGCTAATTCTCTAGGAGAGGGAAGTTATTTGGACCACTATGTTCATGATTTTCCTGGTATTTCTAAGAAACTGGGGATGTGTAAAGACTGTCTTTCCCGGACAACTCCTCCTCGTCTATTCAGATGGCTTGAACATTGCTTGCAATAAGGATGTAATTCTGCTAACATAAATGACCCTCCACCTCTGATTCGTAAAGATGGCCATTCAGTTATCTGGGCCCGGAAAATAGTTTCCTTCCAAAGTCTGTTATCTGGTGCGAAACCAGTGGGGAGAAAACTTTCATCTGGTGTTTATGGTAACCTTGCTACAGGAGCATCTTCCAGTTCTGAGGAGTTGACAGCCTTGGCAATGGTTGGGGAAGAATTTGGACTTCAACAGCTGGATTTACTGCCTGCTGATGTATCCCTTTCTCTTCGACATGCATTGGATAAGTGTCGGGAATCTCCTCCCACTGATTGACCAGCAGCCGCATATGTTCTTGGTCAGAGGATTTGGCTTGTGGTCACCCTTGCAACGATCACAGGAGTCCAGAAGATGATGATGATGGTTCCGAGCATGAAGGTGACAATACAGATGGCTCAGATGCTGGAAACAATTTTTATAAGGATGAAGATGATAGTTCAAAAATTTATTGAGAAGTCAGATTGAATGGTGTTGGACCTGCTATCATATTGAACTCATGAAGTTTGATGTGGGGGTTCAATTATAATCCTAGGTGCAGCAAAAGCCATTGTTCAAATTAAACCTTCCGGAGTGGAAGTTCATTGCACTGTCATAGCTTTAAATGGAAAGACGATTTGAGGCCAATTTTTTTTAAAGAGGCAAAGGCTTATAAATCCATTACGGAAACAGACAGTTTGGAAACAGTATGGTGTACCTGATATCAGATAGGTTGGTGAGTCCGATAGAGGGAACGATGAAGCTGCTGATACTTTTGCCTCAAAATAAGAACAAACTTTGTTGGAGGTGATCTTCATAATGTGATCCAAATAGAAGAGCAAGGACTGTCATACCTGGAAAATCCTGGAATTCACTTTGAGTGTTGACCATCATTTCAAGGTGGGGACTGGATTGTTCTCAATGGATTCGACTATTCCAAGACAACGAAAAGAGCTGGTTCAGTCTAATCATGGGATAATGTTTACTATGTTCAAGGAAAATCAGCCACCCAGGATATGGAAAGGGTAAATGAATATCAAGCACAACCCATAGACCAATATGGGGCAGAGAAAGAAAACACAAAAAGAGCAGGAAGAGAAATTCAGAGGGAATAACGATAGCACCAACATCTTTAGTAATGCAGTCTCAATCACACCTCCAAGCTCCATCCACAGAATTGCCACCTTGCCACATATCATACTCCTGTTAATGTTTCTTTTCCTTTATTCTGTGATCTTATACATCTTAAATCTGGATTTCAAAACCTTATCTTTTTCCATCAAAATAACTTTGGTTTTCTTCAAAATTCCTTAGGAGTTTCTAGGTATAAAATCCCAATTTTAACATGCTATTTGCTGTCATTTTCCTTCGGGTATGCACTTTCAATGTTTTATTTGATTTTTAACTATTTTTGTGTTTTTCTTGATTTTCAATAAGCATGAATAAATTTTATGATTCCAAACAATGGAATTTATGAAATCAACTCATGCGAGATTAATTAGGGCTTTGGTGGGGGCCCGACATTCATGATACCTTCTTCAATATTGTTTGCTTGATATATTGATTTTTTATTCTTCTTGATGATATACATGAATTCGTTTCGTATTTATTGTTGAGATGCTTTTGATTCCCATAGAGGAGTACTAGCTTGCTATCCAGGTACGCTCTCTTCTCATCTATTTTTTAGAACTCTATGGACTTGTATGCCGTTGATGACCATATCCATATTTGACGTGATTCTTGGATGTCTTGATATATGCCTGATTTGCTTGAATACCACAAATGTTGTGTGCTACATTTCTACACTAACTTTTATATTTTATGATAGCGCTTGAAGAGCAGTTCAGGTACGCACCCTCACTCTCCTTTGTTGCAATTTGATTGTGTTTGGCATGCCACTCTCTAAAATCACCTAGCCTACTTAGGTATCCATAATTAACCGATTAATTGCCATATCCCCTTAACTTAATTAGTAGAGACCTCTTTAGGGCTTAGAGGGGTGCTACCTTCTAGAGGTACCTTCCCAATAAGTAACCTGATCCCCGGACCAAGACTTGGGTTTTCAAAGACACGCTTTTCCAAAAATTATGGAGTCATTTTTTTTAGGGTTTTATTTCTTGTTTTATTTTCCCTTCAAAAATAAAAATAAAATAAGTGGCGACTCCAACTTTTTTTCAAAAAATCAATTTTTCACAAATAAATAAAAAAGCGAGTCTCGCCGATCGAGTGGGGACGCACGTGAAAAATGCGGGTCCACAAATTGGCGACTCCACTGGGGATTTTGAGGATCAAGCTTGAACACTAGTTAAGGAAAATGTGGCGTTTAATTGGTCGATTAGAGGGTACCCCATTTTTTCTAGGCAAGGTGATTCGATTTGCTTGCTTGATTTGTTTTGCTATCTTGACATGTTTGATTGCCTTGGATGATCACTTGATTGCTTGCTCACTTCAGCATGATTCACTTTCACATATGTTAGATAGGACTTTGTTTGTTTGATATTTATTTGCTTCGCATGACTGTTTGATGTGATCACTTAATTGTTTTGCTCACTTTAGCGTGATTCACTCTCACATATGTTAGATAGGACTTTGATTGTATGATACTTATTCGCATGGCATGACTGCTTGTTGCATGACAATCCTTTCTCTTGCATGATTGTATGATTGCTTGTCTTTGTTCACTATCTCACTTTAGATCTTAGGTTTTTCGGATGCACCCACATCCTTCATTGTGCACTTTTGATTATCCCTGAGTGTTGAGAGATGAGAGAGTCTTTCCTTTTAAGAAACCCCCTGGGAACGTGAGGAAGTGCATGTGTGGAGGTAATGACCACCTTGCATGGAAGCACCCCGTCTCCTTGGAGGCATGCAGAGGGTTGCGTACCGTCGGAGGGTACGATCGCTTCTGCTAGGGATCCTTTGACCCACCCATTTTACCTTATAGAGCCACCTCAACCTTGTAGGTTAGCCTAGACCCAATTAAGATTTCATTCCTACACGTGGGTGCATCTGTGGACCTTCAGAGCTGCCTTGGTCACAATTGGGTTCAGTTATCCTCTTCATGGTCTCCTTTTGGTGTGCTCAGAGATTGGTACATGTTTGAGTCTCAGTTGGGCCACCTTTTTACATTGTGATTAGTGTGTTTCCACCTCTTTTGAGCTTCCTTCATGTCATTTCTCTTTCCGTGTCTTTGTACCTTATAGGAATGTTATTCGCTTCAGTTTGGATTCGACTCTTTATATTAGAGTTGGAAATAGATTGGTCAAGGTTTCAAAGCAGTCAGGTATGGATCCTCAGTATGATACAGTTGATCGACTTACAGTCACCATGACTCTATTCAAGAGACATTAGCAGGTTTGAGCCAGAGGATTGATGGACAGTTAGATAGATAGTATCCAGTTCAGGATGAGATGTCGTATGATTCATTACCACCCACCCCCACCACCCAGTTAGCCAGTGACATTGTTGAGGGTGACTTCATACATATGATGAGTTTAGTGGATTATGAGTCAAAGTTTATCAGATGAGAGTTCTTATAGTGGACATTAGTTTTTCTCAGATGGGAGATTTGATTGACATGGTTTTCTTCATGATGGGCTTGAGATGGACATATTGGATGATAGTTGGAGTGGGCCTTATGTTATCCGAGAGTTGACTTCAAAAGGGGCTGCATGGTTGACAGACTTAGATGGAAACCAATTTTCGGAAGCCTACCAATGTGGATCAGTTGAAGAAGTATTATGTTTGAGACCGTGGTCGCAGGATGGGTGGCCATCATTTCGGTTAGCCTCATACTTTATCACCTCTATATATTAGACCGTTGCTAGCCCATTGAGCTTCGCGTGGTATGTTATAGCCTTATTTCTTTCTTATAGCTTTGATTACCATTTCTATACTCGGGTTGGGGCCCTTTGATGTATATGCATGCTTTGCTAGGAAAGTCTCATGAGCTTTAGACTTATAGGTCTATCTTCTCATTTTGTTACCATCCTCTTATCACCCTATTTGTTCTATTTTATTATCATCATATATTCATTCTCTTTCTTTTCTCTATCATTATTTGCTTCATCTTATTATTCTCTTCCTTGGGTTGATGATTCTTCACGTCTTAGTGCAAAGAAGGCAGTCATATCACTCTATTCATTCCATCATTTGACATTGATTCGGAGATCTTAGTTTGAGAGGTTGTCTCATGGGTTGGGGTTCATGTATTCATCAGTGGTCAGAGAGAGTTTGTTCATTCCTTATATTTTTCCATTGGAGTTTGATTTATTGATGATCAGAGCATGCGCAAAAAAAAAAAAAAAAAAAAAAAAAAATCAAAAAAAAAATCAAAAAAAAAAAAAAATCAAAAAAAAAAAAATCAATCAAAAAAAAAAAAAAAAAAAAAAAAAAGCGCAATGATGTGCTCATGTATGGTATCTCGTTCCATTGGGCATTTATGCCACCTTTTGAGGTTCATTTATTGGGTATATTTGTCATTGTGGGTTTTTGTGAGTTTTTTATGAGTTTTTCACTCCTTGAGCCACTCTTGTTATGCATTTGGAGTGTCGAGGGTTCATGTGAGAGTTCTATGAGATCCTATGTTGTTTGGATCATGATTGATATATATTAGGTATGAGAGATGAGTGACCTTTTTACTGGGGTCTCCGGATCATTGTCTTACCCACCATTCCATCATTGGTGATATGACTTTCCTTTATTGTACTAACATGGGTTGATCATCACTCATTCCACTTTCTCATTGCTTTCTTTTGTATCCCATTACCGCATTCCAGATATTTGTTCCACCTTTTATTCATTCCCTACATATTGATACCCATTACTGATTTGATACCTTCTTCACATCATTCACATATTTCATTGATGGTTTGACAATTCATCCTTTCTCTCATTTCGTTATTGGCATTCCCTTTGGTTACTTCTAAGTCCATGACTCATGAGATTTTTCTATGCATTACATCTTGTACACGAGGGTACGGGTTTGATCATTGGGTATTTGAGCCTAGTTTCCCTTCATTTCTTTCACCCTATCACCTTGGTCTACGTTACGTCCTGTGTCTTAAGACCACCCTGAGGCCACGAGATCAGACGTTATCTTTGACAGTCTTCACTTGGACAGGTTTTTGGTAGATTGGTTGAAGTTTGGTCGTTACTATGTTCTCTTTTATGGAAGATACTTTTGGAAGCATTTGGTCTCTCTCTTGCTTGGCATATTGATGTTTGATGGATTTTTGGGTTTGGAGACAGTTCATTGAGGATATTAGATTCATCCTTTGGTTGTGCATTAGATGTCCATATTAGGGCATATTCCCCTTTCATTTGGTTGAGATGAGCCCCTAGTGGAGCACTTTCTTTGAGTCTGGGTATTTTCACCAACCAGAGATCCCTAGTGAGCTATGTTGAGACTATATCAGTTCTAGTGGAGCACTTTCTTTGAGTCCGGGCATTTTTCATCGATTAGAGATCCCTAGTGGGGTATGTTGAGACTATATCAGTTCTAGTGGAGCATCGTTGAGCCCTAGTGGTTCCATTCGCGGAGTATTTCTGAGATAGACTAGTGGATTGTTACTGAGTTGGAGGCAGTTTTCAGTGCAGTGTATAGATCTGGCATACTAGGGCATATTTCCCCATTTTGAGGTTACCAAATTCCTATCAGATTCAGTCAGGGATTCATCAGAGACATGTTTCTACTTTTGAGATTATCACATTCCTCATCATTTTGGCTATTCCTTTGAGATTAGATTTAGAGTGTCTCCCTTGAGGCATTGGTTGATACATCATTCTGACTTCTTAGCGGATTATTGTTGAGCTGAGGATAGTTGATTGATGATGTCGGATTCATCCTTTGGTTGTGCATTAGATATTCACATTGGGGCATATTCCCCCTTTTTCTGAGATTCCTATCTGTTATTGGGCGGCATGACTATCTTTATTCATGGTTATAGAGATGTTTGGTTGTTTTTGACAGACTCTTTATTGTGCATTAGATTATCCACACTGGGGCATATTCCCCTCTCTTTGATGAGATTGTGTTTAGACAGCGGTACGAGGATGGATGATCATTGTTAGTTTGTTTGCCTCACGACTTCGACATCCGATATCCATACTGGGGCATATTCCCCTCTCCATTACGAGATTTATTTGGGCAGTGATATGAGGATGGATGATTAGTGTCGGGTGATTAGCTTATGACTTTGACGTCAGATCTTATACTGGGGCATATTTCCCCCATTTTCTTTGAGTATCCTTGAGATTGAGACAGTGGCCAGCTTGGTTTTAGATTGAGCACTAGCCCAGAGATTCCGATGATCGACTGTATCAGGGCCTCCCTACATGGATTTGTTGAGATAGAGATGGATCGCATCAGGTTTCACCCGAGGAGCGTGGGTGGATCCTTTAGCCAGATGTTCATGAGACAGATTTGTTTTCATCATTGTTACCTTGCAGATTGGATTATCCAGATGAGCAGCATTTTACGTACTTTGAGGTTTACTTTTAGATGAGCCATGATATACACTCTTTGAGATTTACCTTCTGAGATTCACCGACAGAGCAGCTTTTCAGATATAGAGGGTTCCTTCAGTTTAGACTTTTCAGAGGTTTGTCACGATGCATCAGTTTCTGACCTATTGATTTCAGCGGATGATTGATTTACTGGTTGTTTCGGCAGTGTGAGCACCCTGGATACTGGGGCATATTTCCCTTCTTGGTTTCAGTAGTCCGACCCTTGACATTTTGAGTATATGACTTTGAGCCAATTTATTTCGTGTCCACTTTCGAGTTGGTCTTATCCTTTTTCCCTTAGACCTTGAGTCTTATAGCCCTGAGCTATCCTTTTCCCTTAGGCCCTGAGCCCGCTAGCCTTGAGCTATCCTTTTTTTTAGGCCCTGAGCCTCGTAACCATGAGCTATCCATTCCTTCTAGACCCCGAGTCTTATAGCCCTGAGCTATCCTTTTTCCCTTAGGCCCTGAGCCCGCTAGCCCTGAGCTATCCTTTTTTTAGGCCCTGAGCCTCGCAGCCATGAGCTATCCATTCCTTCTAGACCCTGAGTCTTATAGCCCTGAGCTATCCTTTTCCCTTAAGCCCTGAGCCTGCTAGCCCTGAGCTATCATTTCCTATAGACCCGGAGTCTTTCCAGCTCTTAGCTGAGCTTTCATCATTTGGTCGCCCATGAGTGGTGTGACCTGGAGTTTGCGTATCGCATTCTCCTTCTAGTCGATCAGTCATAGAGCCCGGAGCTCATAGCCCTGAGCTATTCATCGACCCAGAGTCATTTTCCATCTTGACCCAGAGTCATTCTTTCCTAGTTAGAGCCCAGAGCTCTCGACCCAGAGTCATTTTCCATCTTGACCCAAAGTCATTTATAGCACCCCGAGCCCTGAGCTCACGACCCGGAGTCATTTACATCATTCTAGCCACTTGTGAGTGGCCTCGACCCGACACCTTGAGTCGGAAAGTATCCTGATCGGCTATCTATTTAGAGCCCGGAGCTCTCGACCCAGAGTCATTATTTCTTATTTTAGAGCCCGGAGCTCTCGACCCAGAGTCACTTTCCATTTCGACCCAGAGTCATTATTTCCTATTTTAGAGCCCGGAGCTCTCGACCCAGAGTCGGTTTTCCATTTAGAGCCCAAAGCTCTCGACCCAGAGTCGATTTTCCATTTCGAGCCCAGAGCTCTCGACCCAGAGTCGATTTTCCATTTCGAGCCCAGAGCTCTTGACCCAGAGTCGATTTTCCATTTAGAGCCCAGAGCTCTTGACCCAGAGTCATTTCTTTTCCATTTAGAGCCCAGAGCTCTCGACCCAGAGTCGATTTTCCATTTAGAGCCCAGAGCTCTCGACCCAGAGTCAATTTTCCATTTAGAGCCCAGAGCTTTCGACCCAGAGTCGATTTTCCATTTAGAGCCCAGAGCTCTCGACCCAGAGTCGTTTTTTTCATTTATGACCCAGAGTCATTTCTGTTCCATTTAAAGCCTAGAGCTCTTGACCCAGTGTCGATTTTTCACTTATGACCCAGAATCATTCTTTCTGTGCAAAGCTTTGAGCTCACGACCTGAAGTTATTCCCTTTTTGTGATTGCGTCCCCGTGTTTAGATCTTACCTCTTCATGTGCTAGGACAAAATCTCTAGTCCTTCTTTAATTCTTCGGTATAGTTCACTTCATTCTGCTCATTACTCGTATTTCTACTCACATTCTCTACACTCGTGATCTATACCGAAGAGGGGCATATTTGTAGACCCTCAATTTTGTCCCTTTAGCACATGTCTTTAAAATTCGTTTTCAGTGCTTCAAAATAGTTCCTTGGTGGCCCATAGCTACTCATACCACTTACCCTTTTTTGAGTCACCTCAGAGATTTTGGTTGAGGGATTATTTGATCCCTTATTGTGACCCTTGGCAGCCCTAACTTAGTCTTAGGCTTTTTTTTTTTTTAGGATAGCTTTTAAGCACACTTAGTCCACTTCGTTTGCCCTAGCGCACTAGGACACACCCTAGGTCACCTTTAGATGTTTTTGCATGATTGCATGACTCATATTCTTTTGGTGGTTACATAGCTCGTATGGCTTGCATGTGGTTGATTTTTTTTATTTTTGTTTTTAATTATTTTTATTTTTTATTTTTATTTATTTTTTTATTTATTTATTTATTTTTTTTTTTTAGATGTGTGATTTAAATTTCTTTTGATTTTCAATTTCATGATATTTATTGATTTTAATCTTTATTCTATTTTGTCTTTATTTTATTCTTATTTCTATTTGTATCTTTATTTATTTATTTATTTATTTTTTGGGCATGAGGAAACGGACCACCATTTATTTGGAAGGAAAATCAACAGAATTTTGAAAAGAGGAGATTTTATTTTTAGAGGGACAGCACATATACTTCTTCCATGTGGGGATCGGCTACAAGAAGGAAAGAAAAGGAAGAAGGAAAGAAAAAGAAAGAAAGGAAATAAAGGAGAAAAGGAAGTAGGATTTTCCTTTTCAGCAAGATGGTTTCTTTTTGAAAAGTGGGACTGGCAGCACGCATAAAAGGGATTTTTTTTCAGAGGGGAAAAAAAAGACGCATTGGAGGAAACCGTTTAAGAGGAGAAGAAGAAAGAAGCACAAGAAAACCAGTGGAGATTTTCTGAGGATAGAAACCAGTGCAGATTTTTTATTTATTTATCAGAAGTAAGCATTCCCAGGGGGAAAGATATTCATCCTGGAGAGGGGAATTGGAAAAGAGAAACAGGCTTTACTTCTTTAGAAAAGTTCTAAGGTAAGCTTTCTGTTTATTTTTCTGGCTCACCTTCCCAATCTATATTATTCATTCTCTCCTTTTATGATCGGGAACACTGTTTGCTTGTTGGGTTGAGGATGGTGGAAACTCTATGTGAACGTTGCTGATTTCTAGTTTTTTTTGTATATGCTTACAGATATTGTTTCATTCCCTATTACTATATTCATTTATTTATTTCTTATCATTCGAACTCGGTGAGACTCTGTTTTATGGTATACTATTTGATGACATTGTTTGCCCTATTTCTCTTTTACTCTTCCCACCAATCTAAGCCCATGGATTAACACTTGAAATGGGGCTACGTTAATTGGCATCCTCTGCTTATTCCTTCCCCGGTTTTTACTATGTGTCTATCCATGTCCTCTGTTCCCCTATTCATACTACCTTCCAGTCTTTGTCTATATATTTGGGTGTGTATTCGGGACTGATAGAAGTGCTGATATGAAAGATAAAGTGTGTTGCAAACGCGGTGTACTCAGTGTATTCCTGGTGGACTGCGGAGAACGAAGGGTAGTGATGGAGATTCCAATCGTGTGAATTTGGTTGAATTACAGAAGAAGGCTACCACTTTGAATCTTCTCTACGTAGCATATTGGGATTAAAAGAGTTCCACGCATAGTCCATGATGAAGACAGCCTGCAAGCATAAATGGGTATCCCACGTGGCTATCAAACTAAATGATATTCCCATACAAGTCTGCACCTTTGTGAGAGACGTGTCGCTATTGAAGAAGCAGCCGCATCCTTGAGACTGTCTGCGCACAAGGAGAATCTCCAGGGGGCTTTGAAGAACTTTACTGGCAACACTGATGGTGGTAGCAACTTTGCCAACGGCGAGGTTGATCAGTTTGTTGCCGATGAAAGCAACAGCAGTTTTGGGATCAAAGTACACGTCAAGGATTTGCCGCCATTATTTGAAGTCGATGATGTCATTGAGCTTGATTGCATGACAATTTATGGGAAAGAGAAACAAAAAGTGTTTGAGGTTATGAGCAGATCGCATGACGGAATTAATCTCACTGTCAATATATGGACTTTCCCTAAACAGACTAAATGCATAACTCGAATGTCGAATCGGAATCGGAATCAGCCGACGAACTTAACCGGAATGAAAAAGGAAGAAGTTTACAAGATTTTAATATATGACAAGTATTGCCAAAACAGTACTCTCCTTCAATTCATGTAGAAGAACTTGGTAAACATGGCGTAATCCTATATTTCCTCATTGATAAAGATCGAAAACCTATACATGATGTACCTGCCGTGTATTTTGTCTAACCAAGTCAGCCCAACATTCAATGAATTGTCAATGATGTCTCTCACTTACTTTATGATGGCTTCCGTCTCATCTTCTCTTCATTAATCCCTCTACTGCTTCTTGAGGATCTTGCATCTGGAACGTTGAATTCAGATTTAGTTAATTGGATATCTAAGGTGCATGATCAGTATTTGGAGTTTGTCACACTGAAAAAGAATTTGTTTTCGTTAGCACACAAATCGAGCTTTGTTCAGTTGAATAATTCTTCAGCATGGGACCGAGAAATCGATGAGATAATCGAAATGATTGTGAGTGGATTGTTGTGTTCTTGCCGCACTTGCAGTAGTGCCCATCACTCGATGCCCCCATGGTGGGCCCGTAGAGATGATTGCTTCTATTGATCTTCTCTTTATTGCATTTGACAAATTTTTTTGTCTCTACAATTCCCATAATTCCCGCTTGTGCATTACATTCATTGAAAATAGAAAAAAAAAGAAAAGAAAAAGAAGAGTTGGTATTTTCCATCCATAACTATCATGACTCCTAATTCTATTGGATGAGAGGACGAGGAGATGCTGGTTCCCCACACGGATTTGGCCGACGACCATCAACTTATGGAAGTTGTTGCACAAAAGCTCCTAAAGGACGCATTATTCGCCACAGAAAATTCGAAGGAGTCAGTTTACAATCACATGCTGTTATTCAATTCTGCGCACAACTCAGTTGACTTGCCAGAGTCTCAATCCCATGGCGTACCTAGACCCCAAGGCTAAGAAGCTTTCAGTGAGCACTCACATGAAAAACATCAGCGGAATTCCTCGTTTTCCCTGCTCTACAATTTGAGAGGTTTGACAAAATAATCTCTTCAAGTTAAAAGGGAAGAAAATTGATGATAATTCAATCTCAATGACCTTGCACGGAGCTGACCCACGTCAAGCAAAGAATATTCACTATGCACTTTGTCTTGATTCTGATACTGCACTTTCAATAGTTGGTGAGATGGTTGAACAACTGGATTTTTCTAACGAAGACACGGCAGTCATAACCGAGATTCAGTTAAGGGTACATCAGACGCAGTTATTGAACAACGTCCTATCTCAATGTTGGCTAATGGGAAGAACAGAGCACTGTGGAGCCTCCTCTTTCAGGAATGTCCACTAAAGATGAATGCCTTAAAGAGATTAATATTGATACAAAATTCGTTAAGGATGACATGTTTATTGAACAATTATCCCTGGAATGAGATGGCTCTCTCAGTCCCAGATTAAAGAGTAAACGGACGCAGTAGTTCAAGTACCTCCAATGGTGACTTAGGCTCTTCATCAAGTGATTCGGACCCGGGCACTTCTTCAGGTAGTGAATCAAAATGTGTTTCTATAATTTTGGTAATGACCCTGCTAAAGATATATGGTTACTGTAATCTTATAATGAGGACCCCCTTTTCCGTATAAGGAGAAGGTCTTGATCCGAGGTAGAAAGAGACATGGTTAAATCAATGACCAAGAGATGCTTGGTTTTTAAGATGGCTTGGTTCAGATTTTGCAGCTTTCAGTAGAGATATTCTGGTCAGAATCATGTATTCCAAACTATTGTGGGCGATCCACTTCCAACCCGCCTTCCCAAAGTCTCACAAGAAATGTAATTCTTGTTGGATAACAGTACAAAAGATTACTGCCAGTGACTCTAATGTTGATTCAGAATGGGAATCTTTTAATAGTATCATAATGCATATGTGCAAAAAGTCCAGATTGATTCCTCCAATGCCCGTGGATACAGTGCCATACACATCCTAGGAGTTTCTTATCGACTGCAAATTTCACAAGAACTACTCTAAACTTAATTTGATCACTCGGATCTCTTCCAAAATGTCACTTGAGTTGCAGAAATCAGATTCTTCTAAATCATATTCGGATGGTGGACGAGGCCCAGAAAAATTATCCTATTCTGAGCCTTTGAAAGAGACTTTGAATTCCCTCCATGCGGTATATGAAAGTTTGAAATTAGATAATCTTCGCAAAAAGGACTTGGAACTTCTGGTGGTTCTATTATGTAATGTTGCTAATTCTCTAGGAGAGGGAAGTTATTTGGACCACTATGTTCATGATTTTCCTGGTATTTCTAAGAAACTGGGGATGTGTAAAGACTGTCTTTCCCGGACAACTCCTCCTCGTCTATTCAGATGGCTTGAACATTGCTTGCAATAAGGATGTAATTCTGCTAACATAAATGACCCTCCACCTCTGATTCGTAAAGATGGCCATTCAGTTATCTGGGCCCGGAAAATAGTTTCCTTCCAAAGTCTGTTATCTGGTGCGAAACCAGTGGGGAGAAAACTTTCATCTGGTGTTTATGGTAACCTTGCTACAGGAGCATCTTCCAGTTCTGAGGAGTTGACAGCCTTGGCAATGGTTGGGGAAGAATTTGGACTTCAACAGCTGGATTTACTGCCTGCTGATGTATCCCTTTCTCTTCGACATGCATTGGATAAGTGTCGGGAATCTCCTCCCACTGATTGACCAGCAGCCGCATATGTTCTTGGTCAGAGGATTTGGCTTGTGGTCACCCTTGCAACGATCACAGGAGTCCAGAAGATGATGATGATGGTTCCGAGCATGAAGGTGACAATACAGATGGCTCAGATGCTGGAAACAATTTTTATAAGGATGAAGATGATAGTTCAAAAATTTATTGAGAAGTCAGATTGAATGGTGTTGGACCTGCTATCATATTGAACTCATGAAGTTTGATGTGGGGGTTCAATTATAATCCTAGGTGCAGCAAAAGCCATTGTTCAAATTAAACCTTCCGGAGTGGAAGTTCATTGCACTGTCATAGCTTTAAATGGAAAGACGATTTGAGGCCAATTTTTTTTAAAGAGGCAAAGGCTTATAAATCCATTACGGAAACAGACAGTTTGGAAACAGTATGGTGTACCTGATATCAGATAGGTTGGTGAGTCCGATAGAGGGAACGATGAAGCTGCTGATACTTTTGCCTCAAAATAAGAACAAACTTTGTTGGAGGTGATCTTCATAATGTGATCCAAATAGAAGAGCAAGGACTGTCATACCTGGAAAATCCTGGAATTCACTTTGAGTGTTGACCATCATTTCAAGGTGGGGACTGGATTGTTCTCAATGGATTCGACTATTCCAAGACAATGAAAAGAGCTGGTTCAGTCTAATCATGGGATAATGTTTACTATGTTCAAGGAAAATCAGCCACCCAGGATATGGAAAGGGTAAATGAATATCAAGCACAACCCATAGACCAATATGGGGCAGAGAAAGAAAACACAAAAAGAGCAGGAAGAGAAATTCAGAGGGAATAACGATAGCACCAACATCTTTAGTAATGCAGTCTCAATCACACCTCCAAGCTCCATCCACAGAATTGCCACCTTGCCACATATCATACTCCTGTTAATGTTTCTTTTCCTTTATTCTGTGATCTTATACATCTTAAATCTGGATTTCAAAACCTTATCTTTTTCCATCAAAATAACTTTGGTTTTCTTCAAAATTCCTTAGGAGTTTCTAGGTATAAAATCCCAATTTTAACATGCTATTTGCTGTCATTTTCCTTCGGGTATGCACTTTCAATGTTTTATTTGATTTTTAACTATTTTTGTGTTTTTCTTGATTTTCAATAAGCATGAATAAATTTTATGATTCCAAACAATGGAATTTATGAAATCAACTCATGCGAGATTAATTAGGGCTTTGGTGGGGGCCCGACATTCATGATACCTTCTTCAATATTGTTTGCTTGATATATTGATTTTTTATTCTTCTTGATGATATACATGAATTCGTTTCGTATTTATTGTTGAGATGCTTTTGATTCCCATAGAGGAGTACTAGCTTGCTATCCAGGTACGCTCTCTTCTCATCTATTTTTTAGAACTCTATGGACTTGTATGCCGTTGATGACCATATCCATATTTGACGTGATTCTTGGATGTCTTGATATATGCCTGATTTGCTTGAATACCACAAATGTTGTGTGCTACATTTCTACACTAACTTTTATATTTTATGATAGCGCTTGAAGAGCAGTTCAGGTACGCACCCTCACTCTCCTTTGTTGCAATTTGATTGTGTTTGGCATGCCACTCTCTAAAATCACCTAGCCTACTTAGGTATCCATAATTAACCGATTAATTGCCATATCCCCTTAACTTAATTAGTAGAGACCTCTTTAGGGCTTAGAGGGGTGCTACCTTCTAGAGGTACCTTCCCAATAAGTAACCTGATCCCCGGACCAAGACTTGGGTTTTCAAAGACACGCTTTTCCAAAAATTATGGAGTCATTTTTTTTAGGGTTTTATTTCTTGTTTTATTTTCCCTTCAAAAATAAAAATAAAATAAGTGGCGACTCCAACTTTTTTTCAAAAAATCAATTTTTCACAAATAAATAAAAAAGCGAGTCTCGCCGATCGAGTGGGGACGCACGTGAAAAATGCGGGTCCACATAGGTCTTTGAATCTTTTTTTTTTTTTTTTTTGCATTAAGGTTTGTTGACTAAGCTCACATTTCACATACTAGCATTGCTGACTTGCTTTTGCACCATTTTGTGTATCTTGTTGAATTAGTCTTCATCGGTGCATTTTTGGCCTTCTTTGGCTTTTGATTTGAGTTCTAGATATCTTATACTTGTTAGATAAACTCATCCTTGTAACATGATCACCTCCTACCTATTTTAGATAAATTTATTTTATCAATGTATGTTTGTTGCCATGTTTTAACCTTTTTGCATGTTTATGTAAATTAATCCCTCTTTATGTTAATTTAAATACCATTGACCTTTGATTTGAGTTGTATATATCTTGTACATGTTGTTTGATGCCTACTTTGGTGTCATATCTCTTCTTATGCTTATGAACTAATCCTTTTTTTCTATGTAAGCTCGCTACCCTTGTTGTGGCCATTATTGAGTACACTTTCTACCCTTTTTTAATTATTTAATTTATTTGTTATTGTATGTTATATCTTTGGGTTCTATTTACTTGTTTAGCCTTGATCCTATGGTTTTTCGATGTATATGACCCACATATTGATAATCAGTTTCTTGTTCATTATCACCATGCCTTGTTGTACTTTTTTGCTTGTGTGTCTTGGTATCCATGGTTATCATTATTTCCTTTACTTGTTTAGTAAAGATCTCTTTAAGACTTAGACGAATGCTACTATATTTGTACCTTCCTAATAAGTAACCTAACCCCTAGACTTAGATTTGGTTGTTCATAGATATACATTTCCTTAAAAAATGAGTCACTTAAGAGTTTGTAATTCTTATTTTGTTTTTCTTTTAAAAATAAACAAAAATAAGTGGCGACTCCAACCTTTTTTTTGTTCAGATATTAGTTTTTCACTAATAAAAAACGAATCTTACCATTGAGTGAGATACATGCTATTGTCACTCTTAATTTGTTTTCATTTTGTTTTGTGCATGGAAAAGATATAAAAGTTATATGTTTCAATCCTAGTACAACACATTAGGTTAATTGGCCCATCAGATCGATTAAGACCACAACTACTCTATGAAGACTTAGGAATTAAGATTAAAACCAACAAAAAAATCACTTGATGCATAATTTGACCTAACTTGTTTATTAAATGGGTTAATAATATTGAGTTCATATTAAACCATTTGGTAGATGTCAATATTGAGTAAATTTTCAATATTTTTTATTTTGATATACCACCCCTTGCAAAATAGATAATGAGTGAGAGAAACATTATGAGAGCTGGGTGGTGGTTTGTTTTTTTGTTTTAAAGTCTTAATACATTGTTGATATCTTACTAAGATTTGCTTTTAAGTTAATTCTTATTTTTGAATATTTTTTTGGAATGCAAAATATCATAATTTAAAATTTTATCTTCATATGTTGAACGTATAAAAATAATTCAAACTTGTTTACTTGTTTAGGATTTAATTCATAAATTTTATTTTTTAAAATACATTTTTCATTCTTTTTAATTATAATTATTCAACTTTTTTGCAGATTAGGTTTAAGCCTTGATAATTTTTCGAACTAAATCAAAGTTGCCTTAATTGTTATCATAAATCTAGGAGTAGCTCTCTCCAAAACTAACAATTCATCAGCAAAAATGAGATGTGGTATACTTAAATTGTAGCACTTGGGATGATAATAAAAAGGTTTTTTCTAAATGACAACTTTAAAATGATAAAAAAAAGAAAGAAAAAAAAGAAAAAAGAAAAACAACCCTTTCCATGACTAGAAAGAACAAAAAGAGGGAGATGGGGTCTCTTTGTCTCGAACCCTTGGTGATACAAAAATTTTCTTTTCTAGGTTATGTTTATCTCATCTCTTCTTTGGTTTAATCTTTGGTAGTAGGTTCGATATTGAAGGAGTTAAGGGCAAAGTGCAAAAGCTTTATTCCCAATCTTAGTTGTATGTTTTCAGTAGTTCACTTGACTTGCTTTCTTTAAAGAAACTAAAAAAAAAAAAAACATATGAACAACGACCAAATATATACTTCAAAATGAGAGTAATTAGGGATGCTTCAAAATGAGAGTAATTAGGGGCGGGGGATTTAAACAAGTGAATGCAAAAGACAATTATAAGCAAATATATAATAATCAATATATAGACAATTGCATATAAATTAAAGAGTAGGGAAGAGAGAATGCAAACACAAGAGTTTATAGTGGTTCGGTGCAACCTGGCCTATATCCACTCTCCTCTAGCTTCAATCCCGAGCTTGAGGTTCCACTAATCTAAGGCTTCCAAACCAAGCCTTCAAGCAATACAATTGGATTGTGGTTCCAATTCACCCTCTTGGACTTTTGGCTTCAAGCACCCTTTACACTTCTCAAAAGATATCCCTCTCTTGAACAACCCCTCAAGTGATACCCCACACTTGAGAAACTTCCTCTCAAAGATTTACAAATGAATGATCTCTAAAAAATCCTAGCACAAGAACTTTAAGCTCAAATGATACAAGAAAAACTAGGATTGAATGGTGCACTAAAGATATGCAAGTTTTGAAATAATGGTGCAGTAAAAAATACTCTTCCAAGGCTCAAATATAATCAAGAAGGATTTGGGAAGGTTAAGCTCTTTTAACAATGAAGTTTGGAGCCTTTTTATAGAAGAGAAAAGCCAAACTAGCCTTTTGGGGGTTCGACCGGTTGAGTTAGGGGTCGACCGGTTGACTAGCCGTTAGCATTAAATGCTTGGCAGGTGACCGTTAGCCTCAACTGGACCTTGACCGGTAAGAGAATCACCTCGATCGGGAAGAGAAGGCCACTAGGAGAGAGATAAACTTTTTGGCCTCCCTCGACCGGACAGAAACTTCATCTCAAAGATTTACAAATGAATGATCTCTAAAAAATCCTAGCACAAGAACATTAAGCTCAAATGATACAAGAAAAACTAGGATTGAATGGTGCAGTAAAGATATGCAAGTTTTGAAATAATGGTGCAGTAAAAAATACTCTTCCAAGGCTCAAATATAATCAAGAAGGATTAGGGAAGGTTAGACTCTTTTAACAATGAAGTTTGGAGCCTTTTTATAGAAGAGAAAAGCCAAACTAGCCGTTTGGGGGTTCGACCGGTCGAGTTAGGGGTCAACCGGTTGACTAGCCGTTAGCATTAAATGCTTGGAAGGTGACCGTTAGCCTCAACCGGACCTCGACCGGTAAGAGAATTACCTCGATCAGGAAGAGAAGGCTACTGGGAGAGAGAGAAACTTTTTGGCCTCCCTCGACTGGTCCTCGACCGGACAGAAACTTCCTCTCAAAGATTTACAAATGAATGATCTCTAAAAAATCCTAGCACAAAAACTTTAAACTCAAATGATACAAGAAAAACTAGGATTGAATGGTGCAGTAAAGATATGCAAGTTTTGAAATAATGGTGCAGTAAAAAATACTCTTTCAAGGCTCAAATATAATCAAGAAGGATTTGGGAAGGTTAAGCTCTTTTAACAATGAAGTTTGGAGCCTTTTTATAGAAGAGAAAAGTCAAACTAGCCGTTTGGGGGTTCGATCGGTCGAGCTAGGGGTCGACCGGTTGACTAGCCATTAGCATTAAATGCTTGTCAGGTGACCGTTAGCCTCAACCGGACCTCAACCGGTAAGAGAATCACCTCGACCGGGAAGAGAAGACCACTAGGAGAGAGAGAAACTTTTTGGCCTCCCTCGATTGGATGACCACAACCGGTTGACCGGTTCCTCAACTGGTTGAACCGGCTGAGCCATTTTTTGGCCCAACACCCAACCTTTTTCAACTTAAAACCTTTTAAAACAAGTTTGAAAATCATTTAACACAAGGTTTTAGTTGAAAACATGAAATCATCCAATTCTAAAGATATTTAAAACAATATTACTCTTGGATGATTTTGGTGCATAAATAAAGAATAAAATGCATGAAAGTCCTAGTGCACCAACAACCTTATAAAGAGATCTTATGAAGCTTGGGTTCTTGAAAAACTCTTCTCTTTTAGGTGGTCTTCTTCTTCATGATTTGTCTTTATGGTTGCCACTTTGGAAATCGTCTTGCCTAATCACACTTGAAATATGATCATTAGTTCTAAACCTTGTATTGTTATCATCAAAATCAAGATTAACCAAACCTTGGTTTCACAATATCCCCCTTTTTTATGATGACAAAACCAAGGTTGCTAAAAAGCTCCCCCTCAATATATGCTCCTTTGAATTTAGAAAATATTCAAGTTTAGAAACTTCAAGGAGTATATTAAGGATGCTAAAAAAGATATAATCAAACATAAATAGCATAAAGAGCAATTTAGCAATTTGGCAAGACATTATTATTAAATATGATGCATACAAATAAAACCAATAAAGCTCATAGCATCAATTATGAATAGGATTGCTAAAACAATATTGAAATATCTTCGTAAGTTAGCAACCTACCATTACTTCTCCCCCTTTTTGTCATCAACAACAAGTTTTAATAAAGTATATAAGGGGAATCACATGTTATCAAAAGTTTAAAAAATAAACAATAAGCATGATATGTTTTCTCATGAAAACGAATCTCCCCCTTTTTCATTTGAGAATAGTTTCCAAATAAAAGATTGTTCATCTTTAGAGCATTCCCAATTTAAAGCATGATTTGGAAAAATATATATGGGAGAACATATGCATTTAAAAATATATATAACATGCATTGAATAACACTTTTAGGGCATACAAGCATATGAACATTTAGTTTTACCTAGGTGTAAAAAATTTTCTTTTTAATCCCAAACCTTGGTTTAACAAATATGCCAATTTTATCAAAGTGATACCAAAAAAAAAAAAAAATACCAAGTGTTAGCAAACATGATTTTGCAAATTAAGCTTTAGAAGGGATACCATTACCAATATTATCAATGCATTTCTTCCAAGGTAAGCATATCCTCCTTCTTGCATGGATCCCTACAAAACAAATTTAGTAACCTTTGGTACCCATATCCTTTTGGGTCCTAGAGGGTTAGTCTTTCTTCCCTTTGGAATCCAAAATAATTTAGAGTTTTGAAAAACATGAGGAGATTTTCTTAAGGGACAAATATTACTAATGTGACCTCATTTTTCACAAGAATTGCAAATAGTTGAAGGTGAAAAACTAGAGGCTTCCTTTTAAAAAAAAATTTTTTTTAATTGATTTTTTTTTTTTTTTGAAAAGCTTATAGGCTAGCCTCTTTTTATCAAAAATACATTTTTGATTTGCCAAAATCATATCAAAAGTCTTTTGGCCATTTGAGAATTTTTAACTCCTCATTTTCCTTTTCAAAAGAGATTTTTGCCTTCTCAATATTTTCAAAATTTTCATTATGCTCATTGAGCTCATTTTGAAGACAAGAATTCTTTTTCTTGAGAGAAATATTTTTGAAAACAAGTTTTTCAAGATCAAAATATATTTCTTGAAGTGCATCTTGAAATTCAAAATGGTTGGAGTTGGAGTTTACCTCATCTTGATGTTCTTCCCAAGCCATGAAGCACATGTTGGCATCTTCATTTGTGCATTCTTCTTCCATGGAGTCTTCATCACTTTCACTTTCACTCTCTTCCTCATCATCATCATTTGTTAAAGCCATGAAGGCTATACTTTTCTCATTTTCTTCAACTCTTTGATGATTGTACAATTCTATCTCATAAGTCATGAGTGACCCAATGAGTTATTCAAGTGAAAGTTTGGTGAGATCCTTTGCTTCTTGAATAGCCGTCACTTTTGTTTCTCATTTCTTTGGTAGAGACCTTAAGATCTTCATGACTTTCTCTACTTCGGTGTAGGTCTTTTCCAAGGCTTCAAGTTCATTCACAATCACAAGAAACCTAGAAAACATCTCAATAACAGATTCAAAATCCTTTATAGAAAATAATTCATAATCATGCACAAGAATATTGATTCTAGACTCTTTAACTTGGTTGTTTCCCTCATAAGTGTTTTCTAATAGTCTCCTAATTTCTTTGGCCGACTTACAATGCCAAATACGATTAAATTCATTTCTATCAATAGCACAATGTAAGATAAAAACGACTTTGACATTTAATTGAACTTTCTTTCTATCAAGTTCATCTCATTCATACTTAGGTTTTGGAACCATCGCTCCATTTTCTAATTTTGAAGGAATGTGGGGACCATCTTCAATGACATCCCATAAATCAAGATTAATAGATTGGAGAAACCAAGTCATTTTGGTTTTCCAATAGGGATAATCGATTCTCGTAAAAAGTGGAGGTCGGGTGGTTGAAAAACTTTCAATGTGGGATGAGCTTGATGGATTAGCCATTTCTTCTTAGATGGTTAAGTCTTAAATAAGAAGCCTTGCTCTGATACCAATTGTTGGGAATATTAGGCTAATCCAACCTATGGTAATCAACCTAGAGGGGGGGTGAATAGGCTGATGGTCTCTTTTCCAAATTTAAACAAGTGAATGCAAGAGACAATTATATACAAGTATATAATAATCAACATATAGACAATTGCATATAAATTAAAGAGTAGGGAAGAGAGAATGCAAACACAAGAGTTTATAGTGGTTCGGTGCAACTCGTCTTACATCCACTCTCCTCTAGCTTCAATCCTGAGCTTAAGGTTCCACTAATCCAAGGCTTCCAAACCAAGCCTTCAAGCAATACAATTAGATTATGGTTCCAATTCACCCTCTTGGACTTTCGGCTCCAAGCACCCTTTACACTTCTTAAGAGATATCCCTTTCTTGAACAACCCCTCAAGTGATACCCCACACTGGAGAAACTTCCTCTCAAAGATTTACAAATGAATGATCTCTAAAAAATCCTAGCACAAGAACTTTAAGCTCAAATGATACAAGAAAAACTAGGATTGAATGGTGCACTAAAGATATGCAAGTTTTGAAATAATGGTGCACTCAAAAATACTTTTCCAAGACTCAAATATAATCAAGAAGGATTTGGGAAGGTTAAGTTCTTTTAACAATGAAGTTTGGAGCCTTTTTATAGAAGAGAAAAGTCAAACTAGCCATTTGGGGGTTCGACCGATCAAGTTAGGGGTTGACCGGTTGACTAGCTATTAGCATTAAATGCTTGGCAGGTGACCGTTAGCCTCAACCGGACCTCAACCGGTAAAAAAATCACCTCGACCGGGAAGAGAAGGCCATTGGGAGAGAGAGAAACTTTTTTGCCTCCCTCGACCGGTCCTCGACTGGACAGAAACTTCTTCTCAAAGATTTACAAATGAATGATCTCTCAAAAATCCTAGCATAAAAACTTTAAGCTCAAATGATACAAGAAAAATTAGGATTGAATGGTGCATTAAAAATATGCAAGTTTTGAAATAATGGTGCACTAAAAAATACTCTTCCAAGGCTCAAATATAATCAAGAAGGATTTGGGAAGGTTAAGCTCTTTTAACAATGAAGTTTGAAGCCTTTTTATAGAAGAGAAAAGTCAAACTAGTCGTTTGGGGGTTCGATCGGTTGACTAGCCATTAGTATTAAATGCTCAGCAGGTAACCGTTATCCTCAACCGGTAAGATAATTACCTCGACCGGGAAGAGAAGGCCACTAGGAGAGAGAGATACTTTTTGGCCTCCCTTGATCGGTCCTCGACCGGACGACCACAACCGATCGATCGGTTCCTCAACCGGTTGAGCCATTTTTTGGCTCAACACCCAACCTTTTTCAACTTAAAACCTTTTAACACAAGGTTTTAGTTGAAAACATGAAATCGTCCAATTCTAAAGATATTTAAAACAATATTACTCTTGGATGATTTTGGTGCATAAATAAAGAATGAAATGCATGAAAGTCCTAGTGCACCAACAACCTTACAAAGAGATCTTATGAAGCTTGGGTTCTTGAAAAACTCTTCTCTTTGAGGTGGTCTTCTTCTTCATGATTTGTCCTTGGCTTGATTTGTCTTTGTGATTGTCACTTTGGAAATCGTCTTGCCTAATCACACTTGAAATATGATCATTCATTCTAAACTTTGTTTTGTTATCATCAAAATCAAGATTAACCAAACCTTGGTTTCACAAGTATCTTCAATGTTTGGTTATGGGAAGAGAATTATTTTATGTTGGGCCATAAAGAGATAGAGATGGATTTGACAAAGATCAAAGCTATCTAAGGAATTAACTGAATAGGACACAAGCATGTACTTTCAAGCCCATGTGCCCAATGCATTTATGTTGCCTTCACCTAAAGGAAAACTTGTTCATGTTTTTCGAGGCGTTACCTATGACTCAACATGGGAGAAGGGGGTTGGAATTGCATACTTTTGTTTGTACAGAAACTCTTGAGCCATGTTTGTCACCCTAGGCTCACCATTATTTCATTTTATTGATGGATTCTAGGTCCAAAGAACATATACATGAAGCTATGTTGACTAAGCTTCAAAGGTCGATCCCTTTAGTGTCTTACAGATCCGCAATCTTGTAGTGTGGAAGGTATAATGTTGCCTAAGGGCAACACTATGAATTAACCAAAGGTCAACAAAGGGGATTACCTTCTTGATAAGCAACAATCCTTAACTTAAAAGGGCTTACCTTGATTGCCCCTCTTAAAGCAAATCAAACTAATTTTTGTACTCTCACTAGACTCCATCAATCTTCATATCATCATATGTAGCATTCATTTATGGGTATGGGGATAAAGTAAAAGTACACTAGCTGCAAGGAAAGGGTTATGCTAACACGTTTTAGTTCGATTGTAGCTCATGCAAGCCTCACTATTAAAGGTTACTTTTTTTTTTTTCTAAGAATAAGAATCAAACTCAACTTGAACTAGGACTTAGGAAAGATTATGTTTCTTGGGTATCCAATCAATTAATCCCCTAAACCAACCATACTGTGGAAGCTTAAGTAGAAATGAAATAGTAGGGTAAAGGAAAATGGGGGAGCCATTAAATTGAAGGTTTCTCTAACTCTCTTGCTCTAACACTTGTTTAGTAGGTAACGAGTGGAGACAAGAAGTTCAATCACTCACAACAAGGGACAACCCTCTTTCTTTATGGATATTTTTTCAATGAGGAAGACTTTACTCAAGTCTCATTAATGTCTTCAGCAACATGGTCAAGCTTTAAAGCCCCCTATCTTTATTTATGGGATATTTGAAAAAGCCAAGCTTTAGCTTTGAGGCCCTTATTTTCTTTATAGGATATTTGAAGTTTGATTGTAGACCACCTTTTCTATAATAGAAAGGAAGCTCGAAGAGCTTTCTTCACATGTTTGAGTGCATCTTTCCCGTAGTAAGGTTGTCCAATTTCCTTTAGTTCCTTTATGATTTAAAAAAGATAACAAAGGTAAATGCACCATATGGATTGACAATAATTATAACAACCCATTGTGCCATGCTTATTTACAAGATAAAAAGTATTTTAAATATTTTTATTTTTAAAAATATATAAATTAATTGATTTATTTGGTTAAGTCCATCCTATGGGTTGACATGATAATTATGTCATATTGACACCACAAAATTAATGAGTTATAAATGATTTATGTCATAATTGTCTTATATAGATAATGATTAAAGGGTTAATTGAATTAAATGGATAAAATAAGCCTCAATTTGGAAATCTAAGCTTTCATATCTTTTAAACCTAAAAAATACTAATTTTGGCAAAAGTACTTGTTAGGACATTGAATCTTGTTTATATGTTGACAATTTTGTTCCAATTTATGTTTGGTTATAGAAGTCTTTTTAGATAGTGACTTGTTCTTCATTGAAGATCAAGAGTTGTTGTTCGTCCAACCAAAAAGTCACAGGTATGTCTAAAAAGGTTTGACATGTGGCATATTAGGTTCCTTTGAGGTATAAGAAGGTTCAATAATAACAATATTGAACTTAAAATATTTTTAAATGATTTTTAAAGAAAACAAGGGCCGCTCAAGCGGTTAATCCTACTCAAGTAGTGTAAGTCCGCTCAAGTGATCATGATAGTCCTACGGAGTTTAGAAACAAATTTTGAATGAATTTCACTCAAATTCTAATTTGAAAACTTAAGATATCGAAACTCTTTAGACTTTTGCCTATAAATACCTCCCTTATAACCCTTTGAGGGTTAAACATAAAAAAGTAGAGATATTGGACATTAGAGATTTTACTTTAGTTGAGAGGGTTTCATTGATGAGACATCATTCTTGATCTCTCATTCAAGGATTTGAATCTTTGAATCGTGGGTTAAAGACCTTAATCCATTCGGAGTGGCTGAAGAATCTACTAGGGAGTAATATGGAATTGTGGCGTTGTGGATGTGGATCAAGTTGTAGGTGCTGAAAAGTAAGTTTTTAGGGTAAAATGACTAGGTAAATCCGTGTAACTTAATTTCGAATAGTGGATTTAGATTGGTAGGTCTTATACCTCGTGGTTTTTTTTATCTCCACAATTTGTGGGGGTTTTTCCATATAAAAATCTTGTGCTTAATTGCATGTATTTTTATTACTGTTTACATTCTGATTGATGATATTGATAACCTTATGATTGATTGGTTAGTTGGTTATTGAGGTTGTTAGGTTGGTTATACCTATAACCAATTATTGTTTTCCTAACTGTCATAATAAATTTTGTTTGATTTATTGAGATTGTTATTGAGTTTGTTATGGTAGTTATTCTGATAATTATTATTATCCCTAACATATCTCAGTATATTTTAGATATTATAGTTATATTACATTATCCCTAATGAATCACAAGGTATCTCTTAAACATAAAAATCAAGTCTTTATCTATAAATATTTGGGGTGAACTCCTTTTTGGATATTTTGAATATCCCTTTAATATGTTGGGATAAGAAGATTTGAATATAACATATAAATCTTTATTTAAATTTTTAAATCATCTATTCACGCCCTCTAGGTATTCCTTATTGAACTTTCAATAGGTTTTCAAGTGGTATTTAGTGCTTTACCTTTTTTCAGTACCCTTATCATTTTTTGGTAAAAATGAACTTCTCTATTAAAACTTACCTATAAATAATCTAAGGATTAAAAGACATTTGTGTCAAAAATGACTTACTTTTCAAGTTCAAATGTGACAAGGAGGCTAGATTTACAAGATTGGAATCATTTCACCCCTTTCAATCAATTAATTCATGATTAAATAAATAGGTTAAATCAGTTCAAGACTCATTTATTAAATAAGTTATATGAGTTGATATCATTATGATAAAGACATGATAATAGATGGTGTTATTCGTTCATTTTAAATTTTCTCTCTTACACTTTTTCTATTTCTTCCTTTTTCTTTTTATATCATTTACCTTGTTTTTAGAAGTTTTAATAAATGAATACAGAGTTGAGAAACTTAATTATATACTAACATAGTAATTCAAACTGGAATTGTCTACTATTTATGTTTTCCAAAGTTCTTAGAGGGTGTTTGATAAAGAACTAACCTTTGAAATGTAGAAAACAATGGTGGATTCCACCCTTTTAAGTGCATTTGATAATGAAAGTCTTATACTATTTAAAATGAAAAACCACTTATTTCATTTAGAAATAGAGATCTAGTTAATCACTTAATAGCAAAACACGATAAGTGAATTATAAATTTTTATAATTTTTTATTTCATTCTATTGGGGTGGCATATCAAAATAAAAAATATTGAAAATTTTCTCAATGCTAACATCCATTTAATGATTTAATGTGAACTCGATATTATTAACCCATTAAATAAACAAGTTATGTCAAATTATGAATAGAATAACATGTTGACATAATTCGAACATGTTGAACTCATAAAGATGATTCTAATTGGTTTACTCGTTCAGATTCTAATACACGAATTATTATTTTCTAAATACCATTTTGATTGTCTTTAAGCATCACTATTTGACTTATTTTATTTTATTTTTTATTTAAGTCTTAATTGATTTAATTTTTTTAATTTATAAGATGTTTATAAAATAAAAGACAAAATAAACTTTTAATTTTCATTTGCATTAGTTTTTTTTTAATTCTTAATTATGAAATTTTAATCTTATTTTTTCTTTGTTTATTTTTATTTTATTTTTTTAAGTACCTTAAACATTTATAATGTTTAGAAATATATATGATTAACAAAGCTATATAAGTTAAATGCTCTATCATGCCATAATTATTTACAAGATAAAAAGTAAATTAATTGAAATATTTTTAGTTTTTAGTAAAATATAAATTAAAAAACTTATTTAGTTAAGTGCATTGTATAGATTGGACATGATAATTGTGCAATACCAACAATGCTAATTAACCTGAGATATAAATATTTTAGGACACTTTTATCATTACAATAGATGTTGATATTCTCTCATTTTAAACCTTCTCTTTCATACTCTATTTCTTGTTTATTTATATCATTTACACTTGCTTTTAGAACTTCTAATCAATAAAGTCACATTTAAGAAACATTATATGTTGACATAGCAATTCAAACTAGAATTGTTTATTATTTATATTTCCCAAAACTATTAGGAGGTATTTGATAGGTATTTGATAATAAAAAATAAAAAAAATTAACATTTAATAGGGAAAAAATGATGGGTCCCACTTTTTGAGTGCATTTGATAATTTTAAACCACTTAAAATTAAAAATGAATTATTTCATTTAACAATAGAGACCTAACTAATCACTTATAGTAAAATATAATGGGTAAATTATAAGTTTTTATAATTTTTTTATTTTATGCTTAAATTTTTGTTTTATTTTCTTTTCTTTTTAATAAAATAATCACTTTATTGTTAACTTCTTTTGAATTAAAACATTTTGTCACTAATTTCTTGATACAATAAAAAGAAATTCTAAAATCAATTTTAATTGATTTATGAGATTTCATTTCTAATAAATTTCTTTTAAAATAGAACCTTTCTTTTTTATTTATTTTTAATTTTTAATATAAAAATTTAGAACCTTAAATAATCTTTATTTAATTAATTTATAAGAATTACTTTTTCATGTCATTTATTTTTATATTAATAGTAATTAAACATGTGCATTGTATGTGAGTCAATGATGTTGATTTGTAGGTTGTCCAAAAACATTATCTGAATTAATTACATATAATATATAATATATAATAATGATAGGATACAAGCTTACATAATGGAAAAGATAAGGCTATTTTTGAAAAAAAAAATGTTTAAACTCTTCGTACTTTTATATGTAGTATAGATTTTATCATTATGCATATTTCAAAATAATTATTTTTATTTATTTCTAATTCCATAATATAATTGAATTAAAATTTTAAATAAATTCCATTTAATTAATTTAAGAAAATTAATTTTTCATTAAAAGGTTTTGAAATTCCTTGTTAAGTATAGTTATATAAAAAAATTAATTTTGAAAGGTAACATACAAGAATTTTTTTATATTATTTATTTATTTTCTGTATTTTCTATCATTCGAAAAATATTTTTATTTATTTTTAATTTCTTAATATGATAAAATTAGAATTATAAGTAAACTCTATTTGATTTGTTTATAAGAATACTTTTTCATTAAAAGGATCCAAAACTTTTTGTTGGTGTAGTTAATATATATATAGTGTACCATTTATTATATATTATGATAATTTATTTTAATTTATAAATTTGTTAACATAATTACATAGCTATGTGCTTCTTTAATATTAGATTTTCTTTAAGCAAAGAAATATTTTTATTATTTGTGTGGTAATACATAATATATATTATATATACTAAAGAAAAATGAGAAACAATGTTGTTTTTTACGTGTCAATAAAAGTAAAAGATGATGCTCCTCTAAAGCATCATGATCTTCCAACCTGTTAATGTATGTTTGAGCCAACTAAGACGCTTTTAGGACACGCCATCTTAGATTAATGTTTTTTTGAGTGACGGTAAAAAAAATATCATCTTTGAATAACATTAACAATGACACTTGTAACAAGTGTCATCTTTAAACATTTTCTAGTGAAATAATTTTTATAAAATTGATAATCTTGACACTTATAGGAGCATCATTTTTAATATATTTTATCAATGACATTTTCAAAAGCGTCATGTTTGATTCATGTTAACAATGATGCTTATAGAAGCACCATCTTTGAACATTTCTTATTAAAAATAATATTTGTATCCTATTAGTAAAATAATGATTTCCTATATAATAAATAAAAAGAAAAAACAAAGCCCAAAATTAAATTAAATTTTACTAATGAAAATATCTTCAAATATTAATATACAATAACCTAGTTCAAACCATCAATATAACTACTTATATACAATAATTACATACAAATTTAATAATTATATCAAAATATTTTAATAACAATTTCTAATCCTATCAACAAAGTTCAACTATTAACATCAATATTCTACAAAAAAAAAAAAAAAAAAAAAAAATACAATTCAACCTCCAAATGACTTTATTGATATAATCTTCGTAGTTTTTTTATATTGATTACCTCTTTTAGTACAATGATTTTTCCTCCTTTGGCAAACTAATTTTCTTTGCCACCTGTAAACAAATATGGGAAGAACATAAAACCTCTAAACTATGCTTGTAATAATCAATAAGTACAACTGAAACTATATGTAGCTTCCACAAAAAATTGAAGGAAAAAAAAACACTAGAACCAATATGAAATGAAATATAGAAAATTTGAAAAAAATAAATACGAGTTAGAGAAAAATAGTTAAGAGTTTATCACTTAAGGATAAAATATCTTGAATAGAGAAATTTTGTAATAAAATAGTGTTTCATTAGTAAAAGTAAAATAAAAAAATCAGGAGTAATATATTTCCAAATATGATATAACGTCAAACGTTTAAAAAAAATAAATGATTCATGTACCCTAAAACAATAAGAGGATAAATGAACCATAGTATAAACAACTAACACAAAACAAATGTTCTACAAACAAAGTAGTGGACATAAAAAATTCAAATACCAAAGGAATACAAGACTAGTTAGGTAACTTCTCTAGAAATTTAAAAGCTATAAATAAGGGGGGAAATAAAGAAAAGAGATGTAAAAAGAAATTTTCCTTGCCATTAATTTTCATGTTATATTTTCTTAGAAATTTTAAAATATGGAAATTATGAAGGTTAGATTTTAGGCAGGGTATTTCTTTCATTTAACCTTTTTATAGATTGCTTTCTTATAGAAGTCAAATTTCCCATTCAATCATCACTCATTTTTTTATTGATCAAGTGGAAAAACAAAAAAAAGAGACATAAATTTAAAAGCAGACTATTTCAATGTTTAGAGGTCAATTATTTATTAATATTAATAATATTTCTTATTTCTAAAAGAAACAAAAACAAGAATGAAAAATGGTTACTTTTTTTTTTTTAATATACATATACATATTCTGTAGTATGTCATTGAAGAGCGGGACTTTTAAGATTGCCTTAACAATCTTAAGGTGAATACACTTGGTCCCCTCATCTTTATATGATTTTTTTTTTTTTTATCTTTTTCATGATATTACAGTCCAACTTATATGGTTTTAAGAATGTTGTGTTATATTTTCATCCCACTAATTCTCTTATTTGGTTTAAGAATTAAAATTTGAGAATCTATTTTAACACCAAATCATCTCTCATAAGAACATGGATATTGAAAATTCACCATGTTAATATATTATAATAATCAGTATGTAGTTAATTTAAGTCTATAAACAAATAAAACTGATTATAACAATTTATTTAAGCATGGAAACAAATAAAACTAATTATAATTGATTTTATATCACATCTTCCATGTTTATTGCAAAAAATATTTTTTCTAATTTAATAAATTATTTATCTTTTTTAATCATTAATTATTAATTGTTTTAAATATCGGTGTCTCTTTATCAGCATTTTTGTTGTTTATCCTAATTTTTAGATAGTATATTAAAATAAATAAATAAAAATCAAACCATGATATATATGTTGTCTTTTTCTCACAATATAATATATTTATGTATTTTAATTCATAATAAATTGCAAATGCAATGAAACTAAGTAATATATAAATCTAGGTTATCAATAATAGTTTAAAGAAAATGAAAAGGAAATTTTATTTATACAAACTCTAATTTTTTTGCATAAAAGGGAAAAGGTATGAGGAAAAAAATTACCTTTGTTTCTCCAACAAAAGGCATTGGTATTCCACCAAATCCTTAGCCACAAGAAGATTTGGAGGAATCTTTAACATTAGAATCACCACGCCCAACAGTATTGGCTCATGCCTCCCATGCTTGAAGACTTCCAAATTAAGGAACATAAAAAGTTTTTTCTCTACTAAGTTGGTCCATTCATGACTTAAGTTGTACTTGCACTCATTGCAATATAAAGCAAGAAAAATGTAGGATGAACAAAAATGGGGAAAAATTACAACCATCAGTAATAATCATAACATAAAACTGAAATCCATTCCAATGCACTAGCCAAAAAAAAAAAAAAATTTGCTCCAACAAGTGTAGGAAAAAAAAAAGGTCAACAAAGAAATTTATCATATGTTCAAATTATTGAACTTTATAAGAATATAACACCAGAAGTTCATTACTTTAAAAAATGAAAAAATTAAGAGGAAAAGATCCAACCAGATAAAGGCTAAACCCCTTAGCATATGTAATTTATATACTAAGAGCAATACCCAAAAAATGTATTGAAAGGGACCTCAAAATTGTATTTTATTCATAATTTGCAAGAGTCAATAAATAATAAAAGTAATGAAAAACATTTGAGTACAACTGCAACAAATTTATTGACCTCAAGAAAATTATAAATTACCAATTTAAGGTACAGATTAAAAGTATCATGTTAATTTAACTTTCAAAAACATTATACATATAATTAGTCTATCAACCATGACTAGTTCTACTATCTTCAAACTTATATTTTATAGTCTACAAACAAACAAACAAACAAACAATAATAGCTTAGGAAATGAAAATGAAAAAAAAAATTGCAAAATTGTGAAACTCAAAATTTCAAATTTTAAAAGGAAAAAAAAAAGGACATAGAGTTGTAACTCATGATTGGAAAATTAATTCTCAACCAAGAATTGAGTTCTAATTATAAATTGAATTATTATTTTTATAGATATTATAAATTGAATGATAGGTAAATTAATTTTCTGTTTATATTCCTTTATCAATTATCTATTTGGAGTAAGAAAGATATAAACTGATTAGAACATCTTATGGAGCAAAACATAGCTATTGAGAGAGAAAGTAACCATGCTCCAATTGCAAGGATCTATCAAATTGAGGTCTTAATGCTCCAAAACACAGTTGTGATAAAGTGGTTTTTTTATTTGAAAATAATGAAAATATAGAGAAGAATAATCTATATATAAACATATAAATGAATTTTAAAAAATAAAAATTATAAATTACAGTTGAAAAATACAAATAGAGAAAGGAAGAAAAGATGTAGTGACAATGTTTGACATTTCTATTAACATTAAACTAAAATTAAAATTCTACATAATTAAGAAAATAATGAAAAAACAATAAAAAAAAAGTGGAAATCAATCATCGACTATGTCTCCCCATCACTCAAGTCTTCTCTGATTTTTAGAACTCTTGTAAAGAATGACAAATATGGTTAGTGGCCTCACAATCTACACACCAAGATATAGTAGAATCCACCAACAAATATGATTTAATGACAAGTGGCTAATAGTTTATGCTTCAAATACTCTTGACATTCATTTTTCTAGTGACCCTTTTTACCACAAAGGAAACATTTACCCTTGGTCCCTTGTCTCTTCCTTTCCTTGCTCTTGATATTTGGTAGACTTTACCTTATTCTTCCTTTTCTTTTGGAAAAACTTGGGGTAACCCTCTGTAACCACATTGATAGAGCCTTGAAAATCCTCTTAGTCACCTAGAGCACTTCCTTCATTAGTTTAAGCAAGGTCAAAATCATTTTGTTTATGGTATAGTTCAACTTAAACTACCTAAAGGAGTTCACTATAGTCTAAGAATCATATCTACCTTTATTTCACCATCAATCTTAGCTTCAAGGATCTCCATCTTGTTGAAGAGCTTGATCATCTAAATTATGTGCTCTGTTATAGGAGTTTCCTCAACCATGTTAGTATTCATGATAGTCTAAAAGGTTGTTTGTCTAGTAGATCATTGATTACTTTTCTCCAAATATCTCTTACAAATTATACAATATATGATATGAAGTAGCAGAAGATAAGTATTGTTTTTACAACATGTTGTTGAGTGACCCTATGATATGGTACTTAGTCATGTCCTCATCTTTATTATACTTCTAATATAGATCCTTCTTTTCTTATGAGAAGTCATTAGTAGGAGCCTTAGGAGCAAGTTCAAGTGTAGTCCAATATAAATTGCTTAATAGTTAAGACAATGTCTAGATTTTGTTTCCAATCCATACAATTTGTTCCAATTAATTTATTTTTGAGTGAAGTAACATCCGTTGGACTATAAGAAGACATTTTCCTTGAAACAAAATAAATAATATACACATTATTATAAACATTAGTAATAGCACAATTTAACATAATTATTAAAACATATTGCTTTCAAAACTATATCAAAATATGTATCAATATCCTATTATCATAAAAATGCTAGTGTAGTTTAGTCAAGTATAGATTTTATTACTAGGTAAGGAACTTGTTTAATCAATCTTCTATCCTTGTTCAACCACAAAATATTATTGAAATATATATCATTTCTTTGTTTACTTAAATCATGATAAAAGAAATTACTTTAGATAGTTATTCTATCATCTTTAAGTCAAGTATAGAACCATTATCATCAACATGTCACTAAGTGGAGTATTCCATCTTTAAGATATTGACCATTCTTACTAAAACCATATTTAATCTATCATGGTAAACCTTGAGTTTTATGATTCCATGACTTTGCTCATCTTTAGGATAATGTGAAGCTATCATCAAAATGAACTTGGTAATGGAGACCATGAGTTTCAAAAATCCTCTTCCTTTGATTTTTACAAAATTGAAAGCTTCTTTGATTTTATTCCATAGAACTTCCAGTTATGAAACCTTCTTTATATTGTCTTGGATTGGTCAACTTGAGAATATTGTTCCCACTTGCCTTTTTAAGAACCCTATATTCTTAGGAAAGTCAAACTTTGGATAGAATCCACATCCCATGCTTACATGTAAAGTGCATTAATTTAGCAACCTTAGTTCCATGAAGAACGAATTGCATAATTTCCTTCCATAGAAATTTGAAAATATTTTAACATTTTAATATTAAGTTGAAATTGGAAACTAATTAGTCCATCAATACTAGTTTCACATGGAAATGGATTACATAATTATTTCCAAAAAAAAAAAAATTAAATTAAAATTTTAAGAAATCCTTGTGAAAAAAGAAGCATAAATTATTTATGGAAATTTAAATTTTCAAATTTCAAATTTTAAATTTTAAATTTTAAATCCTTGTCAACACTAATATCTGAAATTTAAAATTTAAAATCTCAACTATTTATGGAAAGGATATCATCAAATACTCCTAATTCTTCACCAAATCTCAAAAACCATATTGAGATTATTCAACTTTGATTAAGCTACCATATACATATTTTATTCTATAATCAAGTCAAAATAAAATAAAATATTTCCCTTGATGTTTTAAAACTTTCCATTGAAGCATAAATTCAAATTCAAAATTTAAATAACGATGCTAACAAATAAGGAAAGCAAGGATGTTGCCCTATTTTTGATAATTAAAGTAGTTGATATCAAGCTTTTGCAATAGCTCCAAAACAAATGGTGAAGAGTAGTCTCATGTGACAAGAATGAGAACAAAGAATGGTGTTGCTAGAAAGAAGAGCAACAGTGGGCATCACTGTTGTAGAAGATTAAGGCATTAGTGTTGGAAAGGGTCTATTTATTGACATTGAAATTAGTTTAGAACATAGTTTGAAATACATGGGTTTGAAGCAACTACTTAGGGCATATATATGGTACCTATAGTAGCAACAAAGCCTACTTTAATAGGTCTTCGCTTTTCATTACCTCAAAAATTATTTATTTTTAAATTATTATTGTTTCTATAAATTCTTAAATATCTTAATGCAACTTACTTAAAATTTTAAATTAAAAAAAAATAAAAAATTCCCTAGTGTTGACTTTCAGAGTTAAGAGCAATGTGTGATTCAACTTAGCATTGAAGCTTCATACACAATATATCCAGTGTGATCATTTCTACAACATTTATTATGATATATTTATAATATTCAAAAGTGATAATAATAATATTAAATATTAAAAATATGGTACACAAATGGTTTATTTAAAATATTTAATATATAAAAGTGATAATAATTAATTATTGTACAACACTTACACGTTATATTTATATTTAATGATTTTGTAGATTTAAGTGCAAGCTAATGAAGAGAGTACTCCCTTCTATACTTTTTTAGCAATTTGAATTGAAAATAGTTTGACTCATTTCATCACAAATAATTTGAACATAAAAATTAATTTTACTGCCCAATAAAATCTTAATTATTTTACTAGTTAAATAAAACTTTATTCATATTATTGCCAGTTACATATGTAGTGAAACATTGTCGTCATAAAGTGTTATTAGTAAGAATTTATTCATATAATTAATATCATAATTAAATCTTGGAGTTACTATGCCACATATCACTAACAAACAACTAAAAATATTCAAAAAAAATTTAAAGTATAAATGTTAAAACTAATCTCTTTTACGTATCCTTTATCGAATAACCATATATGCATGTCATTAATGGTATGAGTGTTATCCCTATCTTTCAAATCCTTTTTAATTAAATATAGTATTTTGATGTACTAAAAGAATTTTAGTCTCCTTTAAAATGACCAAATGATTTTTTAACATTTTAATCCATTCAACTTGAATCATGTTTACTAAATTTATATGGTTGTCTTTCTCTACTTTCTTTTATTTAGATAGAGTTAGATGTGCTAATCAAGATAACTAGATTCATTTCTATGCTTATTGTTTTCTTTCTTTTTTGACTAGTACTCTTGTTTTACATAAAAAATTTCAATTCCTCTTTCTCTATATTTTAGTCTTTCATTGGCTAAGAACTTTTCTTTTTGATTTTCTTAATGATGATTCATGAGTTTTTATATGATATGGATGAAGATGTTCCTACTGTGGAACAACTTCTAGAGAAGTGTATGCCATCGCAAACTATGACCGAAGAAGGAACTCCAGCTAACACAAAAATTCATGCAATTGAAGAGCTTCCAGCAGCACCATTAGGAGCAAAACAAGAATCAAAGGTCTTGAGAAAGGCGACAAAACTAAAACCTAGGGTTTCGACCACAAAAAAACCAACAGATCGGCATGTGAAGGTGGAGGGACGTGGGCGAAGCATTCGGCTACCAAATGGATGTGCAAATGAACTCTTTGAGCTCACACGACGACTCAACTACAAGTGGGCTGGCCAAACCATCTGTTGGCTTTTGGAGAATGTCGAACCAGCAATCATCAAAGCCACCAGTACAAGGGAGAAGAAGAACTAGGTGAGAATACAAAAGATAATAACTACTTTTGGTGTTAGTTTTGTGTTCTTGGTGGGTGATATTTGTTTTAAAGGAAACTGTTGTCCCACAAAAAGGCTTAGTAGAAGCGTCTACTCAAAGAAAATGATTTAGATTAATTAGTTTCAATTGAATGATTTTTCATGAATCTTATTATGCCTTGATGGCCTTTTGTTCTTTTATACTATTGGATTGTATTAATGTTCGCTTTTTAATTAGAATAGTTCTATATATTTCCACTATTAATTTTCTTTTGCATTCAAATTTATCTAAATTATTAGATGAACATTGTTGGAAATTGATTTATGCTTATTGTGCAATTTGCCACAATTTTTTTTAATAAATCGGCATTAAAAGTCGCATATTATTAATGCGGCTTCGATTGAAAACATAATTATATTTGTGTAATGCAATTTTTCTTAAAATGTAAATAATTCATTTGGTGTAGTGAATATTTCATTACACAATTTTTTTTTTTGTTCAATAAATCAGTATTATAATTCACATATTCTGAATGTGGCTTGGATTTGAAAGCATAATTTTGTTTATATAATAAAAATTTTCTTAAAATGCAAATGATCTATTTGGTGCAATGAATAAGCCATTAGTTTTTTTTTTCATCTGAAATAGCTTTCCTTCATATTTTTTTTTTGAATATAAAAAAAAACTTTTATTTAATTCTTTTGCAAAGAAAATTGTTAAAAAAAAAATGAATATCAAATAGGAAATTAGGAAATAAAAAAATTTGAGAAGCTTGATTTAGATTTACCAAAAATCATATGCAATAAATATGACATTCTATAATATATAGAGACCCAAATTGATATTTTTGACACATTGTAAAACAAGCAAATATCTAATAAAAATCTTACATTAATTCTAACATTAGAAAAAGTAATGGCCTCCTAGAAATAGTGAATAGAAAATGTTTTGGTATTAAAAAATCACTTCAAGAATTAAACGAAAAACAACAATTTAGCTGATATAAGAAAAATGTTATCAACTTTATTATCAATTAATAATGGAAACCAAAATGGTAAACAAGAAAGGAAGAAAAAGGAAATCTTAAAAAGATCTTAAAAATTATAAAACTTCAATGATTAAAAGAATTAAAATTTCCAACAATGCATAAAAAACAACTTTCAAATAAACTTTATTGTTTTAATTTTTTTTTAATAACATATAAAAATAGTAGAAAATAGGAAAAAATGAAATAAGAAAAATATTTCAAGTAAAACAAATAATTTGTGTTCTGATGTTGCAAGTGGGTGGTTGTAACTTTTATTGAATTCAAGCCAGGAGATATAGATTATCATTAAAAATTATTAAGGCATTAATTAAAAGGAAGGAACCTTTGGTGGATTGAATATTTATAAAGAAGGAATAGTAATGGGTTTGGAAACCGGTCCTCAATAGAGGATATTTCCAGGTTCAAATTCCAAATAATATAATATTAGAATAGACAAACACCACCCATCTTGAAGCCTTTATTCCATGAACCAAGTATAGTTATTTGAAGACTTTAGAAATGGGAACATGATCTTTGGTGATTGAGTGTAACTAGTGTGTTGGAATGTTGTTTGATTAGTACTTTCTTGGCTAGATAGTGTCCTTCAAGAACAAATTTTTAGAAACACAAAAATATAAATGAAAGCCATAAATCATACATCCAATCATATCAATCAAATTTGACAAAGAACTTTTGTCATAAAATAATCTACCATCTCTAATATATTTTCTGGAACAATTTGAACTAGTTTTTCCAGGACCTTGTATCAATATAAAGATGGATAAAACCATACTTTCTTGTAGATTAGAGACCCTTTATCCCTTTGATTTTCTGTTGGGATATTCTTTCTATCAAAGAAGACAAAAAGAAGTTGAGTCTACTCTATATAACCATAATATCAAGAAAAAAAATAGGTAGTAGGAAGTTATTTAAAATTTAATTTTTTTGATAATTGGTCATAAGGATATACACATGACTATCCACTTGGTTCATATATCTTAATATATATTAATATAAGGTTAATATATATCCAATTTTTTTTTTCCCTTTAAATATTATATCCTTATATGTACCCAAGCAAAAGAGTTTGAATCACATGAATCATGGTGCTAAATCCTCTAAAAGCAAGTATTATCTTACATGTATTACAATGCAATTTTTTTCTCTTTTAAATGAGAACCTTGTGTGGTACATATATCTTCATGAATGAGCTTCAACCAAATTCTCATTCAAGGTCTAGTTAATATTCAAACTTCCAATAGTACAATAAAAATTGGAAAAGATGACTCTTTTCAAGCATCAAGAAAGGTATAAGATGATGCTTCTTTAAAGCATCGTCTTCTAGATTACCAAGTATATTTCTTCTTTTGTTTACACTTCTAGGATGCATCATCTTTTTTTACTATCAACCTTGATGCTCAAAAGCATCATCATTTAAATAAATTGGTGCCTTTTTGAGTGCCATTAGATGCTTGAAAAATCCTTCAAATCAGTCTTGACACTCGACAAAGTGTCATTATATAGATAGTAATAAACTTGACACTCAAAAGAAGGGTCATTATCCACTAACCTAAACCTTGACACTCAAAATAAGTGTCATCTTTTATTTCTCAACATTTAAATAATGACACTTTTAAAAGCTCCTACTCTACCTTCATGCTTTTAATAAGAATCATCATATGTGGTGTAATAATTTTAATATTTGAAAAATATTTGATGCTATTATAATTTCTCATATAATTTTCATACAAAATAAAGAAAGAATTAAGTCATTAGTAAAAACTTAATTAAATCATTACAAAAAATATACCAATTATGGTATTTTGCTTTTAGTATCCCATAATTATACAGTAAATATGATTACATAGCTCAATAGGAATTTTCTTAAATAAGTCGACATACTTTTACAAAATCTTCTTAAGCTTTGAGTGGTTCATAGTGTTTTACTATATTTAATTTTACATCATTTTGGTGAAAAGTGCATAAGGAAGAACCATATAAAACCGCAACTCACTTTTGGATGCTGAATCTACAAAATATAAATTAAAAAAAATAACATATTAGGATAAACAATAATTTAGAAAACAACTCCACAAATGAAAGAAAATGCAAATTTAATATTTTAAAAGCATAACAAACTCAATTAAAGATATATCCACATGATATACAAATTTGGGAAATTTATGACTACCACCAATTTCAAACATCCTAAATTTATATATATCCTAGACAACATTTTGATAGGTAAACTAATACATAATTTTTTTAATTTAAAAAAAAAAATTGGTGGCCAAGCTAGAAATTTAGCATATTCCTATAATCTAAAGAAAAATAAATTAACTTGATGCCTTAATGCATTACTCTATCACACTATTTAATAGGATTTAGATACTACATATTCAATGTTGTCTAAAAAGTCAACATGAATAAAATAAGAAGGAAATAACATTTTGCCTTACACAATCCCACTAGAAGTTGGTTTTGCTAACTCGTTCATCTAATACCATATTTCAAGATGAATTATTTGTGCTAACTCTCTTAAGGAAATAATTAATTACGTTGGTGATAGCTACATGTTAACTTATTTTTATGATTTGATGTGCCAATTAATAATTGTCTTCATTCACCAAGATATTGACAACTGTTCCAATATATAGGACAATATTATCCATGTTTATTTCATTGAATGCCAATTCAATACCTTATAAACTGAACAACCAAACAATTAAAAAGTGTAAAAAGAATTGATATTGGGAAATCCAAGCCTTGGAAGTTTAAGGGGAAGTGAAGTAAAATAGCCTTGACAAAGAAAAAAATTCAAAGTAACTGGTATAATATAGGCTATATAGCCATGTCCCTCTACTTGATTTTCAAGACCTTGAAACATGGTTAGCTCCTGCAAAAATTTTCATTCCCATGCTCTTTTATAACACTTTCCCTTCAATGTAACTATTTCAATATCCTTTAGTTTTTTAAAAAATATTTTTTCTCAACAAGTGAAAAGAATGGGATATCATCTGTTTTACCTTAGTTCAATGTTCATTCCGAAGAAGTGCTTATTCTTTATACTCGATACCCTCACTATGAATTAGTTCTACTCCATAAATTACTTAATGGTTGTAATATTTCAGGTGCACATGTGATTTGCTAGAGTGAGGTACTTAAAAGCCTACTGCATCACTAAGGAAGAACACCCAAACAAACCAACATAGTCCTAAGGCACTATAACATGACATACAGTAATTAGTAATTCTGATGAAAGAGAGGTTTTATTTTTATATTAGTAACTTTCGCATAGGTAACCTAAAATATATTGTTCAGGGCATGCTTGATATAAGAAGAGCAATTGGACTTTATGAATTAGCCATCAATTCCTTTCAATAGTAACTTGGGGAACATGAGAAATCTTTGGTCAATCTTCACCTATTTTCTTTTGGTACTTTTTTGTAAAGTATGGGCAATTATGGATTTCAAGTTGTTGTTGAATGTTGAGGGAATGCATCCCTTCTGGCAGTGATTTCAATTGGGGGCATTCAGAAATCTAGCCTTTCCCTAATATCTTTCATTCCATGAGTCATCCAGACCTAAAAAGCATCCCCAGCATGTCTTTCTTTCTCCACAAGTTCTCCATTGCTAAGTCATCAACATGCCATAAAACATCCTTAAGCTTCTGTACCCAAGTTGTTACTGTTGCTCCTCTTCAGTATCAATTTGATGGAGGATAATGTGTCCTTAAGCTTTATAAACTCCTCTTGAACCATACATCTCTGCAAAAACAAAATACCCTAACTTCATCAAAAGATTTTCAACAATATTACTGAATGAAATTTGTTCAGCCATCTTTTAAAGGTCCAAGGGAAGATGAAAGGAGTTTTAGCAACAGAAAAAATGAGAAAAGCCAGGTGAGGACTGAAGGGTCTGAATAAACTTGGGTGTGTTTGCTCTATTCAATTCAAGTGAGATTAATTACTTGATCCACATGCAGCCCATCTATTCCACATGATTGACCTACCCACCATAATTTTCAATTTTTTTTTCTTATTAAAATTTTCAGGCAAATAAAATTACTTGAAAATTATTGGATATTACTTATTATTTAAAAATAAAAATAAAAATTGCTAACCTTCTTGTAATATAATTAGTAAACATGTTTTCGTTTTATAAGTTATAATTAAACCGGTTTATATACATCCTATTTTTAAAAATAACAAAGATAGAAAATTGTCCATTGAGCACCTAAATATCTTTTAACTCATTATAATAAAAAAAAAATGTCCAAAACATTTATTAAAAAAACTAATTTAATTTTATAATCATTTTTCAACCCAAAAATTATCCAAAACAAACTAAAATCATTCTCAAGGTTTTTCTAAATAGAATTTAAAAATGAGAAATTAATATTTAGAACTCTTGAAAATCATTACAAATTTTGAAAAAAAAAAATTAAAAATCCTTCTGATTCTATTAGAAGAAAGCATGAGGTATCCAAGATGTCAAATAAGGTGGGGGTTGAAGGAAGTGAAGGGAAATTACCATAGGTGTGAAATCAGAAAGGTTGTGACCCCAAAAAACATCACTTGACAATATCCAAGAAAATGAATCACAAAACATCAGAATATCAACAAGTCGATTGCATACTTCATATCAAGCTACTGAATTGTTCTGATGCAAACATTTGAAATATTTGAAATTTGTTTGTTGTAGGAACTCAAACATTTCCCAATAGATCATTCTGGTGGGTTGATGCTAGAGATGTTGTCAATGCACACATTCAAGCATATGAGATCCGAGAAGCCAGTGGAAAATACTGCTCAGTACTCGTTTGTGCCATCATTACAAGCAAGTGAGATCAATTCAAATCCATTGGATTCATTGAAGAGTACTTGCCATTTTGTTTCCCCTTAAATAATTATGTCTTTGTTAATCTTCATGCAACGATTCCTAGTGAAGAAATTAGAAAAAAACAAAAAACACATAGATTTAACGTGGTTCGACGGATTGCCTACGCTCACGGGAACAAGGAAGAAGACTTTTACTATATCTCAATTAGGGTTACATAAAAGAGTATTTATACTAACCCTCAGGTATTGAAATTCCAAAAGTACCCCTAAACCAAACCGCAAGGGTTGTTGCCCCTTGCATCCCCCAACCTGTCGTTCGCCTTTAACAATAAAAATACAAGCTTGAATGACAAATATTATCGCTCTTCTTCGGCATTTGCCCCTTTTCTCCATATTTCTTTCACTCAATATGAGCCACATACTACAACAGTCTTGGTATCTTGTATAAATTAAGATCTAAAACCCAAGTTGACTTGTTTGAGATAATCTCCTTCAAATCTATTTCCTTTGCTTTACTGGAAAGGGATTCATGTAGTTCTGAAACTGTTGAGATACCAACACTAGCTCAGTTGATTTTTTTTAAATGTTTACTTCATATATCAAAATGCAGCAGTTATTTTATGTCACTGTTAATTAGTTGTCTCTAATTGAGAAAATTTTTTTGAGATGGATCCACATGTGTTTCATCGGTGGCAGATGCATAGATGACAAACCTTATGCACCATTCTTCCGGGTGTCCCAAGAGAAAGCAAAGAGTTTACGCATTCCACTTCACTCCTCTAGAAGTATGCTAGTTAGTAAGCCATATTGGAAAACTTTCTAGAAATCAAACATAACTTTAAGGTTATGCTTGATTCTTAGAAAATTTGAGAGAAAATATAAGGGAAAGAAAACAAAGAGAAAAGTAGCAAGAAAGAAAAAACAAAAAATAAATAAATAATAGATTTAAAGTTAATAAATTATTTTGATATACTACTTACAACTTTTTTTTAATTATTTTAATATAGAAATGAAATAATTCTAAAATATATAAGTTTTTAACTAATTTTTATTATATTTGATTGTTTTTTATATTTTTCATAATATAACCAAACATTAGAAAATCATTTTCCTTCGTATTTTTTTTCTTATTTTAGTACTCTTGAGAACTAAATATAGCCTTGATATGCAAAACAAAGGGAAATGAAGTCATGTTGTGATCATACAACATTAAATTCGATTTGATTATTAAATAGTATCCAATTATGACAAGGGCTAAATGAGTTACAATGTATTATCTAGTTAATAATTAAATTGTGTTTGACTTTATGTGTTTAATTATAATTTAGTTAAGTGTTTGACCTTTGACATGACACAAACATGACTAGCCAATATGAGTTGTCATCTACATCTCTACTAATATGCTATTTGTTTATTACAATTAAGAAACTGGAGAAAAACTTTGAGTGATAAAAATTTCTATGATAAATAGTAAATGTCACTTTAATTCCAATAATCTTTTCTCCCAATGCAATGTCTCAATGATTTGGAGGATAAAAAAGAATTTGTCTTGTCAATATGACTTTGAATTCCAAATTTTGAGCCAATTTCAATGCCTAGTCATGGGTTTAAAAGAAAATAAAAAATATGGAAATTAAAGTGGAATATAGACATGGTTTTTTACTTGTGAGGTGATGTTACAATAACTTATAATTACTTTGAAAGTGAATGTCATTGCATTGAAAATTGATATTAAATTTGACCAACTATCCATATGAATTGTTTTCAAAAGAGAGAGAAGTTATAAATATTTTGAATAAAAAAAAAACTATGATCATACTGTTAATGTGTCTATTTTTTTTTTAATAGAGATTATTATCTCATTTTGTAAAAATAAATTTCTTTATTTGTATAAATATTTTAGATCATTAAAAGAAAAAAGTTGTAACTTGAAGATAAATATGTAAAGTTTATAAAAGATAGTGATGTGGGAAAGAGTAGAAAACATCCATAGGAATGAAGACATGTGATTCAAAGTATAGATACAAATTAAGAATAAGGAAATATAAGATATTTTAAATTAAATAGTTGTACCTTCTTTTTTTAATCTTTTGTAATATTGTTTGTTGTAATAGTAGAATGATTGTTTCTATCCATTAGATGTAAATATGGTGAGACAAACCGTATTTAAAACCCTACATGCCTCATATTAATAATTTATTTTTTATCTTTGTATTAATGCATCAATAAATGGTATTGAAGAAATTACTAGTACAACAAAGGTTACAAGATTATAAGTGGGATCACTTTGATACAATGATGAGATAAAATAAATAGATGGGGTTATTGAATGCAAACCTCCATACATAAACGATATAATTAACTTGTTCAATATAAGTTCCTTGATGTAAAATATCAATTTTGTTTTCCAAAGTCTTTATGACTATTGGCCTTTCCATGGAATACCAAAGAAAAAAAAAACAAAACAAAAAAAAACCCTCCTTACCTGAGAGTTCATTTGAACCTTGTTCGAAGAAAAAAGTTTTATTAATCCAAACCCTATTGATTTATATATGGCCTATCATGGGACTATGAAGAGTTTTAAAACAACTCAAAGATAACAAAAAAATTGAGGTTAAATAGTGAAAACTGCATTAGATTCCAATAATAGTTTTTATGATATAATGTTTCATTGGCAGGTTTCATAAGAAAATGAATTATTCTATGAATACGACTTTTGATTCCAAATTTTGAATTTTCTAATTCCATAGTTTAGTGGTGGGTCTCGTAGAAATTGAAAGTTGTGGAAAAGTAGAATATGGACACAACTTTTTACTTAATGAGTAGATGTTATAACACCTTCAAGTAATTACCTTGAAAATAATAGGTCATTGCATTGAAAATGATATTAAATTTAATGGAGAGATTATTTATAAAAATATCATCATTTTTTAAAAGAATAATATGATCTTCCCATCGTCTCAGTTTGGAAAGCAATTTATGGTGGTGTTAGATTTTTCTTAATATTCTTGTGTGTGTGTGTGTGGCGCATATTGTAAGGTTTCAAGTTCCTTTAGAAATATGAACAACAATGAAGAGTTAGAAATTTTGAAACATTAACTACATAGTTAAAACCATGTTTAGATAGTTGAAATTCCTATAAAAAAAAATGAAAGAAGTTCAAATTTTATTTGATTATCTTAAAAAATAAAAGAAATTACAAATAATGAAAATTGTTTAGATTTTATATACTTTATAATGTTTACTCTTTATAGACAAAAAAACAAATACATTTTTTTAAGGTTCTGAAAATAATTAAACTTAAGCTTAATTTTTGTTTTTCTTGATTTTTAGTGCCCTTCATAATTTTCCTTTATAATATTTCCCACTTAATCCAAAACTTTCCAAGGTCTAAATTTCATAGGTGTTTCATCTTCTTTTTAATTAAGAAGTTTTGAATGTTTCAATTCAAATTCCACAATAAGGTAATAAAACCTTAAAATTAATATTACATCTTAGACGAATTAGGTTGACTTGGTAATCAACTTGAACCAAACCTGAATTAAAAAACATTCAGCCCTAACCTAACCAAATATTGTTACAGATAAAGAAAAGAAATAATAATGTTTCTGCTGAAACAAGTAAAAGGCGAACTGACTAAATATTGATCGTCTATCTTATTCAACCAAAAGGAACTGCCTTTATATAGTCTTATATATAACAAATAAAAGCAAGAAAATAGGCACTACATATCATGCCAAAACTAACACCTACAGACTAGGAAAATAATAAACTAACTTGTTGAACACAACAAGTTCCCAAAATACTAGGACAAAAGCTAGCAAACAACTTTTTCTCAACAAACTCTCCCTTAAACTGATGTGTTCAATCATACAGTTTAAAATACGTAGAATTCTCCCTCAAATTGAATCTTCTAGAGTGGAAACTCCAAGTAATTTCCTCACCTTCAAGAAGGCAGCCAATTTAAGGGGTTTAGTAAAAATATCAACAACTTGGTTTTCACTTATACAGTAGACAAGATCAATAACTCCATCATTGCTGAGTTCTCTTAAAAAATAATACTTCACGTCAATATGCTTGCTTCTTCCATGTAGAACGGGAGTTTTGGAGAGTTTGATGGTTGAGCTGTTGTCACAAAAAATTGTAGTAGCTCCCACTTGCTTGAGATGGAACTCTTCAAGAATTTTCCTCAGCCAGATAGCTTGACAAGCACAAGCTGTTGCTGCAACAAATTTAGCTTCAGTGGTGGACAAAGTGACAATCGGTTGCTTCTTAGATGACCATGAAACAACCCCTGTGCCCAGCATAAAAACATAACCCGAAGTGCTCCTCCTATTATCTTGATCTCTTGCATAATCGTTGTCAGTAAACCTAATCAAATCTGGCCTTTTACCCTTCTTGTAGAACAACCCAAAATCTTTAGTTCCTTGAAAGTAACGACAGATTCTCTTGGCAGCTAAAAAATGCAACTCTGTTGGATTCTCCATATATCTGCTAATTAGACTCACTGAGTGCATCATGTCTGGTCTTGTTGCAGTTAAATACATCAAACTACCCACAAATTGCTTATAGATTATGTTGTCCACCTTTTTTCCTTCGTGATCTTTGTTAAGCTTCAAGCCAAACTGAGTTGGTGTGCTAACACGATTACAATCCTTCATCTGAAACCTATTCAAAATTTCTTGCACATATTTCTTTTGAGAAATAAAAATTCCAATATCAGACTGCACCACTTCAATGCCAAGAAAATAATGCATCATACCAAGATCAGACATTTCAAATTCAACCATCATAGACTTCTTAAACCTCTCAAACATGACACTATCATTGCCAGTAAATATAAGATCATCTACGTATAAGCAAACAATGAGCATTTTCCCTCCATTACTAACTTTGACAAAAAGTGTATGCTCATATGGACATTTTTGAAAACCTTCTTTCAAAAAATAAGCCTCAATGCGACTATACCAAGCCCGTGGGGCTTGTTTTAATCCATAAAGAGCTTTCTTTAATCTATACACTTTATGCTCATTTTTAACCTTAATATAACCAGGAGGTTGATCAACAAATACCTGTTCCTCCAAGTTTCCATGCAAAAATGCCGATATGACGTCTAACTGGAAGATAGGCCATGAATTATGTGCTGCCAACTCGATCACCAATCTGATTATATCATGCCTTGCAACTGGAGCAAAAACTGCTTTATAGTCCACTCCAAACTCTTGCTTGATCCTTTAGCCACCAAGCGCGCCTTGTACTTGTCAACTTCACCATTCTCTTTCAACTTTTTCTTGTAAACCCACTTTACACCGATTGTTTTGTGTCCTTTTGGAAGTCCAGATAACTCCCAAGTATCATTTCTTTCGATGGCTGCAATTTCAGCATCCATGGACTTCAGCCATTTTGATTCTTTGACAGCACTTTCGAAAGTTGTAGGGTCACAATCTGAAAATAGAGCAAAATGAGTGAGTGGGTCTTCAGATTGATCAATTCCAGTTACCTCATAATCTGACATCCATGCTGGCCGCTTTCGAACACGATGAGAACTTAAACCAACTGCTGCTTCAACCTGTTCATCAAATTCTAGTGTTGTTGGTGAAGTTTTAGCAGTAGTAGGCGCTTCATTTGGTGGAATTTCAGCTGCTGGAATTCGTTGTTGTAGGGGTTGTTGTCTTTCTTCTTCATTTTCACCATCAAAATCAGCTTGTATTTGCTGTTTGGTAGTGTTGTCATCCCATTTCCAGAAACTTCCTTCATAAAAAATTATGTCACGACTTATGACAATTTTCTTGGTGATAGGATTGTACAATTTGTATGCTTTTGACATCTCACTAACACCAAGAAAAATGCATTTTTCTCCCTTCTTATCAAGTTTTTTTCTGTTTTGATTTGGAATATGAGCATATGCTATGCAACCAAAGATTCTGAAGTGGTTGACACTTGGTTTGCGTCCATTCCATGCTTCTTCAGGTGTCACGTTTTGAACAACTAGAGTGGGACTTCTGTTCAAAATGTGAATGCTCCAGATGACTGCTTCAGGCCAAAAACTTCTTGGGATATGACCCTTTGACAGAATAGTCCGCACCATGTTTAGAATTGTACGGTTCTTCCTTTCTGAAACACCATTTTGTTGTGGCGAATATGCTGCTGTAAGTTGCTTTTGAATACCATGGTTCTCGCAAAAATTTACAAATTCTTGTGAGTTGTATTCTCCACCACGATCACTGCGGAAAATCTTAATAGGTTTGCCTGCTTCTTTTTCGACCAGCATCTTAAAGCTTTTGAAAGTTGAAAAAGCTTCAGATTTCTCCTGCAAAAAATAAACTCAAGTTTTCCGACTATAATCATCAATGAACGTTATAAAGTAACGTTTACCACCATTGGATGTTGGATTAATGGGTCCGCATATATCAGAGTGAACTAGCTCCAACACCTTATTCGCTCTCCATGATTTTCCTTTAGGAAATTGATATCGATGTTGTTTACCAACAACACATTCTTCACAAATTTGAGAAGGAGTCTGAATTGGTGGAAGTCCAGTCACCATGTTCTTCTGTTGTAGCGTCTTTAGACCACCAAAATTCAGATGTCTGTAGCGAAAATGCCACAACCATCCCTCATCCATCAATTTTGCAGAGAAACAATTCTGAGTAGTGTTGTCTAGATACAGCGGGAACATCCGATTTGTAGTCATGTTGACTTGAGTAATTAAGCCTAATTTCTCATATTGGATGCAACAAACTCCATCTTTAATAAAAATCTCGTATCCCTTCTCTTGAAGTTGACCAACACTAAGCAAGTTGGTTTTTAAATCTGGAACAAAAAAGACATTAGAAATAATCTGATCAGATTTTTCTTTGGAGTGAATTCGTACACTTCCTTTGCCTATGTCAGAGACTTTGGAGTTGTCACCAAAAGTTACAGAGTTGCGAAATGTTTCATCCAAGTCCGAGAACGCGGACTTGTCCCCACACATATGATTACTACAACCAGTATCTATATACCACAAGTTCGGATGGGTGCCTTGATTCGCATGACACGCCATTAAAAGAGACACCTCTTCTTCCTTTTCTGCAAAGTTAGTTCTTTCTTCACCTTGTTTATTCATATTAGTTCGGCATTCAGACTTGTAGTGACCATACCTATGACATCTATAGCACTCCACATTGGACTTGTCTGTTGACCTTGATTTATATGTAGTTGAGTAGTTGCCACCTTGTCCTCTTCCTTGAAATCGGTTGTCTTGACGTTGGTGTCGGTGTTGATTTCCACGATCATAGTTTCCTCTGCCTCTACCTCGACTTCTACCTTGTCCTCTATCTCCTCTTGTCGCCAAGTGATTTTCTGTTGAGGCCTTCAAAGTTTGCTCCTCTTTCTCCTGCTGGTTAAATTTACACTCATGAACCAACAAAGAACTTTGTAATTCATCAATTGAAAGTTCATCAATATCATGAGATTCTTCTATTAAGCAAACAACAAAATTAAATGTTGGTGTCATGGATTGAAGAATCTTCTCAACTATGGTCACGTCCTCTGTCTTGTCCCCATGGATCCGCATCTTGTTCACGATCGCCATTGTTTGAGAGAAATAATCTGTAACTGATTCTCCCGATCTCATTCGAAGTGTTTCGAACTCCTTGCGAAGTGCTTGAAGCTGCTGCCGCTTTGCCCTTGCAGAACCTTGGTACTTCTTCTTCATGGAATCCCAAATATGTTTCGAAGTGTCTTTGAAAAGAATGGTTTCCAAGATTGAGCGATCAATTGCTTGGAAAAGATAATTATTTGCCTTGAGATCTTTCAACCGCTGCCCGTCTAGCTCCGTTCTTTGTGCTTGTGTCATTGTCGCATTATCTGTTGGTTTCGTAATTCCTTCAGAGACGACATGCCAATACTCCTTAGATCTTAGAAAGTTCTCCATTAACATGTTCCAATGATCGTAATGACCATCAAAACGTGGAATGGTTGGCTGCACAAAAGTTTCGAAGGCCATTGTTCTCTTCTACTGCTGCTGCAAAAAAAAAAGAGACTAGGTGAAATAAAAATGAAGCTACTGCTGTACGACTCTATCTCACACACTTCTTTTTGTTTTGTTTGGCACTCTCAACTTTACTTTTCTCACTCTCTCTCTACCATGCTCTGATACCACTGTTACAGATAAAGAAAAGAAATAATAATGTTTCTGCTGAAACAAGTAAAAGGAGAACTGACTAAATATTGATCGTCTATCTTATTCAACCAAAAGGAACTGCCTTTATATAGGCTTATATATAACAAATAAAAGCAAGAAAATAGGCACTACATATCGTGCCAAAACTAACACCTACAGACTAGGAAAATAATAAACTAACTTGTTGAACACAAGAAGTTCCCAAAAGACTAAGACAAAAGCTAGCAAACAACTTTTTCTCAACAAATATAGCCTCAAATATGAGGTGCTTAGTTCAAACTCAACTTATTTCTATATATTAAAGTTAGGCTTAAATTGACTCGGATATACTTGTAGTTGAGTTGAGTTGTTTAAGTTGTATGATCAGAGCTAAGTTTTGTAAGATTGAATTGGGGTGAACTCGTTCATAATGTTTATTTTTTTTAACTTCTTTTATATCATAATTTAAATAGCAAATAGGACAACATTTAAACATAATTAAAAAAAAAATGAGAATGAATTTATGTATCTTTCTAATAAAAATGAAATAATATAATTAAAATTTAATATTTTTTAAATACTAAAAAAAACATAAAATAGATATTATTATATAAAATAAAATAAATTACAAATATTATAAAAATATAAAATTAGGTTATATATGTATGTATGTATGAATGTATGTATAAAATAGTAGTGTGACGGGTGTTTGCTACTTGTTAAAAGTATTTTTGCTCATTTTTTAATTGAAATTAATAAAAAGAAAAAGAAATAAAATGTTTTCAAAAATATTAAATGCTTAACTAATATTATGCTAATGAAGTTTTTTGTTCTTTTTAATTTAGAGTTGTCTCATTCATATTTAAAGGTAAACTAATAGAACATTTAACCCCGATATTGTATCCATCTAGAATTTATCACCATTTTATTTTATATCATATCATAATTATATTAATTAGTGGCTTTAAGAAAAAAAAATATTTATATGTTAGACAACATGGAAAAGATATATTTTTTTAATGCTTATTAATAATTTTTCTTTCAAATTTTAAAACATGAAATATAAATTTTAACAATTATGAAAAACAATTTTTGAGAGTAATTTACGAAATTTTTTTTTTTTGTTTTTAAATATGTTTTAAAAATAACTTTATCTCATATATAGTACTTTATTTTAATCGTTCTCTATTTAAAATAACTCTATGAAAAGAAACGAAAATAATTAAAAGATTTATCTTAAAACATTTTATTTTTTTATTTTTATGAATAGAAAACTTTTTTTTTTTTTTTGTCAAATTGTGTCTTCTTGTTTTTGTTTTTTTAAAAAACAAAAAACTGTTTTAAAAAATAATTACCAACCATGATTGAACCCAAAGCCCGAAGCTCCCGTGGGGCTGGTTTTGGGCCTTTTAGGTTTGGGAAAAACAGTCGGGCCGGTTGAGCACAAATTCTTCTCTTTTAAGTCCAAAAAGCTCGTCTGAAGCCCAAACTTTCGGGTTGGGCTAGGAAGCTCCTGGCTTAACACAAATTCTTCTCTTTTAAGTCCAAAAATCCAGTCTGAAACCCAAAATTTCGAGTTGGTCCAGACGGACAGGCGGATATAAAATATAAGAAAATATATGATATTCAAACCCCAAGTTTACGAAATATGGAAAGCAATCATTAATGGGCAAAATAATATGAGAATTGTGCACTCTGTACTAAGTCAATTTTATCTGCCCAAATTGCCCCTAATGTCTGCTGTATTAGCATCCAAATAGCATCCACGTCCGTCTTAAATAAAAATAAATAAAAAATTGTGAAACTTGTTAATTTCATAAAAAAAAACCACTCGACCCGACAAAGAAATGGAAAAAAAAAAAACAAATTCTTTGTTTGAATTGGAAAAAATTCCCAAATTTGATAATTCTCCATCCCTAATTTGTCTCTCCCAAATCTGAACATTTGGTTGTTCCTTTCTCTCTCTCATTTTAGCAAAAAAAAAAACCTTAAGCCGAAATTGGAATAGACATATAACTTTCTTCTCAGAAACTCCCGTAGCCCTAAATCTACATTTTAGTTTGTCAACAACCAAATATGAGATTTTCCCTAAGTCGAAATCTAAAAAACTTGTCATTTAAGAAGGTCATTTGAAATCTGAATCAGCCAAAACCTTCACATCCAACAAACCAAACTGACATTTTCTCAGATTTCCCTTTACTTCGTCCTTTCAAAGTTTGGGAACATTTCTCTCCTTCATCTTCATGTCTGCAATCAACTAGAGCAAAGAATGTGTTTAAAATTGAAAATTTTCACACATTTCAAAGAGAAAACCATGAATCGAAAACCTCAATCTACATTTTTCTTTTTTGTGCACTTTATGAAGAAGCAAATGGAACACTTCATGGTAACAACATCCAATTAAAAAAAAACAAAAACAAAAGGCTTGAGGAGGCAACATTGTGATTCAAATTCTGGTTAAAAAGAGTGAACCCGAACGAAACACCAAATGTGAAATATTGGCTTCATGAAGAAGAAATCTCTTTTTCGTCCAATTAGGTTGCATTTTGGCCTAACCCCTACTGGAAATCTTAAGGTAATTAATTTTTATTTAGTGTTGTTTTGTTTGTTTTGTTTTGTTTTTTTTTAAATAGAGCACATCAGCAATTGTGGAGTGGTTGTTAGACTCCGAAATTTGTGTGCAGTGGTGAGGCGATAGCTTCATGCGCAGGTGGATTTTGGACCGCATGATTGTAGGCTCAATCCTTGTTTTTTTTACTATTTGGACATTGGGGTATTTGGAAATGTGAATGTTGCACCAAGGGTAACTTCCTTGATGTGTTACAATGGTTATTGTTAGATAGAATGAAGAAAATATGATACTCTTTTGTTTTTGTCATGGCATGAATGTCGTGAAATATGAATTTGATAATGTTTGAGTAACATTATAAGGTAATGTTTGTAAAGGTAGAATAAAGAATGATAAATGGGAAGTAATGGCATTTTCCATTCATTAATTTGTTTAGATTGTTTTTTAATATGAGAATATGAATGATGTATTCATTTTGATGGGAAACTACTCACACTCCTACTAGAATTTTGATTCATCTCTTCTATATAATATTATGATTCAGTTCCATTGGCATTCCAATTCCCGTATGTCAAACACATCCTACATGCTCTACGTCAAGTCATAAGGCTATTTATGGTTTTATACCTTAGCACACCTTGGCTTGTAACCTTTGTGAACCTTTGCAATGTGCTTGGGCATCATGTTTTTCAATTTTAGTGAGTTTGTTTACCTTAGGTGTAAGCACTGCCTGACTGAACCTTAGGTACTACCTTAGTAACCCTTAGGTACTATCGTAATGAACCTTAGGTACTACCTTAATGTACCTATTACCTTAATGTCCTATACATATTACCATTGTGAAACCTATAGCCCTACCCTAGAACACCTTAGGTACTACATTTGTGAACCAACTATATTACTTTGTCAATACTACGTACTACTCATGTTCAATCATAGGATGTATCTTTTGCATTCAATTACATCCTCGTTTTAAGATGAATCAAGAAATAAGTAGATAATACACAATTTCCTTAATTGAGCATGACATTGTTATGTTGTAATGGCATAGGTGAACATATGACCTTAGGCAAATGGCAGATTGGCCATGTGGGTAAATGTACCTAAGATAGTACATAAATGTTCCTACGGTACTACCCTACTGCAGCTTGGGGACTACCTATGTGAACCTTAGGTATTACCTTAATGGAGCTTGGGTAGTTGGTTGGTGAACCTTAGGTACTTACTTTATCAATCCTCCGTAGGAGCTTTCTTGAGCATAAGACGTATTTTTGGCATTGAATTCCATTGTAATTTGATAATTATTTGCTATATGTCGAACTTTTGAACTCAGTACACAATTTTATGAATTGTAGATGGGATTAATATGTTCTAAAATGATTTCTAGCATGTTCTCCTTAGGTACTACCCTAATGCACTTTAGGTACTATCGTCATGTACTTTACCTATGGAACTTAATGCATCGTAGTTACTATCTTATTACTCCTTAGGTAGTAAGGTCTATTTGGTTGCTCTTTTTAATGCACATTGGATAAATGTTCCACTTTTGTACTAAAGACACATTTCATAAAAACTGCATGCTAGATTGGAGCATGGCATTATTATGTTATAATTGGTTAGTCAATTGGTAACTTATGTAATCATAATAGTATGAAGGTACTACCTGAATGTACATTAAGTACTACCTTAACGTACCCTAGGTATAACTTTAATGTCCCTTAGGTACTACCTTAACGTACCTATAGTACTACATTAACGTACCTACGGTACTACCTTAATGTGCTTTAGATACTACCTCAATGTCCCTTAGGTACTACTTAAATGTACCACATTATCTCCACATTTGGGAACCTTAATGATGCAACTGAGCACAACTTGGATACTAGTTTCGTAAATGCTCCGTGGTTACTTTGTGAATCCTAGGTACTACCACGGTCAATCAAATGATGTATCTTTGTCATTCAATTTCATCCTAGTTTGATACAGAACCAAGCCATTTGGCTGAAAATGTTAGTTTCTTTAATTGAACATGACATTATTATGTTGTAATAGATTAGGCATCATAGGTTCTATCTCACTACTCCTTAGGTAGTAAGGTCCATTTGGTTATTGTCCTTAATGCACGTTGGAGAAATGTTGCAATTTTGTACTGAAGACACATTTCTTTCATTCCATTACAGATTGGATCATAGCATTACTCTATCTTAATTGGTTAGTCACTTCGTATCTGATCTAATCATAATAGTGTGAAGGTACTACCTGAACGTACCGTAGGTACTACCTTAACGTATTATAGGTACTACCTTAACGTACCGTAGGTACTACCTTAATATCCCTTAGGTACTACCTTAATGCACTCTATGTACTATGCCATTTCATTGTGATTTTGGTAATTTTTGGTATTCAATTGTTGTCATACATGTGTCAATGATAAGGATTTCAATGATTGTGCACATTACTTTTTGTTTTCCATGTTATGGGAAATTAAGGCAACGATTTTTTTTGTTAGCCCACCAAACATGAGAACAAAAAAATGAACTCTTGATCTATGTCACATGTCAGACTCATTTCACATTTTTCTTTCATCATGTACCTGCCTTCAATGCACTGTATATGGCCAAGCATTGTGGACTAGCCAATGTTGATGCCATGTAGTCCCTGTACATAGATTTTCATCCACATCTCTCTATTACTATATAGATATGTATACAATTATTTGGTACTATAATGATGGCATAATTTTACATGATAACAAATATCTGTGGTATACAACACTTTGAACCTTTTTCCAAATATGCAAATTTTGTTTAAACTCCACATTTGTTGGGTTTTCTTTCTTCATTTTTGTACCCTTGTTGTATTTGCAACTTTGCTAAACCAATGTTAATTGCTTTTTTAATAGGTATACACCATCCAAGTCATCTCCAGATTGTCATTACAGATTGAATGCAAAGACATCTTCTCCATGAACCATTATAGTAGCTTCCAATTCTTGTTGCCACTCTATCATCGTCTGCTCCTAATATGCTTGCATTTCTGCCTTTTTGGACCAATGAATGCAGTGACAATGAGAATACTAAGTTAACCTACCTAGATGATGCTAGTGGTTTTCATTCCCAAATGACATTTTACAGTTTCCTATAATTGGAAGACATAACAAAATCAGCCATAAAGCGAACCGGTTGTTTTATGCCTTTCTATCAACATCGTCCATCCTCAAGAACCTGTTTGGGCTTTATGTATAATTTGCATAAACCTATATATATGCATATGAATATTTCTACTGCACTAATTGAACTACTATATAAAATATCCAGAAGCACATTCAACTACTACCAAGGCCAGACTCTAATTATCAATGTTGTTCTTGTAAGAGTTGCCTGTAATTCTGTTAGGTTGAACACAAGCAAAAAAATTGTCATCCTTCCAATTTATCTATGTTATGCATATGTGCTTGTAATTCTGTTAGGTTGAACTCTAGTGAGCATAACTTACTTTCAAATAGAATGAAAAAATTTACTACTCTGACTGCTTGTTTGCATATGTGGACAGTAATTCATCAAACATGTCCTACTATCTTCAAACAAATGGCATAGGCAGAGCCTTCCATACCATTCATCAAACACAGGGGAAATGAAAATGAAACATACTCCTTCACTACATATGGCATATAAATGCTTACATGGCAAAATTATTACTTTCCAATTCTATATTAACTAAATTTGTTCTGATTTTTTGTCATCATCATTTAAGTCTAATTTATTTTCATATGTGCTCTCCTTAGGTCTTGCCTGCTTTGCCTCATTTGTTTTAGCACTTTCAGATTGTATTTCTCCAGTTTCTGAATTCAATTCTCCATCTCTAGCATTTTGTTTCCCATCTTCGGAATTTTCTTCGTTGTGTACCTGAAAAAGGAAACCGAAACCAATCCAAAATCAAATAACCTAAAGTGGAATCTCCTATGATTAGTTTCACTTAAGCTATCAAAAAGTGTAATAGGGCCATCGAGTAAAAACTCAAATAAATTTGAAGTGGAAACCAAGTAAAGGCAGACTGAACTATAGGCCACTGAGCAAGAGCAATTAGGAGCATGATCTTTAAATCCACAACTCTCATATCAAACCAAAGTACAATTTCATGTGAAATTCAGTTAATTTTTATAAAATTTTAGGCATTTCAAACTTTTATTTTTCAATCAAACACAAAATTGGCAACGTTATAAATTCACGCTTTATACTTAGTAAATTTTAAAGATAAACCTGACATCAATAATTAAATAAAATTATAAATAAGTCAATTCATTTTCATATTATATGGAAGAACGTTGAAAGATATTTAAAAATTTTTCCCCGATGTGGAATACAAATTTGTTTGTCTTTTAAAGTGGAATCCTTTCTAGCCAAACCTTTTTCAATTCATTTTTCACAGTTCAATTCATAATAAAAGAAAATATAAGTTCTATGAAATACCACAACTTACTTGACTACTTTCAAACGAAAAACTACACGTCATTCTATGAAATACCCAAATTTTACATTTTTAAGGTCTGTTAAGTAATCACAATCCACACACCTGCACTAAGGTAGTACCTACGGTTCACTATGGTGGTTCACTAAGGTAGTACCTAAGCATGGTTAAGGTACTACTTAAAGTCCAGTAACAACAATAGCAAAGGTCAACATACTAACCATACAATCCCTAACAAACCTTTAGTGGTTTAGTAATGGACTAATAATATAGATTTAAATTTCAGGTATAACCTTTGACCAGGTAACCTCTGTTGAACAAAAAGAAGTTTGCCATTTAATTGATACTCCAAACTTCCAAAATTCTTAAAATATGAGGAAATTATAGAATGAACACTTTTCCGTGCATGTCTCATTTGAGCATAAATAACTAAAGGGAAGTTATTTCAAACATGACATAGTCTAGAGTGCCAAAATTCTCTACACCACAATAAAGTTGCATAATTTTCAAGAATTTCAACTTATTTTTCCCAAATCCAGTGCCACTAAGGAAAAGGCAACCAACGTATAGAATGAACAACTTGTTAATTATCATGTTATTATGAAAGTAAACAGTCAGCATTCTAGCTGTCAACAACAAGATTTGTATGGTCAATCACTCTCACATTCCAAATCAAATTTACGATAGGAACGAACCTATTATACATTTAATGGTCCTTCAAATAATTGATTGGAAAAGTTAGAAAAACAATTCAAAGTAAAGATTCAAGTTGTTTGTTCAAAACACAACTTCATTAATAGGATGTAATTTGTAGTCATAACATTCTAAAAAGTTAGGTTATATACATTCGATAAGCGTTACTTCAAACAAAGTTACGTTGATAGAAAGAATAGAAACATTAAAATTAGAAGATTACTTTTGGGACCCATTTCAATATTTACCATTCCCTATTGCCGTAATGAATAAGCTAGTTCTCATAAACATCTATAAACCTCAACGATTGAAAAAAGTAACAACAAGATATAACAAACCATTAAGCACAAAGCTGAACTTAAAATTCTAGTAAAACAACATGCAAAAAAACAAGCTCATATGGATATGAGCAAATAAACCAAGCTCAAATGATTCTCAACAAAACTGTTCAACTTCTAGTTCACAATAACTATTAATTAAGGCAACTCCTCACAATACTAACAACTGTAAGAAAAACCAAATTTATATCATCTAACTGCATGCTTAACCCTTCCTCTATACCCAAGATGTGCAACCTTATTCGAAGTTATGTTTGTTTGATGAGAAAAGATAAAGGACCTCATAAAACTGTTTTAATTTAAAAATTTTGTTCACCTCAAAACGTTTATAAAGCTACCATTACATAAACCTAAAAACACAAATCCAAAAAGTAGTTAAACAACATTTATTCAGAAAGTAGTTATAAACCTACCATTATATTAACCTAAAAAGGCAAATCTACTCAAACTACCTTTTCATTTCTACTCAAATCTACTCTCATATATACCATTAAAATTGAAAGAAAATTTCCATCAACTAGTAGTAATACAACTGAACCAATTTCCCAAAAAATATCATGACAACACAATTCCTGGAAAGCCAAAAAATAAAAAATAAAAAATAAATAATACTTTTTTCTCTAAATACAAACATATCTTTAACTGAAACAAATTTATCATATATTTCATTTTACTGAAAATGAAGCAAAATACAAGAAACCCCAAAATAAAACACTTGAAAGCCTAAGATGTTCGTACCATCCAAACAAACCCATAAATGAAAACTCACCTGTGATTGATTAATCGGAAAACACGCATAAAAGGGAAAACTCCTGTTCCATTCGAGAAACCTTAACAAAATTCCAACTTTGATGATGCAATAAGAATATATGCCTCCCGCTCGATTTACTTCAAGGTATTGGGAATATGGGCATCAACTTCGGCTACTCAGGACGTTAAGAGACAAACATGTTCAACTAATCAAGATGTTAAGAGACAAACAAAGAAGTTTGAGAATCCGAGAAGATGGGTATCAGTTCAGTTTATTGGACGTAAAGGTTTTGGCCGATTCAGATTTCAAATGACCTTCTGAAATGGCAAGTTTTTGTGATTTCGGCTTAGGGAAAATCTCAGATTGGTTGCTGAAAAACTCAAATGCAGATTTAGGGCTACAGGAGTTTTTGAGAAGAAAGTTAGATGCTGATTCCAGTTTTGGCTCACGGTTTTTTTTTGCTAAAATGAGAGAGAGAGAAATGAACAACCAAATGTTCAGATTTGGGAGAGGCAAATTAGGGATGGAGAACTATCAGATTTGAGAATTTTTTCCAATTCAAACAAAGAATTGGTTTTCTTTTTTTCCATTTCTTTGTCGGGTTGGGTGGTTTTAATTTTATGCAATTGACAAGTTTCACAATTTTTTTTTTAATTTTTATTGAAGTTTGACGTGGAGGCTATTTTGATGAAGCATACATCGGGCCAATTTGGGTAGATAAAATTGACTTAGCACAGAGTACATAATTCTCATATTATTTTGCCCATTAATGATTGCTTTCCATATTTCATAAACTTGGGGTTTCAATATCATATATTTTAAGTTTCCCAAATAAATATCTCCGTAATATAATTATTGTTACGACAGTGGAATCTGAGAAAAGGCAGTTAGTGTACTACAATTTTGATCTTTTGCAGCAGCTGAATGTAGACTACAAGGAGAGTGAGAAATGGACGGGCAAGGCAAGGTGGTGTGCGTGACCGGAGCTTCTGGGTACATAGCCTCATGGCTTGTGAAGCTCCTTCTCCAACGCGGCTACACCGTCAAAGCCACAGTTCGAGACCCAAGTCAGATCTCTTCCCAATTACAAAACTTCTCATTCCCGAATCCCACTTGCTATTATCCCCAATTTTCTTCTTTCTTTATTGTTTCAGTACTTTTCAAGCATAATGTTAGTTTTATGCATGTGGGTGGGCCATTATTTAGCAGTGTGAAGCTTAGATTGAGTGGTATTTTGATGGGTCTTTATCCTTTTTCCTTTTCCAGAAGTTTAATCTGTGATTGAAAGTCAATATTCAGTACTCGGGTCTTTGTGTTGTCCTAATTTTCTTGGAATTATACTCTCTACATGGTTCTACAGGGCAAATTGATCGAGTTTATGCTATTAAAAATGATTTCAGATACTTTCAGAATCAACCCATCTCAGATTCTGCATGTGTTCCTTCTTAATTACTATTATTCTTGTATAAAAATTTGCATTTAATTTACAAGACACTGGGGAGGTCTAAAAAAGAAAAGCAAAGGGAAAGAAAGATTTTCCTTCAGCCATACCTAATTGTTTTGGAACCAAAAACTCTAAATATGGGCCTGTGTTCTTTTTGGAAACCTATTCTTGAAAATAATTTCAGAGAAACGAAGAAAATCAACAAATTTTTGTACAATTATTTGGCTTTATTGCAAGCTTTTGTTGTTATACAAACAAGACAAGAGGACAGTTTAGGTCTTCATTTTGTTTCTTTGCTGTTCTTCGGTTTCCTCTTGAATGCCTTTAGCTCTATTCTATTGTTAGTATTTCAACAAATTGTACATCACAACTGAAGTTTCTTGCACTTTGAAAATCCAATCATCTTGCATAAATGATCCAAAAGCTTGCAATTGCAGTTGAGAAAATGACTACTCTACACGCCCCATCCATTTTACTTCAATCCCCATTCTTTTAAGAAGAGCATAGTTGAACTTCTTAATATTCTAGTCATGCTTCCACTGTATACTCCTTCTGTACTAGGGTTTCCCCATTTGGGGTTGTTTTTTTCTATCACATAATATATGTTCTTACCAAAATAAAGTTTTTGTAAGCTTTCATTCTTCTTATTTCCATTTAACATGCAAGTTGTGCTTATATATGCCACAGATGATCCAAAGAAGACAGAACACTTGCTTGCACTTGAAGGTGCTAAAGAAAGGCTTCATTTGTTTAAAGCAAACTTACTTGAAGAAGGATCCTTTGATTCTGTGGTTGATGGATGTGATGGAGTATTTCATACAGCATCCCCAGTTGTGCTGATAGTTGACGATCCCCAGGTTTATCCTATATTGGTTCCATTCGCATACTGTAAAATTTAGCATTGTCTATATTCTTTTCCAATCAGTTACTGATCTTGAAATTACTAACTAATCATGAATTGTTAATTTGCATGATTCTTCTTTCTGTATGTGGTTTCTTCAACTGATCCAATGGTAGTGAATGCTGATTTCACTAAACCAATACAATGGTGGAAAAGAGAGAAACTGATATTGGATTTTTTATATTCTGCTTATGTGCAAAAATATTGAATAGCTTTTTTTTTTTTTTTTTTTTTTTCTTTCTTTCTTTCATTCTCCCCCCTAATCCTTCTTTTCTCCACTTGTTATGCTTGTTCAAAAGAAGATAAAGGCCCTTTGTCTTGCATCAATAAGAACCAAAAACCCTGTGAATATTTATTTAGGAATGTATAACTTCCTTGACAGCAGCATGGGAATGCTCACACCGTAACAAGGCTATTCCAATGGAAATTTATGGTGGCTGATCCAAACACTCCTTGTGCTTTTTTTTTTTTGATAGGCAAAAGAGCAAAAGACATGTTAAAGAGCCAAAAAAAAGGCTACACCAAGTACATAGGAAGTACGCATGTGCACACCAAAGAAAAAACACAAAAACCCTCTTCTTAATGGCAACCTAACCAATCGATAAAATCAATCATATAAAAGGACTCTTGCGCTAGACCCCCTTTGGTCCATTCTAAAAAGTTACAAAGAAAAGAGAATTTTAGCTCGTGATACGAAAGCTCAACATTATCAAAAGCCCTTCTATTCCACTCTTTTCAAATAGTCCAAAACAAACAAAGAAGTGCAACATTCCACACCTTTTTTTTCCTCCTCCCAATGGATCGGCTATGCCAACTAAGAAGTGTTGCTTGGACTGAGGTATGCAACATCCAAACCACTGCAAACAAGGAGAAAACTAATTGCCATAACAAACTAGCCTTAGAACAATGAAGAATGATGTGATTGCAAGATTCCTTCTCATCTTTACATAAAAAGAGTTTGTTTACCAAAGTCCAACCTCTCTTCAAATTGTCCATAGTTAGAATCCTCTTCCAAGTTGCTTCCCAAAACAAAAAAAAACTCACTTTTATTGGAGCCTAAGAATTCCAAATAAGCCTTGTCGGGAAAGAATTTGAACCCCTCTGAACCATCCCATCATAGAAAGATTTAACTAAAAATTGGCCTCCCTTTATAGCCATCCATACCACCTTGTCATCCATCTCCCTTCTCATTGATTTGCCATGCAAACGCAAAAGGAGTGCTTCAACATAACCTAACTCTTAATCTTGAAATTCCTTACAAAACAAGGGTTCCAACACCGCTCAAAATCAATATGCTTCCAAACATCACATACCCAAGCCTCCTTTGAAGTGGCTACAGGAAACAAAGAGGGGAAAGAGGTACTCAAAGGGGTGCCCCCACACCAAATGTCCTTCCAAAACCTTACCCTTCTTCCATTACCCAAATCATAGGAAATCTTGTTTTTGAAAGAATCCCATCATTTCCTTATAGCCTTCCACAATCCTATGCCATGACCCTTCCTTGTCTCCAAAGAGCACCAACCTGCTTCTTCTACCCCATTCTTACCAATGATTTCTTTCTTCCACAAGGTCTCCCCTTCTGACATGAACCTTCAACTCCATTTTCCTAAGAGAGCCTTGTTCAAAATAGAAAGATTTTGAATGCCTAGCCCTCCCTCCTTTCGCTTTTGGCTTACAAACTTGTGCCAACTCACTAAGTGAGGCTTATTTTCAAGAGAACCCCCCTCCCCAAAGAAAGTCCTTTTGAAGTTTTTCCAATTTACAACAGACCCTTCTTAAAATAACAAAAATGGACATGAAATAAATGGGTAGGCTAGACAAGGTACTTTTGATGAGAGTTAAACACCCCACCCCCTTGGACAAGCTTTGTTTCTTCCACCTTGTGAGCTTTCTTTCCATCCGCTCTCACCAAAGTCCCTCAAATTGTTGTCGATTTAAAGGTAGCACCCAAAGGAAGCTCAAGATACTTCGAAGGTAATGACCCCACTTTACACCCCAAAATATCCACCAACTCCTCCATTATTGGAACCCTTCCAACTAAGATTAGCTCACTTTTTTCAAGGTTGATCTTGAGCCCAAAAATTGCTTCAAACCACATCAAGACTTAATGAAGATGCAATAGTTGGTCCTTAGAAGCCTCACAAAAAAATCAATGTGTCATCCGCAAACAAAAGATGAGACACCTCCACTCCCTTGCCACCTCTACTTCCTACCTTAAATCCTAAAATAAACAAACCAACCCCATCCCCCCAAAACAAACAAAAACTCCTTGTGATTATCTTCAAGAGTGGAGAGTTATAGCATTTTAACTGACAACCACTGCCTCAAGGTGACTGAAGATGCATTCCACAAAATGTTAGACAAGTTGCTTATGATTTTCTCCGGACCCTGAATGCTATAGGTATAAGAAATAGGTAAATGTGCTTACTAATAGTGGATGCATTCCACAAAATGCTAGAGAAGTGGTTGTTTCCTTCTCTCTATCTCTTTCCTTACCTCCTTCCTCACCTCCCTCACCTTCCCAAATTCCCTTTTCCTTTATTTTCTCAAACAGCTCAGTTGCTCCACATGATTATTTTTTTAAAAATAGGAATGCTTCACAAGATTCATATATTACCTCGCTAATTTTAGTTAGTTAGGCACTGCCCCTTAAAAGCTCAATTAAGTCTGCATGATTATACCTTTGATGTAGTTATGAATACAAGGATCATCCATAACTCCTCCAATTGCATGACATATTTGCTATATTATTGATTCTAAATTGGCACTGTCATAACATGATCAGCAAAAAAATAAAAATAAAAATAATAGTTACTTCTAGAATTTGATGGATGAACCTTATGACTATGTTTGGTTCCTAGAAAATTTGAGGCAAAATGCAAGGGAAAGAAAATAGAAAGGAAAAGTAGAAAGAAAGAAAAATTGAAGGAAAATTAAAAATAGATTTAAAGTCAAAAATTATTTTTATATGTTACTTCAAACTTATTTCACTTATTTTAACTATTGAATACAAAGATTAAATAATTTGAAAATTCATAAGTTTCTAATTAGTCTTAATTATATTTGTCTTTCTTTGGTATTTTCTATAGAATAATCAAACATGAAAAAATTATTTTCCTTAGTGTTTTTTTTTTAGTACTTTCCGAGAACCAAACATAATCTATTGAGTTTGTCTATGATGATTGGCATGGGTTATTTTGTTTAGGCTCATTCACCAACCAACTGGTTTGTGGTGAACCACTATACTTCTTTTCCAATTTTATTTTATTTTATTTTTTTGGTTCATTTTAGGTTTAAAGAGATTTTATTTTATTTTATTTATTTATTTATTTATTTTTTATCATAATTCATGTGTAACCGCATTTCCTTTGTCACCATCACCATGTGACTCCATATAGTGGTTGGGAGAGTTAGATGCTGGAACAGTTATGGAATAACTCCATCAATGTTGTGCATCTTTCTTTGAAATGTAGGAATGTGGATTTTTTATTTATTTTATTTTTTAAATATCTCCTTCTCATAAATAGGTATGGTACGCCCAACAACATTTTATTTTATCAAAATTCTTTGATAACATAGCTTATCAATATGATTAAATGATCATAATGTATCTCATCAACCTGATTTCATATTACACAATGGAGCCTAGATTTTGAAGTTCTCTCAGTTACAAAGGGAAATCTTGTGTTGATGTAATGGCAGATATTGTTTTTTGTTGTTGGGATTCCTCAAGAGTTTGGGAGGTGGGAGGAGTCCTAGAGGGAGAGCACTGTGCAGAGAGACCAACTTAGCTGGCTAATGGATTATTCGGCTTCAGAGAAATGCTTGGATACTTAAGAACATGAGAAAATCTTTCATTGACTTGTGTGCTAATGTCTATTATCTCACAACTCTTTGAATGCTTGTCACTGTAGAGTTCTTTAGGTTGCCTTTAATGTATATACATTCTTTTTTGGATTGGAGATCAATATGCCTTTCCCGTCGGAGAGTGGTTTTGTGCTGGAGGAGGCACTGCCTGTGCTATTTCTAGACTCCTGACTGTGGCCAGTCCACTCTGCACTTTTTTCAGTTTCCGGACACAACATGTTATACAATTAACATACCAGCTTCTATGTGATCGAATTCAGCTCCACCTCAATCATTGTAATTAGCAGCATGCCAACAATCACAGTGTGGGCACCAGTTTTTAGTTATTCACCTGCCTTGCTTTTCTGGTGAAGTCAGGCAGCATCTTTTCATTTCAGAATGTGGCATGCTGTTGTTTGTGACTTTTTGGCCATAAGAGCAATTGTGGATGGCCCTTCAATAGACAAAACTTTATAGGTGTGTGTTTGTGCCAAATCAAGGGTCAAGTTATGAATGAAAATATGAAAATGAAAAGAGAAACAGAGCAAAAATTCATTTTACCATGTCTCTGTTCTTTCCATGAGGGATTAGGCTTGTACCTCTTTGGAAGACTCAGAATCTCCTTTCGGTTTTTCAGTGGCTCCTTTCTCCTATGACCCGTTCAAGAATGCTACTTTATTGTGGACCTTCTATGCCTTTATTGAAAAAGAAAAAGTGATAAGATATTTCAACTAGTTGAAAATAGAGGACCCTAAGGCCTGAGATAGACCGATGCTAGATAGAAAATACATATGTACGGATATTCAAACTTACCTAGAAGAAATAGAAGCAAATGATACATGATAAGTTAGTGTCAAAAGGTGAACTAAGTCTTCCACTAGATAGTGTACTTAGATGTCAAAAATGTAGTGGGCTCTTTAGCCTCATGGTAGCCTAAAGCTCAAGTTTGGTTGATGTTACCTGGCAAACTCGAGACAGATGGAAATTTCCAGCCTTTTACAGGTCCATAGATGTGTGATTATTAGGGCTTTTTAATGTCATTTGTGATGGGGTTTGCTATTGATGTGATGCAGAGGTCCTGAAACTATTAGAAGGGATGTAAATCTGGAGAAAGAGTTGGATGTTTATGATCTTATGGGGAAGGAGAATTGAGCAATGGTTCTCTCTTGCATGTCACTGGGTCAAAAAGGGTCAGGGAGATAAAACCACCACTTGTGGAGGATAGTGGATCTTTTTAGAGACATTGGCTGATCATTTCTTGAAAGTTTAGATTGAGAAATCAAGAAGATGAGAGGCTGATTAAGAGAGAAGTCATGTCCTATGCCAACTTTGTTTGAGTGAGCCATATCATATACTTCTACCTGGGGTTAATCTTTAAGGCTGGAGGGTTCATTGTCTCTTCATTTTTTTCCCTTTATTTTTTTTCCCCTTATTGAATCATGTTCTTGTACATCTATTTGTTTGAAGGATTTCTCATCCTTCCTTGTAAATAACTGTTTGCATAATATTATCACACAAAAACATAGATCATAGACAAGCTGAGAATTTCTTTAGGATCCATAATGTGATCTTATGTTTGCTTCTATACATAATTATTAGCTTTTAATTAGCTTATCTTCATTGGACTACTTATGTGGAGATTTGTTTTATCTGTTTCTCCGTGTTTCAGGCACAACTAATTGACCCAGCACTAAAAGGAACAATGAGCGTTCTAGGATCTTGTGCAAAAGTTCCATCTGTCAAAAGAGTAGTTGTAACATCATCTATGGCTTCAGTTGCATTCAATGGGAAACCTCTAGCTCCTGATGTGCTAGTTGATGAGAGTTGGTTTTCAGATCCAGTTTTCTGTGAGAAATCAAAGGTTGCTTAAATGAGATGATATCACATGCTATCTCTGTTGCATGTTCTTGTTTGTGGCTTTACAAAATGTTTTCTTTTCATGGCTCCACTTCTTTTACCCTGCAGAAGTAGCTGCCAATTTGTCATGCCCTCTTGTTTTTACACTTCTGCTAGCCAGCTTAGGGTTAAATAACATGATGGGAATGAGAGGATTATCCCTTTATTTTGCTAAGCCTGCCATTAGATTAAATAATCCTTCCATGTATGTCTAATATTTCACTAATACAGTGTTGGTAGCTGTCTGATCCATAAAGTCGCATTCCTCAAACAAGAAATTAAATGAGAACTCTAATTTGGATATTATATGAATGAAATGGATGTTAATCTCTGATTGTCTTACTGTCCATTAAACATGATGGGCTCAGAAACATGGGTTGACAAAACAGTTGTGACATATCTAATTAGTTTTAATGTGAGTGTGTATGCCTGCACAGCCTCCTATTGATTTTGCTTGGGTTCATAAGTTCATTGCTTGTTCTCTATGTTCCATTATCTACTAGCAATACATAGAAATGCTTCTCACTATATATTTTCAAACATGTTGGTTTCTACTAGCTATGGTATATGCTTTCAAAGACATTAGCTGAGGAGGCTGCTTGGAAGTTTGCAAAAGAGAATGGGATTGACATGGTTACAATAAATCCAGGGTGGGTGATTGGCCCTCTCTTACAGCCTACTCTTAATCTAAGTGTGGAGGAAGTTCTGAAGCTACTAAAAGGTACTCTTCTACAATTAATGAGAATCTCTTTTTTATGTTTATCTTTCTACTCCAGTAGCAATACATGCTTCACTTCAATATTGAGTCAACTCTATCCAACAGCCCTGCAAATGACTCAGAAGTTTAAATCAAAACTTATCAATAAACCGTCACAAGACTCTCACAGTTCCACATAAAAGGACTACATATGCATTTTGATATATGCTGACTAATCTTCTAACATTAAAAAATTGTTCTCTCCTCTGGTCATTATAGTTATATCGCCAAGATACTCATTTAGGGGATTTGCATATGAGATTAGATGAAGATATATTTAGTTTTGGCCTCCTAAGCCAGACTGGTTTGGAAGGACCCCTGGACTGTGAAAGGACTGAAAGCATGCGTATGCAATTACTATCCTGAACTTGAGGTATATTTACATGCAAGTTCAAGCCAAGGGCAAGAACTTCTTAAATAACCCATTAATCCTTTTGATCTACCCCATCTAAATATTACTGCAGCTCAACATAATTAGCATAAAGTGGGGGTTCCCCGCATCCAACTCCATTGCAAATGAGTTGTTCATGTGCAACTCACTTGATCAGTATTTTTATAAACTTCTACTAACTTTTTTGGACTATTTTACAGATCTTAACATTCTCTAAACATTTAGAATCATTTCTAGTGGCTTTATAGGGCAATATCATGTTACTTTATTGACAACTCTTACAATAATCAATACTACCTTAACAGCCAATATGGTTTGTTTCCTCACTAGCCAACCTCTTCTGCCTCCAACTAACCTCCCCTGTATCTTGCTTCAATTATGAGGGTGTTGCCATTAGGTTGAGCATTGGACGTATGATAAACCTGTGCCTTGATGGTTGTACTCTGATTCATGGATCCAGACCGTAGTAATTGGGATTAGACTTGTTGGTAGTTGCTTTAGTTCAATGCTTGCAATAACCAAAGTAATTTGTCGTGCTGCTTTAGAACCGTTCGATCTTTCGTATGAAATAAGAAAGGTATTTTGTACAAAATAATGTTTTCACTTGTAATTTCCAACATTACATAAAGTGATAAATATAAGTGTATTTGCTAAGTGTGATTGCATCATTTTCTAAGCATTTCTGTTTGAGACAAACAGTCTAAGACAAAAATGTGTGCTTCAAAAATTTCTAGCTGTAATACTTTTGAGATTGTGCCAAAAGCTAGTGGGAATTCCTTCTGTGAATCAGTTGACAATGACTATAAATAAATAAATGGAAAAACATCATATTATCATTGAGCAGATTGCACGCTAAACTTAAATAGGCAAAAGAAACTGATACTTTCAGTACACTTACGTAATACTTGTGATGTAAGCTTCTGAGATTTGTTTGCTGCAGGAGATATATTTCCCAATAAAACACATCGATGGGTTGATGTTAGAGATGTTGCCATGGCACATATTCAAGCATATGAGCTTTCAACGGCTAGAGGCAGATACTGTTTAGTAGGGAGCATTTTACACTGTTCTGAGACAATGAAGATTTTGCGCAAGCTCTACCCTGCTTTAAACCTACCTGAGAAGTAAGGTTTTATTATTTGCAGGGCGTTATTTCTAGTTTGCATTAGTGCCCTTTGAAATCAATATTGCAGCTTAGGCAATGCTACTTTTTTTTGTTTATTTTGGGTTTTTTCTTATATTTCTTGATAGGCTAATATATACGTATTCTGTAAAGAAGTACCTAGAAAAAGGGGCACAACTCCAGTGCAAGTAGTAGTATGAAAGTAGCACTAAAATGTAAAAATTAAAAACAAAAGGAAACAACTACATCAGGAAGGCAACAGACACAATAAAACAAGTAACCTGCATTGGATGAATATGTGATACATTGATTCCATCATTTGGTTGCACAGACAACACCAATTGACAATAGACTAAACTAAGAAACAGTTGTTCTAATAAGACTGAAACAACACCATCAACAAATTATTGAGATTTTCACAAAAGGCATTGCCTTGAGAATCAAACTTTGGAGAGGTGAATCCTCTCCATCTGTATGAGCTGGGAAGCTGCAAATTAGCCTACCTAGTCGGTCTGTGTTATCCTCTATGATGTGCCTGTGAATCCAGTAGGTTGTAGCTTGCATTTACTTGGGCCATGGCTGGACCACTGTGTCTTACTTTAAATACTATTGTATGTTTGAAATATTTCACATGTATGCATAGCCTTTCTCCATTCACGGTGGTCATAATGGCATGTCTATGCTATTTCAACATATCGCCTTCTTATGAATTGCATCCAATTCTTAATATGTTATCGAAGTGCTAAGGGTCTAAAAGTGCTTCAGTGATCGGGGCTCAGGAATTTTCTGATTTATATTATTTATTCTGTTTTGGCTGATCATATCCACAAATGTGTTTTCCTGTTGAATGAAGTTGTTAGTGAGCTATAAGAACCTTTCCTTGTTTCAAACTTTTCCTTGTTTCAAACTTTTCCTTGTTTCAAACTTCTATCATCAATATTGACCTTGGTGGAGTTTCTTCAGATTCACTGAATACTTTTTGCCATTTAGGTCTAGTTAAACCCATATTTCATTCTTCTAGTACAAAAGAACTAATCCCCATTGCTTGGGGATCTTCTCAATTACCCAAAGAGATGTGTTTTATGCTCTTTAACTTTTCATTGCATATAGGATTAAGCTTCAGGTCCATGTCCTGAGAGTTTTCTTTTCTTCAGTACCAGTCGTTTCACTGATTGATTAAGAAAATGTGTTTCTGTTTCATTTGTGGCAGATGTGCAGACGACGAGCCTTATGAACCAACCTATATGGTGTCCCAGGAGAAAACTAAAAGTTTGGGCATCGACTTCACTCCTCTGGAGGTGAGCATGAAGGACACTGTGGAAAGCTTGAGGGAGAAGAACTTTGTCAGTTTCTGACACATGGTATAGCCATGCAAATGAATCATAAACAAAAAATGGTGTCTTCTTGGTAACTTCATTGTTAAGTGTGTTGGAGTCATGTATCTTCTAATATGTTCATGGTAAGCAATTCCCAAGACATGCTGCAAGTTCTCCAAAAGAAAATCAACAGCATATAAAAAGCGGCAACTTCTATTTCTGCTTCTGCTCAACAACAAAAGCTATCAACTATCCTAAATGGGCACCAAGGAGATTCGTAGACCTTAGGCCCCTTCCAAACTAGGTTTTTTGTTTGGGAAGTAACTGAGGAAGATTTTCGCTTGTCATTAACTTATGCAGAGGTTGGTAGCTAACAAACTATGTAAGGGCAATGTTCTTGATTATACCATATGTAAGGACACAGTGAGCTCTGTCTTTGGAAATGTATGCAGTGAGGTGGCATGGCCCATTAACTTCATTCTGTGATTGGCTGCTCAACCATTCCAAAACAAGGGGAAATTATGCTTACTGAAGTTTTACAATCTATGGGGTTTGATACAATCTCGTCATTTTGTTTCTTAGAGTACTGAAATGATCAGAGACAATAAGATTGAAACCCCAAATTTTTGTTAATTACTGCTGAATATAAATATGTTTTATAAAAAATAATTCTCACTAACAAAAATAATATACTAAAAATGCTTAAGTTTCAAATTTCATTCATTTATTCTAATTCTAAACTCCGACCTGTTTACTTAAGTTTCAAATTTTGTGCCTTAAACTTGAATGATGTTGATATAAGACTCGATGGTAGTGAAGTTGTCTTCAAACCGCTAACTTAGAAACAAAATTATCAACCAAACCTTACACTTAAGACTTTCTTTTTTTTTTCATATGTGGGTGTTCTTTAAAAAATGCAACAATTATGGGGTTTTAAAAAAAATAAAATCTGGGTGCAAGTATAATTTCCATCCTTGCATGGTGAAAAGCAGATGATCCAAAAAAACAAAAAAATGGAAAGTCAAAGGAGAATGGACATCTTTGTGGAATAAAAACCAAGGGTAAAAGCAAGGGGATGAGGGAAGCCGACAGTGACCAAGGAGGTCCAAACGCTGACTCATTCTCATAAGCCTGCATTTTAATTCGCACACGCATTCGAATTTACATGTCACTCTCTCTGTATGTTATCTCTATATACACCAAGTGTACGAGTGGATAACATAGATTTGAAGGTTTCGTAAGACGTCAAGGGAGACGAGTGGAGAAGGAAAGGTGGTGTCCGTGACCGGAGCTTCTGGGTTTATAGCTTCATGGCTGGTGAAGCTCCTGCTCCAACACCGTTACACTGTCAAAGCAACCGTTCGAGACCCAAGTCAGTTCTCTATCTCAACCTCCGAGGGCATTTTCACTTATATATGCTTCCATTTAACTCACTGGTTGTGCTTACATTTATATGTATATATGCCACAGATGATCGAAGACACAGCACTTGCTTTCACTCGATGGAGCTCAGGAAAGGCTTCATTTATTCAAAGCAGACTTATTGGAAGAAGGGTCTTTTGATTCTGTAGTTGATGGATGTGATGGTGTTTTTCATACTGCATCCCCTGTTGCATTGGAAACCATTAACCCCCAGGTTCAACCTACACCACTTCCATTTCTGCACTTACATTGAGCTAACTTTATTTCTCTTTTCTTTTTTCGTGTTCAGGCAGAATTGATTGACCCTGCATTGAAGGGAACCATCAATGTCCTAGGGTCCTGTTCAAAAGTTCCGTCCGTCAAAAGAGTGGTTGTAACATTGTCTTTGGCTTCAGTTTTATTCACTGGAGAACCTCTGACTCCTGAGGTGCTAATTGATGAGAGTTGGTTTTCAGATCCAGTTTTATGCAAAGAATCAAAGGTTTGCATCTGAGCTTATTTCTTATCACATACCATCTTTTTTGCATGTTTTATGAAATATTTTACCGGTTTTTGCACTGGTAGTAGTACTAGAAGTAGTAGTACTGAAACCATTTCTAACCAAATGTCATTATTTGAGTTTTTGATAGCAATGGTATGTGCTTTCAAAGACCTTAGCTGAGGAGGCTGCTTGGAACTTTTCAAAGGAGAATGGGATTGACATGGTCATGATAAATCCAGGATGGGTGATTGGTCCTCTCTTACAGCCCACTCTTAATCTAAGTGCAGAGCAAGTTTTGAACCTCATAAATAGTACTCTTCAGCAAAATGTGTTCTAAGTTTTGTTTCTTGTTTCTCTACTTGAATATAAGTACATGTTCTGTTTCTTCTTGCGCTGACTAACAGTACTCCTTGTTTGGACGGGTTTAAACATCATAACCAATGTGATTAGTTTAATCACTTGACAATATCCAAGAAAATGAATGACAAAACATCAAAATATCCACAAGCACATTGCAGACTTTATATCAAGATACTGAATTCTTCAAATGCAAGCATTTGAAATTTGTTTGTTGCAGGAGCTCAAACATTTCCGAATATATCATCCTGGTGGGTTGATGTTAGAGATGTTGCCAATGCACACATTCAAGCATATGAGATCCCAGAAGCTAGTGGAAGATACTGCTTAGTAGAGAGGGATTTACACAATTCTGAGATACTGAAGATTTTGCGCAAGCTCTACCCTGGATTACCTCTACCTGAAAAGTTTCTATTTGTTACTGCTAGTGCTCGTTAGTGCCATCATTAGAAGAGAGTGAGATCAACACGATATTACTTCTTATTGTTCCATTGGATACATTGAAGAGTACCTGCCATCTTGTTTCCCCTTAAATATTTATGCCTTGGTATCATGCAAAAAATTATCAGATGGGATCCACATGTGTTTGATTGGTTGCAGATGCGCAGATGAAAAACCTTATGCAGCATCCTCCCGGGTATCCCAAGAGAAAGCAAAGAGTTTAGTCATTCACTTCACTCCTCTAGAGGTGAGTCTGAAGGATACAGTTGAAAGCTTGAAGGAGAAGAACTTTGTCAGTTTCTGACTCATGGTATTTACTGCTAGACTTGCAACTAAATCATAAACTAATGGTGCTTTCCTGCTAATTTTATTGTTATGAACCTCATTGCACCTATGATTTGCTGGGTTTTGGGGCTTTTATCTGTATCACCTATAGGTTTCCCTGTTCAAGTTTCCTATTTGTGTTAGAATAAGGTGAAACTCAATCACACTTAGGAAGAGGGAATTAGTCCAAGTGGATTATGAGGGTCCAAGAATGGAATCAGTTGATGGAAGTGGTAAAATATGTTGAAAAAAATTTATATACTGCAGTAAGACACAAAACCGAAAATTGCTTCATATTAATAATTAAAAGACACAGGAAACAAAAGGCTTGTGTCCTTGAGCATCAACCCCATTATTCCACTGGACATGTTGCCACAGAAGTCGGTATAAGGAAGCATATTCCGATCATCCAAGGACACTGGGTGTGACTTCACCAACAAAGCTCACAGCTGATATAAGCAAACCATGTAAACTTAAACTTGTTACTTCATTAAATGAGTGCCAGCAAAAATGGTAATATTTTTAATGATAGGAAAAAAAAAAACTTATTAGGCGTTTATCATTTCAAAATTTTCAAAGATAATTATTTTAAAAACATTGAGCAATGTTTCTAATTCTTCAAAAATCAAATCCTAAATAAACTCCAAAATTATGATAGCATGTAAATGACCGTAGAATAACATACCATTAGGATATTCTTAATTTGTGTGAAACAATAAAAGAAATATCACCATGCACCCATTTTGACTCAATTGCTTTGGACAACAAATGAAGGTTTTTTTTTTTTTTTTTTTTAATCCATGAGCCTAAGTTTGAACATCAGATTAATGATATGAACAAGGTTTTGAAACATTAAAATTTTACAAATTTGTTGAAGTGTGCCCAAACTACCTCTCATAGGAACAACAGTAGAATGGCATAAAGAAAACTAGGACTGTTTCACAAAATCGAAGGAATATCTTTGTGGGAAGAGAATAAAGAGAACAAAGAGGATGCACATATTCGAAATTTGTGGCTGAGCTATTTAAACCTTTCATGGATACTGGTTGTGCTTCTCCCGGTATTTGTAGGGTGTGCCCCCTCCTCTTTTGGCACTCTTTACTGCATGTTCTTGTTGTCTATAAAAAAAAAAAAATACTGGTTGAGCTTCTTAAGATTGACATAACAGTTTTTCTCCATTCTTAATTTATAATCAAAAGACTGGCTGAGCTATTTCTTTGTTCTTATTGAGTTTTGAGATGAACCCACATGTGTTTGTCACTCATGGCAGGTGTGCAGATGACAAACCTTATGTGCCAGCCTTCCAGGTGTCCCAGAAGAAATCCAAAAAGCTTGGGTATTCACTTCACTGCGCTGGAGGTGCCTAAAGTATACTGTAGAAAGCTTGAAGGAGAACCAACTCATCAGCTTATGAGCCAATTATTGGCTGTCATGATAGAATAAATATGGACCTACATTATATTAACCATTGTTCAGGATTTAGCTATCCATATATATACGATTTCTATTTGATCAAGAGTATGGGCCACCTATGTGTAGAGCCCAGCGCCGTCACGGGCCTTAGATGATGGGCCTAAGACTCGTGAGGCCTAATAGCCAAAGGGTATGGTCCCTAAGGCAGGAGGGTATAAATCCAAGTGTCAGTGTCTGTTCCTTGAATAATGACAACGTTTTGAAACAAAAAAACCTGTTCTCTCCCGCTCCCATCGTCAGAGAGAATTTAGAGGAAAGGTGGTGCCCTCCACAGTCTTAGAAGATCCATACATCCTCATCAAAAGTGAAAAATGGACTCGGGTATGTTCCAAAATCAAAAGCAAAAGGCATGTTTGAATGAATTCGTATATATACATATTTCCTGTATGTGAGTATGGTGATAATGGAGAATATATAAATTTAACAATTGGTATTAGATCGAGGTTCCGGTTCCATTTTCACCAAAAACAATCTTTAAAAACAAAAAAACGAAATATCCAGGGGAAACAATACAAAATCTGGGCCAATAAAAATAACAAAATCAAAAATGGATTCAGGTTGGTACCCTGTCCAGAGATCAAAGATCAAAGGAATGTTTTGAATGCTTGATATACATATATCCTGTTTTTGTGTCTTGGGTGATAATGGAAAATAAAGAAATCTAACAATTGCTATTTGTGCTACGGGAAAATTTTATGTTTGTGCTACATGTAAAGTGATCAATGTGAATAATGATAATAAAATATGGGTAATATTTCATCTAAATTGCACGCCCTTGCATCATTATTCACTTTGCAATTTGGGGATTTGAACCCTGGCCTAGGTTCAATCCAGGCCCACCCATTTGACTATGATGCTTTTTTAGACCAGTTAGTAAAATAATATAACCAAGGGGATGGGTTGGCTTGAACCCATGACCATTGGTTGTTGCCTTAAAATCAAGCCCATGCCTAAACCATTAGACAAAAGCTTTTATATATGTTTTATGCTTCAATTGTTATATATATACATGAGATTATGCATAAATAAATAAATAAATAATTTTGATTGAATTATTTCTTGTTGTATTTATGTTTAATGTTTTAAAATAAATGAATTATATATATTTGTTGCCAAAGTAACATATAATATATAATTTATTTATTTTATAATATGTAAACATGCTATTTTTATTATTATTTAACATAATCAGCCCAAAGGAAGATTATTTTAATATGATAATAAATAAAGTAGTCATAAATATGTGACATATAAAGTTTATCTTGTATATTGTATGTCAGTCCAAAGATAGACATATTGTTTCTATTTTATTGTCAATATTTATTAATTAATTTTGTATAAGGATATCAATTACAAGTTAATATTTTTTTGTCCAAAGACTGAATATTAATGTTTGTGCTAGGTATCTTATATGATGTTTATTTATTCATGTATATATGATGATTATATGACTGATTGTGAGCTTTATTATTATGAATTCAACATATTCTATATCTGTAAATGTTAATAACATTCCTGTGCTTAATGACACAAACTTCAAGAAATGGAAGGAGCACGTTATAATTGTGCTTGGGTGCATGGATTTAAACTATGCATTAAGAGAGGATCACTCTCCAGATCTTACTAGTGCTAGCACTGCTGAGCAAAAGTCTATTATGGAAAAATGGGAGCGATCCAATCGCATGAGTCTAATGATAATGAAGCACTCAATTCCAGAAGCTATAAGGGGTGCAACACCTGAGGAAACCCGAGTCAAGGCATTCTTGGACCAGATAGTAAACCGATTCGCTGCAAACAAAAAGATTAAGAGAAACACTATTCTTAGTAAGCTTGTCTCCATGCGGTATAAAGGGAAAGAAAATATAAGGGAGTACATTATGGAAATGTCTAATCTTGTGACTAGACTCAAGGCACTAAAGTTAGAGTTGTCGGAAGACATACTCGTGCACTTGGTCTTGATCTCTCTGCCTACACAATTCAGTCCATTCAAAATCAGTTACAATACACAAAAGGAAAAATGGACTTTGAATGAGCTTATTGCTCAATGTGTACAAGAGGAAGAGAGATTGAAACAAGAGAAGATAGAAAGTGCGCACTTGGCTTCCACATCTTAGGGATTTGGTACTAGCAAGAAAAGAAAGAGGGATAATAAAAGAAAACAAACTGCAGTTTCTGGGATATCAAAGCAGAAGAAACAAGATAAGGAGATCACTTGTTTCTTTTGCAAAAAGGCTGGTCATATGAAGAAGACATGTACCAAATACGCTACTTGGCGTGAAAAGAAAAGTACACTTTTCAACTTTGTTTGTTCAAAAATTAATTTAGCTTTAGTGCCTACTGACACTTGGTGGATAGATACGGGTACAACTACTCACATAAGTGTCACTATGCAGGGTTGCCTAAGGAGCTGAATGCCAACTGATGGTGAAAGATACATCTATGTGGGAAATAGAAACAAGGCTACAGTGAAGGCTATTGGTCTTTTTAGATTATAGTTAGACTCTGAATGTACTTTGGATTTGGAAGAGACTTTTGTAGTATTGTCGTTTAGAAGGAATTTAATTTCTGTTTCATGTCTGGACAAATTTGGATATTGTTGTTCATTTAGAAATGGAATGGTTAGTCTTTATCTAAATTCAAATGTTATTGGTACAGGTAGTCTAACAGACAAATTATACAAATTGAACATAAAGGCCACTAATGGAAATGAAACCTTGCATTCAAGTAATTATGGCATTAAGTGAAAATTAATAAATGAGAATTCATCAATGTTATGGCACAGGTGTTTGGGTCATATTTCAAATCAACGTATTCAAAGGCTTGTGTTAGAAGGAATTCTTGATACACTTGATTTCTCAGACTTTCAAGTATGTATAGAGTGCATTAAGGGTAAACAAACAAATATGAGGAAAAAGGATGCCAATAGGTGTAATGACGTCTTGGAATTGATACATACGGACATTTGTGGTCCATTTCCTACCCCTTCTTGGAATGGACAACAATATTTTATCACTTTCATTGACGATTACTTGTGCTATGGCTATCTTTATTTGATTCATGAAAAGTCTCAGTCATTGGATGTGCTCAAGAATTTTAAAGCTGAAGTTGAGAACCAACTAAGCAAGAAAATAAAGGTCGTCAAATCTGACCGTGGAAGTAAATATTATGGTAGATATGATAGATCTGGTGAACAACGTTCAGGTCCATTCGCCAAATATTTGATGGAGTGTGGTATCATTCCTTAGTACACCATGTTGGGGACTCCGAGCCAAAATGGTGCAGCAGAGAGGCGAAACCGTACTCTTAAGGATATGGTAAGAAGTATGATAAGTCATTCCACCTTACTGGAATCACTTTGGGGTGAGCCATCAAAACTGCCGTTTACATTTTGAATAGAGTCCCAAGCAAAACAGTAGCCAAAACCCTATATGAGTTATGGACTAGCAAGAAACCTAGTATTAGGCACTTGCATGTCTGGGGTTGTCTAGCTGAGGCTAGGCCTTATAAGCCAAATGAAAAGAAATTGGACTCCAGAACAGTGAGTTGCTACTTTGTAGGGTATTATGAAAGGTCGAGAGGTTTCAAGTTTTATGACCCCTCAACAAGATCCTTCTTTGAAACAGGCAATGCTAAGTTCATTGAGGATGTTGAGTTAAGTGAGAGAGAACCATTAAGAAAGGTGGTATTTGAAGAGAGGAATCTGTTAGTATTCCTATTATTATAACTGGACATGGTCATATTATGTTTGATGACACTATCCAGAGTGTACAGCCAATAATAGAGATTGAAGACACACCTGAGATTCCTCTTGCTGTTATGGAACCGGTTCAAGTTCATGAAGAAGTAACTCAAAAACCTCAAGAACTATAAGTATAAGTGCCACTAAGAAGATCCACTAGAGAAAGGAGAAGTACAATTTCAGATTATTATGTTGTATATCTCCAAGAACATGAGTTTGACATGGGTCTGGAAGACGATCCAATTTCAGTTAGTCAAGTCAAACAAAGTTCTGACTCTGAAAAGTGGATAGAAGCCATGAAGGATGAGACGAAATCAATGAAAGACAATGGTGTTTGGGACCTAGTAGAGTTACCTGAAGGCGTAAAACTGATTGGTTGTAAATGGATTTTTAAGACCAAGCGGGATTTAAAAGGCAACATTGTTAGGTATAAGGCATGCCTAGTTGCAAAAGGTTTCACTCAAAAGGAAGGCATTGATTATAAGGAGACCTTTTCACCGGTTTCGTCAAAGGACTCCTTTAAAATCATCATGGCACTTGTAGCTCATTATGATTTAGAGCTGCATCAAATGGACGTTAAAACTGCATTTCTTAATGGCAACATTGATGAGACAATATACATGGTGCAATCGGAGAACTTTGAGTCTAATGATTCAAAGCAGCTTGTATGCAGATTAAAAAGGTCCATATATGGTTTAAAGCAAGCATCCCGACAATGGTATCGAAAGTTTGATAAGGTGATTACTTCATTTGGTTTTAAGGAGAACACCGTTGATCAATGCATATACCTTAAGTTCAGTGGGAGCAAATTCATTATCTTGGTGTAATATGTTGATTATATTCTACTTGCAAGTAGTGATGTGGGACTTTTGCATGAAACCAAGTGATTTCTATCTAGTAAATTTGACATGAAGGATCTTGGTGATGCCTCTTTTATGCTCGGTATACAGATCTATAGGGATCATTCAAGAGGTATACTTGGGTTATCACAAAATTCCTACATCGATAAAGTGTTGAGTAGATTTGGCATGAGCAATTGTACACCAAGAGGCACGCCTGTGGAAAAAGGCGATAAATTTAGTTTGCACCAATGTCCGAAAAATGAACTCGAGAAGAAGGATATGGAGAGGTTTCTCTATGCCTCGGCAGTAGGAAGTCTCATGTATGCACAAGTTTGTACGTGTCCAGATATTGCATATAGTGTTGGAATGTTAAGTAGATATTTGAGTAACCCAGGTATGGATCACTGGAAAAAGGCAAAATGGGTTATGCGGTATTTACAAAGAACTAAATATTACATGCTCACATATCGTAGATCCAGTCATTTAGAGATCATGGGATATTCAGACTCCGATTTCGTGGGATGTCTTGATAGTAGGAGATCTACTTCAGGCTACATCTTCATGTTGGCTGGAGAAGCAGTTTCATGGAAAAGTGTTAAACAAACACTTATTGCTTCTTGCACCATGGAGGCAGAATTCATAGCTTGCTACGAGGCATCAAACCATGGGATATGGCTGTGGAATTTTATCACTCAATTGTGAATTGTTGATGGGATTGATAAACCATTAAGAATCAATTGTGATAATAAAGCTGCAGAATTGTATTCTAAGAACAACCGAAGTTTGTCAAAGTCCAAACACATTGACATCAAGTTCTTGGTTGTGAAAGAAAGAGTTCAGAGTCTTCAAGTATTGATTGAACACATAAGCACAAACTCCATGATTGCGGATCCGCTCACTAAGGGTTTGCAACCCAAAGTATATCATGAGCACGTCACACATATGGGTGTTGTACACATTGATGATGTGCCAGTATAGTGGGAGTTTGTATTTAGATTTTATGTTTATTTTCTTGATGTGATATTATGTTGTGTTATCTGTATGGACCTTGATTTTAAAAGACTATTGTGTTTGAATGCTCTGAATTGAAATGATGACTTTCAGAAGCAGTTTAGCATCAAGTGTTGAAAGTGGAATTTGACTTTTTTTTTTTTTAATCATAAAGTGGGACCAATTGGAAATAGACATATTAGAGATCACATTCTATGTAATTTCCATGCTACATATCCATAATTGATCCATGTTGCTAATTTTGTTATGAGTCTAGTTATAATTATGATTAACGAAGGCCACTTTGATACTATGTTAGCATAATTAGTAGATCAGATTGTTTAAGGATATTTGAATAGGATAGCAAAGATGAGCTCAATAAAGTACTATCATGAACATTGTTTTATAATATAATTGGTCCAAGTGAGAGATTGATAGAATAAATATGGACCTACATTATATTAACCATTGTTTAGGATTTAGCTATCCATATATATACGATTTCTATTTGATCAAGAGTATGGGCCACCTATGTGTAGAGCCCAACGCCGTCACGGGCCTTAGATGATGGGCCTAAGACTCGTGAGGCCCAATAGCCAAAGGGTATGGTCCCTAAGGCAGGAGGGTATAAATCCAAGTGTTAGTGTCTATTCCTTGAATAATGACAATGTTTTGAAACAAAAGGAACTTGTTCTCTCCCATTCCCATCGTTAGAGAGAATTCAGAGGAAAGGTGGTGCCCTCCACAGTCTTAGAAAATCCATACATCTTCATTAAAAGTGAAAAATGGACTCGGGTATGTTCCAAAATCAAAAGCAAAAGGCATGTTTGAATGAATTCGTATATATACATATTTCCTGTATGTGAGTATGGTGATAATGGAGAATATATAAATTTAACATGTAATTCAAACAAATCACAAATTATTAGTGTACCGAAAATACCATTATTGTTATGAAATAAATTAGTGGCTAGGATAGGGCTGATAGGTGATAGAAGGAGATTGCTTAGGAAGAATACCAATCAACATTATAGTAAGGCATCTATTGGAAAAAGACATGACTTCAAACTATTTTTTGAATAATTTCCAATAAACAAAGATGAGTTTTATGTTTGTAAAAATACTCAAACCTCCAAGCTTGTGATATAAAATCCAACACAAATTCAAAAACTAATTTGCATGGGAATTCAAGTAATTAGAACAGAGCATCAACACCAGTTTGACAACAATTTTGTATAGACTCTTTCTAATGAGAGTTTGTAGGGGACATGACCATATGTTCTTTACAAAATTTGATCTTAATACTTTTAATTATATTTTCACATTTTTTTATAGTAAAATCAAATATGAAAAAAAAAAATTTCTTTAATAATTTTTTTCTTTCTACACTTCGGTTGCTCCTTATTAATATTCCTAAGCCAAAGGTGGAATTCCAATTTTCCCTTGATCACTGCTAAAAGAAATAAATCCTGAGTTTTTGAACTGTCATTTTGAAGGTATGATGCTTTTCATTTGTAAAATTATCTAGAGGGAGATTGAACAGGCAATTTGGTTGTTTAAACCCAAAAAATAGATTTTTCCATCATACTTGAATTTTTTAGTTATTCAAATTATTTAGAAGTAAGAATGATATACATAAAAATCCGATTTCATATGACTACGAATATAAGAAAATTCAAGTCTAATCAACCCAAGCAAATTTGCTAATTCTAAATTATAAGTTCACAATTTTAGGAAGATTTAGATGCTAGTAATTTCAAAGAAACTTGTTTTGATTATTAGTTAGGTTTTGTTAGGTAACTATTTTCAAAGACAGTTCTGAAAAACAGTTTTTAAGAATAATTTTTTAAAAATGTTTTTCGATATTTTGAAAAATAAAAGTTTGTTTGAAAATCTGAAATATTTTTAACATGTTTTTAATATTTTTAAATATGTTTAAAAACAATTTATGTATCAAGTATTTTATTTTTAATCATTATATATGTTTGTATAATTATTTTTTAAAACAATTCTTAAAAAATAATTAAAAGATATTTTATGAAAATATCATATTTTTTATTTTTAAGAGTAGAAAATAAAAATATTTTTTTTTATTATGAAACGTGTTTATTCTAAAGAATAGAAAACTGTTATAGAAAACAGTAGTCAAACAAACCTTTATATTTTACTTTTATATTTTTGGCACAAACATATATATATATATATATATATATATATATATATATATATATATATATATATATATATATATATATATATATATATAAAATAAAAATAAAAATATCAGGTGATATTTTTTTTTTCCAAGGAAGGGAGGCATTTTTCTTGGCAGCATATCCTGATTCACAAAGTATAAACCCTTGCAAATTGAAAGAAAGACAATTTACATATCATTAAAGGGTGATCTGTAAGCACTCTTATAGGCTTACACATCTTCCTCATTTGGATTTGGAATTTAACGTCTGATAAGCATTTACTTGTTTTTAATCTGTTTTTTAGGAAGCCAATTAATGAGATTTTGCCAACTAAAAACAAAGGTTTGTTAGCCCTCTTACCCTCAGGCTGGTTCTCTTGCATATGCTTGAAGAATATTGGAAACCAATTAATTAGTCATTGCAATTTCATAATCTTACAAGAAATCTTGTTATGGTGGCAAGAGAACAGACTGCAACATAGTCTCATTCCCCTTCATGATTTAGACATTGTAAAGATCAAAAACCTATTCCTGGTAATATAAGAAGAAGAGCAACCAAAGAACAGGAACAAAATGTATTGGAACCTTATGGGCTTGAATAGTTGGTATTTAGGTGGCAAAAATATACAACAATGCACTAAACAAACTACTAATCAGTAGGCCAAGATTCTACTTCTAAGAGATAGGTTTTTCATCCATGTCAAGAAGGCTCGCACTTCATTTTTGTGGGACTTTGGCATCAACAAATTTATGGAATTCTTTTAGGTTTCTAAATGGAATGGTTCAAGTCATCAATACATTCCCAGAATTCTTTCGTAAATGTCATCATCCTGGCCAACTTTCTTTAGTGTTGAAAGAGGGAGTGATACCATGTTGCTAAAAATTGCAGTCCATATGTACTAGATGGACAAGAACAACACTTGTATTAGAAACATCTCTGTTGCCTAGATTTGCATTACCTGCCATAATTAAGAACATTTTTATTATTGTAGCAGAGTGTTTCAGAGTCACCCATACCTAATCCATCTTCATGTCTCTCAAACAACTAGGTCCATTGGTAGCAGAAGAAAAACAACTTGAATAGCTGGTCATTTTCTTTTATAATTTAGGGATAAAGGTAAAAAAACTACAGCACTTGAATAGCTGGTATTCAGATGGACAAGAACTGCAGCACTTCTCTTAGAAACATGTATGTTCTTTCTTCAACTCTTACTCTATTGCTTGGAGTTGCATTACCTGCCATGATTAATTGCCTTCTATCTATTCTTGTGGAGAAACAGGTTTTGGTGTATGCAAAGACTATACAGTTGTTGCACCTCTTGATTTTCAAGACCACCCAACCTCTTCTCAAGCATCTAGAATTGTCAAGCTGATTTATGGCTAACCTTCCAAGGTAGATCTAGTGCAAGAGATTCAGAATTATCTCTACCTAATCCTCTCCATTTCTTTAGAATAACTAGATGCTATGGCCAAAATCTCACATAAGGCGCCAGGTTCATGTTGATTAAGATGAATATAGCAGGAGATGTTCTTGATCTACCACCAGCCATGTTGTCAAATTGTTCAATGCCCTTGTGTTGACTATGGCCACAGTCACAGTTGTGTGTCATTTCCTGAAAAAAAATGTCATTTTGAAACTTTTAATGTCAACAACAAAACTTTCATGTTTCTATATTCAGGTACCCATAAAAAATTGAGTCCATGTTAGTATCCAATGATGGAAAGTAATAATATGAACAAGGAAACAAGTGCTCTCCTTGCTCTTTTTCAATAGAACACCAGTTCATTTCCAATCAATTGAGGAAAAAACTAATTCTAAACATGGAAGCCAGGTACTTGATTTCAGTTTGACTGGTGGAACAATTGAAACGTATTTACAGATTTAGCATTAGATAAGTTTAACAAAATCACTAATTAACCCCCAAACCTCTCCCCCCCACTCACCACAAAGGAAAGAAACAATAATTTGGGATCTTAGTAGCTTTATGTTACAAGATTCTGATCAACATATGCTACACAGTATTATGTTGGTCCAGTTCCTCTACCCTGCATTGCAATAAAGTATAAGTGAGTTTTCTCTTTTCTTCATCTTCAAATGAAACAACCCTCCTTAATAAAAGAATACAAGAAATTGAGAGCTAAGACCATTTCCTTTCATTGTGCTCTGTTTCCTTTACTCCTTCCTCTCTGGGGGGGGGACCTCTTTTTGGAGAAAAAAACCAGCTGCATAGACGTGTGGCTAAAAAGCATGGCTGCCCATGGTGGTGGTTTGGAGAGTGACGCATTGGCGAAATGATGCACAGTGGAGCAAGTGATGGCTTGTGGGGGAAGACAGAAACAGGGAGGGGGGTGATTTTTTTTTTTTTGAAAGGTATTCTTCCTTGGAGAAGAAGTCAGCTAGGAGGGAATAAAAGCAGGAAAGAAAAAGAAAAAAATGGAGGAATGGGTACTAAAAGGGGAGCGGGGTGAAGCTTAGAAAAGTTTTGTTGCTTAGAGGACTCCTCAGGTGAGTTTGCTGGATATTTTCTTGTTCACCTTCATTTTCTATGCCTATTGTCTTCTTCTTTTGCTATTTGAGGTTTTGGTGTGCACATTTGATTACAACTAACATAGTTTGCACATGAGTTTTGTCGTTTTTTTTTTTTTGCTTGTTCAATATGGTCTTTGTTATTATTTCAGTCACTGTTCTTTTTAGCATTATTTGAACCCAATGAAGCTCTATTTCACTTGGCTTTATTTGGAGATTTGTTTGTTGTTTTTTTTTTCTGTTTCAATCTGCTTGCCTCTCTCCCACCAACCTAAGTCCCTTGGAACGAAATGTGAAATGTAGCTTTCACAGGTTCATTTTTGTTTCTTTTCTTCATGCTCTGTTTTCTTGTCATTCTCCTCTATTTTCTATGGGTTTTTTGGGTGCATAGAATTGTGTGTATCACCGACAGATGAGGTTAGAGATTGGCTACTGGACATTTAATTAAGTTAAAAAATGGAGGATGGTGGGCTAGATCATGAGGGCAGAGAATTCAAGAACGTGAAGGAGATGTAGAGAGCTGAAATTGGAGATGGAGTAGATTCTCATAAGAAGACTGACGGGTACCATAAAGGCGTCAGCTATTGGGAAGGTGTGGACGCATCGGTGAATGGTATGTTAGGTGGATACTACCATGTGAATGATGTGGGTGTTCAGAGCAATGAGGTTTTCCTTAAAACACTTTTCTCTTAGCGGTTTGTATAGAAAGCCTATGTTTTTGGATATGCACAAGGCCGCCAACTTTTATTGTGTTCAACTTCAAGACTTCACTCTAGAAGTAGGGAGATATGGTGTTACATGGATTCAATGGTGTATTAGGCAGCTTGCAGACGATGATTTCATTTTATTCTTTAAGAGAGCAAAGGCTGGACTGAACTGGGGGAAAAGCAGAATAATGAAGACGTTGATGAGATGATGGAAAGGCTGTGAGGTGATGATTTGTTTGACTTTAATACCAAAAAAAAATAAAATGAGTCTCGAGGATGTTGGAGGACATGTCATAATGTAGGCTGCAAAAGCTAGTGTGGTGGAAAATACATTAAAGGAAATGGTCTCAAGGGGTTTTTAGTGGACCTTGCCACTGGAAGCACATTTATTAGATATCATGGCTTTTCTTTGGTTCTCTAACGGAAATGTTATTCTTTGAATTTGTTGACCACCATGAATTGCTATTGGACCCCACTTGCACTTAGAAATGACCATAGAAAAATGTTTATTATTATTATTATTATTAATCTTTTTAATTTATTTTTTTGTTGGGCAAACAACACCATAAACCTTAAGTGGGCAAGCATGTGCCTTTATTTATTTATTTATTTATTTTATTTATTGTTCTTTATCCTCACATGCCAACTTTTTATTTTTTGCAAATTCTCTTTAAAATGATTTTCAAAATTCTGGTTTTTTAAATAATCTTATTTCCATTCCAATTTTTAATTAATTTACTCAAAATTCCAGTTTTTTTTTTAAGTTTAATTCTCAAAACTTTAACTTTCCGAACTTTAATTATTTTTAAATGTAATTTTCCAAACTTTCATTTTCAAATAAATTTTCGAAACCCTAATTTTTAATTTAATTTTTCAAAACTCCAATTTTTAAGTTTAATTTTAAAAAAAAACTTTGACTTCCTAAACTTTAATTACTTTCAAATTTAATTTTCATTTCTATCTTTAAATAATTCTTCAAATTTTCGATTTCCAAATTTAATTTCCAATTTCCGGAATTCCAATTTCCACATATATTTATTTAATCATCATTATTTTTGTTATTATTATTACCTTATTTATTTATTTTTAAAATTCCATCTTTAATTAACTCTTCCAAATTCCAATTTCCAAATTTAATTTCTAATTTCCAAAATTCGAATTTTCACATTTATTTATTTAATCATTTATTTTCAAAATTCCATCCTTACACAATACTTTTAAAATTCCGATTTCCAAATTTAATTTCCCATTTCCAAAATTCCCATTTTCGTAATTATTTATCCAATCATTATTATTTTCGGGTTTCCGGTTTTCGAAATTCAATCTTCCAACATTCCATCCTTAAAAATAATTTTTCGGGTTTCCGATTTTCAAATTTCAATCTTCTGACATTCCATCCTTAAAATAATTTTTCGAGTTCCCGGTTTTTGAAATTTAATTTTCCAACATTCCATCCTTCAAATAATTTTTCAGGTTCTCGGTTTTCGAAATTTAATTTTTCGACATTCCATCCTTAAAATAATTTTTCTGGTTTCCAGTTTCTCCATTTCTTTTCAAATCAATTCTTCAAAATTCCGATTTCCAAACTTAATTTCCATTTTCCAAAATTCCAATTTTCACATTTATTTATTTAATCATTATTATTTTCGTTATTATTATTATTCCATTCATTTATTTATTCACTTATTCATTTATTTAAAATTCAATCTTTAAATAATTCTTCAAATTTCCAATCTCTAAGTTCAATTCCCAAGTTCCAAAATTCCAATTTTCGCAATTATTTATCCAATCATTATTATTTTCGATATTATTATTATTCCATTTATTTATTTATTCACTTATTCATTTATTTAAAATTCCATCTCTAAATAATCCTCCAAAATTCCAAATTTAGTTCCCAATTTTACAAAATTCCGACTTTCACATTTGTTTATTTATTATCATTATTGTTATTATATTTATTATTATTATCATTTTATTTATTTATTTTTAAAAATCCCACCTTCAAATATTTTCCAGGATTCCAATTTCTATAATTTAATTTTCACTGTTCCAATTCTCAAATGATTTTCAAAATTCCAATTTCTTTCAAATTTAATTTCCAAAAATCCAATTCTTAAATTTAATTCCTAAGACTCCAATTTTCAAATAATTTTCGAGACTCCAATTTCCAAATAAATTTCGAGACTTCAATTTCCAAATAAATTTCGAAAACCCAATGTTTTTTCGAACAGTTTTAATTCCACTCTAGTTTTCAAATAACCTTCTATTTTTCCCGATCATCAATAAGCACGAAGGCGATTTCCATAATTCCGAGACAATGGAATTTGTGAGATTAATTCATGCAAGATCAATTGGGTTTTGGTGGGACTCGACATATATGGCTTTCTCATTGATTTATTGATTACTATGCTTGATTAACTTACTTCGTTCTATGACATACACACGATTATTCTATGCCTATTTACTAACATTTGTTTTCCATGAAATAAATCGGTTCATCACTCAGGTATGTTTTTCGCCTCTCATATTCATTCAGGTGTTTTGTTTTGATTTTCATTTGATATCCATTGACCTACTTATTAATTGTCATGATTGCTTCATTTTATTAGTAGAGACTCATTTTTAGGGACTTAGAGGGGTGCTACGGTGTTTACCGTACCTTTCTGATAAGTAACTTGACCCCCGAGCCCGATCCGTTTTTTTGCAGACCACCTTTTCCGAAAATAAGGAGTCACACTTAGGGTTTTTATTTCTTATTTTTTTTCCTTTTAAAAAGAATAAAACAAAAAATAAGGGGCGATTCCAAGTCATTTTCTAGTAAATAAAATCATTTTCAAATAAAAAAATCGAGCTCACCATCGAGTGGAAAACGCATGAGTCGAAATACGAGGTCCATAAAATGGCGACTCTGCTAGGTATCATTTAGAGGGTCAAGCTTGAACTTAAAATGAAGCAAATGTGGCGTTTGATGAGTCGATCAGTGGGTACTCATCTTTTGATTATACATTGAGAGTCCTTGATATCATTGCATGCATGCTCAGCTATTATACTCATTTGGGACGTTTGACGTGCTGATTATGATGATTGATTTGTTTTGATTACGAATTTTGAGATATCTACTTCTTTCGTGCTTTATTGCTATATTTGTTTGGGATGTAAACATGCTGATTATATCGTTTGCATATCTTGTTTTGCTTGGCATAGCGACTCTGATTTTGAGATGTTTATTCTAATCCCTTCTCATGTATAGACTCACCATTGCATATCGTTTGACTTGCCATATTGTTTCTCTGTATTGTATATTCTCTTGATCGTCTTCGAGCATGATATCTGTATCATTTCTCATCTGATTGTCATAGTTTGTATGTGGATATGAGTGATATATTTTGTACTCTAATTGACTGTATGTCACATGATTGCCCTCCTTCTACGTGATTGCATGTTGTTTGTCCGTGTGGGCCTCACATCTATCCACTTACCTCCAACTCCCTTGGTTTCGGTCATCCCCTTTATTCTGGTTCTCACTATTGCAAGTGTGAGGCCTTGTGTGTGTTTGTTACTTTGACCGAGCCAAAGATTAGGAGTAGGGTCTAGCGACAGGCTGTATCGATGTTTGGGAGAATTCCGGAGGTGACCGACACTTTGATGTCGATTCGAGTCCGATCATTGAAGATCTGTATAGCCCTGAGCTAGGTTTCATGGATATTTGTGTAGCCAGTGTGTTTTCTTTTTTGTTTGATCTTCTTAGGGTTTTCGAATTCACCCACACCGTTCACTGTGCACTCCAGTTGACCATTGAGCGTTGAGAGTTTGAAAAGTTTCACTATAGGAAACCCCCTGGGATGTCAAGGTAGTGCATGTGTGGAGGTGATGACCACCTTGCATGGAAGCGCCCTGTCTCTTCAGAGGCATGCAAGAGGTTGCGTACCGTCGGAGGGTATGATCGCTTCTGCTAGGGATCTTTCAAAGTCCACCCATATCCATTAGAGCCACCTCAACCTTGTAGGTTGAGCTGTAGATCATTTGATTAGGGCTCCCTCTCTACATGTGGGTGCATCTGAGGGCCTTCAGAGCCTCTGTAGTCACAGTTTGGGTTCCAATACTCCTTCTTTAGTCTCCAGTTAGAGTGCACAGAGATCAGTATGAGTTTGAGTACGGTCGGACAATCCATCTTTGCTTGGATACCTTGCTTGTTTCTATTCAGATTATCATTTCTTCTATGCTTTCCCTCGGCCATATCCTTTTTCATTTCTTCATGCTTTCCAAGATTGGATCTTTGTTCTCAGTCTGGACTTACCTTATTGGATCAGAGTAGAGAGGAGATTGGTTCAATTTTCAGAGAGATCGGGTATGGATCAGTAGGTCATTACAGTTGATCAGTTTACAGCCGACATGGCTTCTATCCAAGAGGCTTTGGCTAGTCTCAGACAAGAGATTAGCAACCAGCAGAGTAGACCGCATGTAGTTCAGGATGAGACACTTCATGATTCATTGCCACCTTCACCGCCACCACCTGTTTTGATAGTGCCTCATGCCTCACCTTATGTATTACATGAACATTCTGAGGTTGCTCTACCGGCAACCGTTCATACCACAGTCATTGATGATGCTCATGCACGTATGGACCGTATTGAGCAGCGCATGAGGCAATTGAGAGTGTCTGATGGATCAGCTGTTTAGGATGATCTTGAGGGTATGCCAGTGGCTAGTTTACCGGCTAAGTTCAGGATGCTTGACATAGAGAGATACACGAGCATTGGTTGTCCTCGCATCCACCTCCGACTCTATAGCACGGTGATAAGAGCCCAGGGTTTGGACGAGTCCTAGATGATCACTTTATTCCCACTATCTCTAAGTGGGGCGACCCATCGATGGTTTGCTTCTTTGGAGTCCTCGAGACGTCAGACATGGGACAACTTAGCCCAGGAGTTTTTACAACAGTTTTCATTTAACACTATCGTAGATGTATCGAGGAGAGAGCTCGAGGCTTTGAGACAGAGGACAGACGAGTCTGTTTCATCATTTATCTCCCGCTGGCGTGGGAAGATTGTCGAGATCATTGATAGGCCTTCAAAGAGGGATCATATACAGATGGTTTTGAGGAGTTTACAACCCAGGATTTCCAAGCATGTAGTCGAGATACCATTCATAGATTTCGATTCTCTAGTTTTGGCTTTGTATGATGTTGAGGACGGTATTTTCAGAGGTTTGTGGACAGACTCTTCCCTTAGTGATGTCAAGGGGAAGAAACCATTCAGAGGACAGAGATCAGTTGATGTGAGTGCTATTGGTTCTACCAGTCAGAGGCCTCATAGGCGTCATCTGCCAATTCCACGGCTTCCTAAGACTCATCCTTTTTATACGCCTTATCAATATAGGCCACGGGCACCTCGTCCGACTTATGATCAGACTTACATGTCTCAGACACTAGCTTTGCCTTACTATGCCACCAAGGGCACAAAGAGACCTCCTGTTTCATATTCGGCCACAGGACAACCATGTTATACGACACAGTTCACTACGAGACCTACATATTCCCATCCCAGGCCCAAAGCTCAGCAGACCTCTACTCCATTTGCTTTGAGGACGTAGAGGTAATTTTCACAGTTAGGCATGTCGTTGAGCCAGACTCTTCGAAAGCTTATAGAGGCTGGGTTATTGACTGCTCTCACTCCTAGGCCGCCACCTTAGCCTGTTCCACCTTAGTTCAGGATGGAGCTGCACTGTGCATACCATTAAGGGCCTGGACATGAGACCGATCGCTGTACCACTCGTAGACATGCCATCCAGGATCTGATCTACCAGGGTTTGGTTCACTTGGGTTAGCCAAGTGTAACCACGAACCCATTACTGATTCACACTACACACGCGGTTCCCCCTCTGATCGATAGCATGCACTCCATCGATTTTGTTGAGTTTGATGACGACATCCACACGCTGAGTTGGGATGAGTCGGAGCTAGAGCCCATAATATCATATGAGATTTATGAGATGAGCGAGGTGACTTTGGGACCTCGGATGCCCGTTCCTTTCAGATTAGTTCCCGAGGTGGCATCAGTACAGACGACCATTGTCGAGCCATTGACTTTCCTGCATTACAGTGTCCAGAGGCCTTTTATTTTGATTCCAGATGTCGATGAGGTTCAGGCTCAATATGTTGATGATGTTCACACTTCTAATGTATAGTATGTTATCCGCGGGGGTAGAGTGGTATGACAACAGCCCCCCTCAGTCGCTAGACCCTTGAAGGGGACGTCTTCCCAAGAGGAGGTCAAGAGAGAGGATGATGAGATTTTGAGGTAGTTACAGAGCACTCAGGCTCGCATTTCTATCTAGAGCTTGTTAGCATCTTCCAACACTCATAGAAATGCATTGATTCGATCCCTAAGCTAGATCAAAGTTGAGACTGCTACCACTTCGGAGGGGTTGATCATATGATGATGGCCGGTAGAGCCACAAGCATAGTATTCTCGGACGACAACTTGCAACCGGAGGGCTCAAGCCACACACGTCCACTCTATATATCTGTTGGTTGTTCAGGCCGTCGAGTTCCATAAGTCTTTTTGGACAATGGCTCGGCCTTGAACATTTGTCATCTGGCCACGACCATCGCTCTCGGTTACGCACCATCTGATTTTGGTTCCTCCACTCAGATCGTTCGAGCATATGACAGTACTCATAGGAAGGTTATGGGAACTCTAGAGATTGAGCTGCTGATAGGTCCGACCACTTTTGTCACTTTGTTTCAGCTTTTGAGGATTCCTACATCTTTTAACCTACTTTTGGGCTGACCTTGGATCCACAGAGCCGGGGCCATTCCTTCTTTCCTTCATCAGAAGGTGAAGTTCATTCAATACGACCAAGTCGTCATGGTAACGTCTGTGAGAGATATGTTCATTTCTGCAGAGCCAGTACTTCAAATCAGTCACAGTGATGATGACCTACTTCTGACCGAATTCACATTTAAAGAGGTGCAGACCCTAGAGATAAAGGATTTCTACCGAGACTTTATGGCCATGTCGTTTGATCATCACAATAGCATAGTGGTGCTCGACATGATAAGGGGCATGTCTTATCTTCCTGGCATGGATTTGGGGCAGCACCAGCATGGGCCAAGTGAGTTCATGGCTTTCCCAGACCATGATATACCATTTGGACTCGGATTCATTCCCACTGAGGTCAATTATCGATATATGGTGCGATTGCACAAGGAGAGGGTGAGAGCTTTACTAACTCATACGCTGTTTGATTATCCTTTTTGCCCGTACACCTTGAGCTTGACAAGTTACTTCGTGAGGGCATTGGAGCCACAGACACCATCGGATGGTATCATTGGGGGACTCAGCACTACTCAGGAGGCCGAGCTTCAGCGCCTCATCCAGCAGTTGCGATTGAGTGACGGAGCCCTTGGCACTTCGACTTCTGCGTTGACCGCCCCTCCCTTTCCAGATCACTTGAGCCTAATGACGTTTTGTTTCCCGGATGAGATCGATGAGCACAGGACATTTTCCGAGATCGGAGACATAGTGGACGGAACTGTGCCACATGACGAGTACGTTGATGAGATGCTCGCGATGAGCTTGAGCCAGATTGAGGAGATAGCCCAGCTTGAGCTTGTTTCACCATTTGATCTTTTTGGGGTGTCTGCCATCGAGATCGCTGAGGAGATCCAGACTGCCCCTACTCCAGAGATTGCCGAGGATGTTATAGTTATTGATGGTTTATTTGATGACCATGTTGGCCTAGTTAAAGGAGCGTTTGACTTTGTGGACCAACCTCTTTCCTTTGATGTTTTATCGAGATTTGTCTCCCATCATGACGATGTTTATGACTCTTCATTTATGGATTTGAGCATTTTCGACTATTTGCCTGTCTCTCGTGATATTGCTTTATCTGCACCTTCTTCACTCACATCACAGATATTTGATATTGATGATGAGATTGCGCAGCCTGATTCAGATGATGACTCATTTTTTGATTCTGATCCAAACCCCATGGATTAAAGAGTTTCGCCTGCTATAGGAGGCATAGAGATCGTTGCTTTTGGTGCAGCAAACCAGCCCAAGAAGTTGAAGATCGGATCGGATTTATCTACGGATGAGATGGACAGCCTCATCCAGATGCTTAGATCATACTTGGACGTTTTTGCCTGGTTCTATGAGGACATGCCAGGCCTTGATCCATCTATCGTTTAGCATCGTTTGCCACTCCTGCCCCATGCAAGACCGGTTAAGCAGAAGTTGAGATGATTGTACCCTCATTGGAGCTTGTAGGTGAAATAGGAGATCTAGAAGCAACTCAGTGTGGGATTTTTATCAATGGTCGAGTACCCCAAGTGGTTGGCCAATGTTATCCTTGTTCCCAAGAAAGACGGCAAAGTGAGAGTTTGTGTTGATTTCCGAGATCTCAACAAGGTCAGTCCTAAGGATGATTTTCCTCTCCCACACATCAACATGTTAGTTGATAGCACAGCAGGCCATTCGATGTTGTCATTTATGGAAGGATTTTCCAGGTACAATCAGATTCTGATGGCTCCAAAGGACATGGAAAAAAGGTCCTTCATTACCGAGTAGGGTACTTATTGCTATATAGTCATGCCATTTAGATTGAAGAATGCAGGAGCCACCTATCAGAGAGTAGTGACCACCCTCTTCCATGACAGGATGCATCGGGATGTCGAGGTTTATGTAGATGACATGATAGCAAAATCCCAATATAGATCAGATCACCTATCAGCTTTGAAGAGGTTCTTTGACAGGATCAGGCAATTCAGATTGAGGTTGAATCCCAAGAAGTGAACTTTTGGAGTGACTTCTGGGAAGCTCCTTGGATATATGGTCAATAAGAGAGGCATAGAGGTAGATTCAAACAATATTAGAGCTATCCTTGACATGCCTGCACCGAGGACAGAGAGAGAGGTCAAAGGCTTCTTGGGTAGACTTCAGTACATCAGCAGATTCATTGCTAGATTGACAGACATCTGTGAGCCCATTTTTTGACTCTTGAGGAAGAGTCAACCTACGATTTAGGATGATCAGTGTTAGTGGGAAATTGAGAGGATCAAAGAGTACTTGTTGTCACCTTCAGTCTTGGCGCCTCCTACACCAGGCCGTCCTTTACTCCTATACTTGTCAGTCTCAGACGTGGCTTTAGGTTGCATGTTGGCTCAGCTCGATGATTCGGGCAAGGAGTGAACCATTTTTTTATTTGAGTAAGAGGATGCTAGACTATGAGACAAGATATGTCATGATTGAGCGCTATTGTTTGGCATTGGTTTGAGCCACTCGTCGATTGAGACATTACATGACTGAGTATTCAATGCACTTGATATCCCGTCTAGATCCTCTGAGATATTTGTTTGATAGGCCCGCTTTGGTCGGTCATCTCATGAGATGGTCAGTACTTCTGATTGAGGTTGACATCCATTATGTCACTCAAAAGTCCATTAGAGGGAGCATTGTTGCAGATCACTTAGCCTCATTACCAGTTTTTGATGGTAGAACCATTGATGATGACTTCCCAGATGAGGATGTCGCTGTTGTGACTAGTTTGTCAGGTTGGTGCATGTGCTTCGATGGTGTAGCCAACCATTCTGGATACGGGATAGGCGTCTTGTTGATATCCCCTCGTGGTGATCACATTCCTAGATCTGTTCGTTTGGCATTCTCGGATCGACATCCTGCCACGAACAACATTGTTAAGTATGAGGCTTGTATCTTGGGATTAGAGACAACTCTCGAGCTCGGGATTAAACAAATGGAGGTGTTTGGGGACTCCAATCTAGTATTGAGACAGAGTCATGGTGACTGGAAGACTAGAGATGTGAAGCTTAGGCCTTACCATGCATATTTAGAGCTATTGGTTGGGAGATTTGATGATTTGAGATATACACATTTGCCTATAGCGTAAAACCAGTTTGCTGATGCCTTAGCTACTCTAGCTTCCATGATTGACATTCCTGTTGATGCCACTATTTATCCTTTATTGATCGAGTCGAGACCTGTTCCTACCTACTCTTGTGTGATCGACGATACAGAGTTAGATGATGGTTTGCCATGGTATCACAACATATATCACTTTTTGAGACTTGGAGTATATCCTGAGGCCGCCACAGCCAAGGATAAGAGAGCATTGAGACAGTTGGATGTCCGATTCATGATTTATGGTGAGACATTATGCTTGGACCGTGCCTTTGCCGATCGAATTATGAGAGAGGTTCATGCGGGAGTCTGTGGACTACATATGGGAGGACATATGTTGGCTCGTAAGATCATGAGGACTGGCCATTTTTGGTTGACCATGGAGATAGATTATTGCCAGTTTGTTCATAGATGTCTAGAGTGTTAGATACACGGGGACCTTATTCATGAGCCACCTTCAGAGTTACATGCGTTGAGGTCACCGTGACCTTTTTCAGTATGGGGTATCGACATCATTGGGAAGATTTCGCCAAATCTTCCAGTAGTCATGAGTTCATCTTGGTCACCATCGATTACTTCACTAAGTGGGTGGAGGCTGCTTCGTATGCGAGATTGACATCATCTGAAGTCGTTAGTTTCATCAGATCACACATTATCTATCGTTATGGAGTCCCTCACGAGTTGATTTTGGATGAAGGGGTACATTTAAGAGTAGAGGTTGACACCTTAGTGCAGCGATATGGCATCCGGCATCATAGGTCGTCTGCATACAGGCCGCAAATGTATGGGGCAGTAGAGGCCGTGAATAAGAATATTAAGAGGATCTTGCCGAGGATGTTTGAGACTTCTTGGGATTGGTCAGAGAAACTCCCATTTGCATTGTGGGCTTATCAGACTTCTTTTCGCACTTCTACAAGAGCCACACCCTACTCTTTGGTATACAGTATAAAGGCAGTGTTACCAATTCAAATTGAGATGGGTTCATTGAGGGTAGCATTGGAGCAGCAGATTCTCGAGGCAGATTGGGCTAAGACTCGATTTGATAAACTCAATCTCCTAGATGAGAGAAGATTGAGGGCAACAGACCATGTTCGTGCCTACCAGAGGAAGATGGCCAGTGCTTTAAGAAGCGGGTCATGCCTCGACCACTACGGATAGGTGACTTGGTTCTGAAGGTCATCAGGGGATTGATCATAAATCCTAAAGGGAAGTTCAGACCCAATTGGAGCGGACCTTATTTCATCAGGGAGTTGACCCTAGAGGGCGTTGCATGGTTGATGGATATAGATGGAAATCGATTCTCAGAACCGACCAATGTGGATCAGCTAAAAAGGTACTATGTTTGAGACCATGGTCGCAGGATGGGTAGTCATCATTTCTATTAGCCATATACCTTGTTGTTCACTTTTGATATTTAGACCGTTGCTAGCCCATTGAGCCTCACATGTGCATTATAATCTTTCTTTCTTATTGTCTTGATCACTTTTTACGTCGGGATAGGGGCCCTTTAGTGTATGCATGCATTGTTTGGGAGTCTCATGAGTCTTGGACCTATAGGTGCATCTTTCTCTCATTATTTTTCCTACCATCACATTACTGCATTCCATCGTATCTTATTGGTTGTGTTCTTCATCTCTTCTTCCTTATCCTATCTATCGCTTATTTTGTTTCATATTCTCTCCACCCTGAGTGGTGATCCTTCGCAATTCATTACATGGAGGATAGTCACATCATTCCCACTATCTACCCCACAGACACTGGTTTAGAGATCCTTACCTTGAGAAGGTTATCTCGTCAGAGAGGGCTTTTGTTACTTTAGCACTTGAGGAGGCGTCTATCCATTATTGATATCATCTTTGGGGCTTATTTTGAGATGCGAGAGGTTTGTACAGAACTTAAGTGAGGTAACTATTGGTAAAGGAGGTAGGCAGATTTGAATTCCCTCGAGTCATGCAAAGTAGTCTTAGAGAACTTTGGAGGCTTGGGGATTATTGTTTATCTTGATATTCAAAATGCATTAGTGCACATCTTCTTGACTTCCAACAAATGAACTTGCTTTTCACAATCATAAATATGGAGGTATTTAATTATGGCAGGTAATATACCCCCCAGAAATTGATGTGGAAGTGGAGACTAACAACAACATAGATGTATATAAGGGATTTACACTTAGTCTTGTGCATTAAACAACCCTCATTTAGTATAAACCACAAATTTTGGCAACACGTGATCCACAATTTAGAGCATGGGAGGAAGCAGACCTGTTGGAAAGACATGAAGAGACAATTAAAAACATGCAAGAATTCCATAGATGAGTTGTTATGAATTATTCAGAATCCACGAGAAAATTTAAAGCCCATTAATTTTGAATGAAACACCTACTTAGCATGGATCAAAAACCTATTTTGTGGAAAGAAACCAAGTCTTGAGGACCAATTCAATTACCAAATATCTAGGAAACATTGAGGCTTTTTTAGTATACTATAAGAAAAAATGTTAACCATGACGCTTTTTAAGTGTCAAGAAATGCATTCAATGGCACTTCCCCAAAGCGTCATCTAGTAGCCTGTCATAATAAGTATTTGCCTACACTGACGCTTCTAGAAAGCGCCATTGAAGAGAACCTTTACGCTTAAAAAAAGTGTCATCATTAGTTATATCAAACTACATTGACACTTTTATAAGCGCCATTGTTGAGTAGAAGAAACCTTGACACTTTCTATAAGTGTCATTGTTTAGCAGTTTCAAATATCGAACTATAAGGACACTTCTAGAAAGCACCATTGAAGAGATCCTTGACACTTAAAAAAGTGTCATTGTTAGTTGTTCACACTACATGTGGTTACTCTCATTCCTTGACACTTAGTAAAAGCATCAAGGAAGATAATTTTTTAATTTTAAATTTAGTTTTAATTTAATAATTGTTGCACCTAATTTTTCACTTGCTATTGAAATAATGCATACACATAAGAAAAAAAATTATGTACCAATGAAATCAGTTGTTGCACCTAATTTTTCACCTACTAATACATTTCCAAATTGCAATATTTAATCACAAATAGGGAACTTCTATTTCATAAATAAGAAACACAAAAAGCTAAAATATATTAAAATAACAAAAAAAAAAGTCACAACTTTAATGTTTAGTCCCTTAACATAGTCCATTTTTTCTTTACATGCAACCTAATTGTGCTTTGGTCTTCAACATACTCCTTCATGCTAGCTTATCCGACTACAATGTTAATTTCCCAAAAAAATGACCTATATGCACAAAAAACTAAAATCAATTACAATTTCAGAAAAGATATATAAGTGAATACTTCTAGAAATAGATAGAAAGAAATGACAATAAAAATATAATAGGAAAACAAATGTGTATATACCAATTAACATATGTGACCCTAAGAATAATTACAAAAAAATATTATCAATAGTTAAAACGCAAAGCAAGAGATTAATCAAATATGGGACAAGAGAACATCAACATCAATAATCCATTAAATCTTTAGTATAGCCCAAAAGAAAATAGAAAAACAAACCAAAGTTGGGACAAGAGAATGTCAACATCAATAGTCCATTAAAATATTCAATTAAGCATCGTCTAATAGTAATAGACCTCATCGAATGCGCAACATTGACAAATGAAGGTTTTTTGAATTCCAATTTATCTTAACAGTACAACAAACATAATTATTGCTTTTGTGGCAATGCCAATTGCTTTTGTGGAAGCTCTTCTTCTTCTAGTATCGAGGAAAAGGCTATAATCCTAAATCTCCATTCTCCATGCACAGATGTCTTCCTGGATGCATGCTGTCAGAGAAGATGAGGAAGCTTTAGAATGTTAGTTGACAAATCAATTAGAGTAATCGAATTGGAACAGGACACAAACTTCAAAACATTAAAATTTAGTAATGCAGATAAGGGCATTTATATGTACACATATTGATCAGAAATTAAACTCCATCCTTTAGCAACCTAAAAACTCAGAAGAAAGAAGTATAATTTCAGATATGCAAGATTTTGATCAATTAAAGTCCAAAGCATTTTATGTTCATACAAATGAGAAGACATAATGGCAGCTGACTTTGAGGATTGAAAGAAAAATGAATTGATGCTACTTCTCAATGCTAATGCCATTAATTTGTTGTTGTTTTTTGTGGCCATGTCGAGCCTGTCCATCAGATAAGGTTTGAATCACTTCTATTATTCTTGTTTAAGACAATCCCTTCTTTTTTTCTTTTTTTTTTCTTTACATAGTCAATCATTTTGTTTCATGTTTGCCCTATAGTTGGTCTGTTGATGGTAGGCTTCTTTTGAGTGGAAAGAAAGACTCTATACTGAAGGTAAATTGTGGGAACTATGTCTTTTTGTGGTATAGATGGGGTTATCATATAGTTGAATGATTCTATTGCTTCCTTATAACTTTTCAAGGCACTAAAAAAGAAAAAAACAAAGGTCGGACTAGGAAAAATATTTCGTCCTGATTTCAGGTATACTCTTTCCTTATGAAGTCTTATTGTGGTAAATTATAGTTAGATATAGTCACATCGACATTTTTTTCTTCCAAGTTTAAACAGTAATTCGGGAGAGTGTATTATGAAAACATAGTAAAATAAAAAATCTTATGAATGTATTCTACTTTGGATATTTCTTATGAATCTTCCCCTGCACTCCTGACCACCACAGACACTCCCATCACACCAAGCCTTGTAGCTGTTCTAAATTGTTGCAAATATGTTAGAAACCAATTACTAATATTAAGGACGGTCATGTCTACTAATTTCGGGTTAGAATTTTTAGAGTAGGTGGGAAATTATGGTTGCAGTAGGGAATGTGAGTGCTTCTGTTTTGCCAAGGTGGCTTTCCTTATTCATGCTAACATCAACAACATAGCAATGAACTCGATTTAATATTGTTTATCGTATAGGCTTGAGATATCCGGACAGAAAAGTTAAAACAAGATCTTCCAGGCTATGAAGATGAGGTATTTTTCTCCTCTTAAGTACTACTTAATATTCTTCTTTTGACATTGTACTTGGTTTAATTAATGTTTTCCTTCTTTTCGTACTCTGGAAAGGTTTTTGCTGTTGATTGGAGTCCAGATGGTGAGAAGGTAGCCTCCGGTGGTAGGGACAGAGTACTCAATTTATGGATGGGTTGATGGCTAAAGGAGGAAGAGATGTATGAAATGAAGATTGACATGATTCTTCCACAACATGATGGACTTGGCAGACACTCAACTTTTGCCTATAGTTGATAGTCTACCATGTGTAACTTAAAGGTTGTGCACTAAGTTCTGATGTTATGAAGGATCGAGGGTGGTTTGTGCACTAAGCTCTTCTAAAATATTTTTCTTTATTGAGCTGTAATGATTGTATTATTTGGATTTAATTGTATTCATTAGGTTTGTAGATCACGATATGATTATTTTCCTCTTTGATCATGTAAAGTTAGGAAGCAGTTATGGGTTACTATATTAGCATGGTATATTGATGCACACAGTTTGTGGCATGACAGTTTGATGAAATTACAGAAGTGTAGCACTCATAGGCATATCATGTGAACCTTATTCAATGTGGCATTGACAGTTAGTTTATATTTACATGGGTGTAATGTCGCACTAGTATCCTCTAATGAACCTTGGATTCTTTTTTCTCCGTTTCTTCCTCTCTTGGTCAAGCAAAACAATTTATCTTCATGACTTCCTCCTATTACCAAAAAGCAACATCTTGTGTTCTCCATCTCTTCATTCCCTTGTCAAGACACAACAATTTGATGCATTTTTGCATTGGGTTGCTTCCTCTCCTTCCCTTCTCCTTCCTCCTCGTCTCATTGCTTAGTTTTGGCTATGTTTATTTTGATCATTATGGTAGAGCATCCTTGCAAGATGTACAAGAAATATGTTGTGGTGCATTATCCCCTTCTCTACCACCCGAAATCTGTTTTCCATGATCATTAATACCAAGATGTTTAAGCATCAAGTAAGGCATCTCTCAACAATTATGCGAGAAATAAGAGACAAGCAACATACCAGTATTCAAGAGAAGTGATGTTCTACATTTGCATTTGACAACATGCATTTAGTCTGAACTCCAAATTTGGGCAACTCAGAATCTCCACCTTCATTATGATTGCAGAAAGTTGCCTTCTTGGAAAAATGTGGAAATTGGGCATTTAGAAATCTAAAAGAATCACAGTGGCATGTTGCTACTTTTGAATCATTCCAATCAATAACAACTCCAAAGATATATATACAAATTTGTCCATAGGAAAGAGATCAATGTTTCTTGGGCATGCAACCATCTCTCTTAACAAACTCAGGGTTCTACACCCTCTTAGTGGTTTCTTATATATTGCACCATATGATTTGTAGATATCCAATTGCCAATTTCACTACACCTAATGAACTAGAAGCTATGCTAAAAGTGAAGTTAAACAACCCATCGTAGAAAGAATCTTGTAGGAATACACCAAAAAGAAAATCTTATTAACATAAATGAACTCATCCAGTTAAAGGATAAAGTTGCATTAAAAATTGAATTGGGAGAGATACAAATATTGATGCTTACGTGGGACTGTGGAATGGATCAACAAGAGGAACAAACACTGAATAGTAAATGTAAAGTCATAAAGCTTGTAACAACTGTCAAATACTACTCTATAGTGAAGTTTTTTTTAACAATAAAGGTAACTGCAAAATTCACCAAATAGCTCCACTTGAAGGAAATTTCAATGGTATGAAACTAAGATATGGTGAACTCTCCTTGCTTCTGCTATTGTTGTGAGCCATTATAGATCAAAGATGAATCTCGCCATCTGTTTTCACATAGGAGATGTGGGCTATCTTTGGGTCATCTCTCATCATTGGATTTAGGAGTTATGTCTCTCATATATAGTTTCACTTGCCAACTACAAATGGAGCTTAGCAGATGTCTCCATGATGTGGAGACTGAGCAACATACATGATTCAAGGGATGTGCAGTTGTTCTTGTGAATCACCCAATCTTCATCTAATATATATAGACGCACAAATTTTAGCAACTTGTAATCTCCACATTTTAGAGCACTAGAGGAAGCTAGCTTATTCAGCAAACATAACACAATTAGAAAAATACAAGAATTCCAGATACATGTTGTGCTATCATGCATTCCAATCAGTAAGGAATCAAAGTGCTATAATTTTAAACTATGCAATAACAAACCTATCTTGGGGAAGTAAACTGTCTTGAGCACCAACTTAATTGTGAGTTCTTTGGGAGACTTGGACACCAACTCAATCAAAACTGCTAGTTGTTTCTGTGGCAGCTTGTCTTCATCCACTGATATTGGAGAAAATGCTTTTGAAAACCCTTAATCTTCAAATCACAAAGAGAAATTAGATTATGTTGGTATTCGATCTCCAATCTCTTTAACACAAATGGATGATTTCCTAGTAACAAACAATGGCTAATTTTATCACTTATACTCTAGCATGTGATTTGGGAGGAGAATTAAGCTTTGGAATATTGCCAATAAACAAGGAATTGAGAAAGACCAAGTGGGCAGCCACCACAACTAGTTCACAAAAAAATGGAAGCATTGGGAGTGGAACATGACACAAAAACAAAACATGTTTTCCATATTCATAAATACCAAGGTGTTTAAGCATCAGGTAAGGCATCTCTTGACAATAATATGAGAGATAGAGACAAGTAGCATACCGTTATTCAAGAGAAGTGGTATTCTTCTTTTGCATTTGACAACATTCATCCACTTTACACCCCAATTTTGGTAACTTAGGATCTCCACCTTCATTAGGAATATTGTAGGAAACTGGCCTCTTGGAAATACATGAGAGGACATTTAGAAATCTAAAATAATTCTAGAGACTTGTTATTGCTTGAATTGTGAATCATTCCAATTAGTAACAACCGTAGAGCCTCTATACACAATTTTGAATTATCTACCTTCTTACATTAGATGAAAAATCTATCCCTAGAAAAGAGGCGTGTCTCGGGCCATGCAACCATCAATTATTAGCTCTCTAAGAGGCTTGAAGTTGTGCACCCTCTTGGTAGCTTCTCATTCATTACAACATATAAATTCCAGATATCCAATTGGCATGTCACTTGAACATAGTAAGAAACATAGTGAATAGGAAGTTAGACAACCTGTCACAAAAAGAATCCTACAATAATACACCAAATAAAACATCTTGCTAATTCAGTTAAACAATTGTGTGAAAATCTAAATTAAGAGAGAGAAAAACATTTATGCTTACATAGGACTATGGGAGGGACCACAAGGGAAATGAACTTCGAATAGAAAATGTGAAGCTTTAAAGCTTGTAATTGTTGTCAAAAGTTGCCCCCTAGTCAAGTTTTCAACAAAAATGTTCAGTGTAAGGATTCTCTAGTAACTCAACTTGTAGAAAATTTCAACAATATGACAATTTATACTCATAAAAAGAAGATAAAATGTAAGAATTATGTGTTGGGAATAGATGAAACTTACTGAATATATATATATATATAAAATAGGATGAACTCCACCAGCTTCCATTTTTGGAATCCAAACTATTATGGATCAAAGATGAATCTCTCCATCTATTTATAAATAGGACCTATGGGCAATCTTGAATTGATGTCTCATCACTGGATTTAGAACTGATGTATAGCTCTGAACCATGGCAGAGTTCTCCTTCAGTTGCCAAATACCACTAGAGCTTAGGTGAGGTCTTGGTGATGTAGGGAAGTCATGGATTCCGGAATCTTTACATGAAAATATACAGGAGATACATTGGAAGAAAGGACAGGCCATCTGAGAAGAAACACATCTTAAAGTATACCATCAATCATGAGTTGTTTGAGAGTGAGGAGTCTTTGAAGGCCTCACTCAGATAAGGGTTGTCTTTGACATTTCTCACTCTTCAATCTCAAGAAGGTACATCATCAACTAGAACCTTAGGAATGTGAGTCATCATGGGACAACTTGTTTATGTTCTTTATTCTTTTCTCACCAGAGAGGATTGAAAGATATGTAGTTTCAAGGGCAAAACATGTAGCCAGTAGTGAGAGCATCAAACAATCCTTCTCTAATGCAAACCACAAATTTTAGTAACTCGTGATCTCCACAATTTAGAGCACAAGGAAGCTGGTCTGTTGGAAAGATGTGACATGAAATTTAGAAATAGGCAAGAATTCTAGAGATCATTCCAATCATTAAGGAATCCAAAGCCTTATAATTTGAACAGGGCATCTGCTTGGCATGGATAACGCACCTATCTTGGGACAAAGACCACATGTTGAGCACCAATTCAATTATCAACTCTCTATGAAACTGGATATATAAGGTACTAATGTTAGTACAAATTACTTGGTAGCTCTTCTTCTTTTACTGGTGTTAGGGGCAAAGCCTTGTGAAAACCCTAAATCTACAAATTACCAAGGACGTGAGATCATGTTGTAATCTTATCTCCAATCTCCAGCTGCAAATAGATTATTTCTTTCAATTAACAATCTTTAATGCTTTCACTTCTATCATAGGATATGCAATTTGGGAAAACAAGTAAGATTTATAATATTAGGAATATGAAAGGAATTGATGAAGGCCATGAATCTACTTAAAATAAAAACAAAGATTTTTTCACCCATGAATACCATAACCAACTTCCAAAAAGCATTAGGTATTGCAATAACCAAATGTTCCTTGGGTATTAAAGTTAAAGTTCAAAGTAACCAAGAGTGCATTTTTTGACCCATGCATAAAATAAAAAGAAAATAAGAACGAATACCATATAACTCACAATTGTGTCAAGTATGAGTTTAGTTTATGTTCATGCACAATTGCATTAAGTATTCGAAAGCTAAATAAGGCTATGTGCAATTCAAAGAATACCATACAATGCTCACAACTTATCATAGAATGAGAGCTCAATTGTCTTTCTTCCAGTCATAAGAGTTTGTGCTCTTTGAGCCTCTAACTTGCACAACTCAAAACAGCAAGACATGCCAAAAAGTCTCCTTCACCTTAAACATTATTCAATATAAATCTTGATAAGAAAATTTTCTACAAATATAACATGTTGCAAACAAATAGCAATATGTTAGTTTAAAATTGAAGAGAATTTCAAACCAAACAAAATAGAAAAAATTTCAATGTTTATCACTTACCTAAAAACTTGTATGTTGGATAAAGTTGATGCTAATGAATCTTGACAATTGTTTGCAATCAAAATTTATTAATGATTCATAGACAAAAAAAAAAAAAAAGGAAATTATAAAATTATTTAGCAATGTTCCATGAAAAACACATTGTACATTGATTGAGAAATTAATATGAAATCCACTAATTTGAAAGACATTAAAAAACAGATGTTGTCTTGAGTTCTCCATGTATCATGACAGATGCAAGTTGCTATTCGAGCCACCACAATCATGGAGTACGAGACTTCTCAGCATGGAAGGCATACCAAATTTCAAACAAGGTTCTTAACTTTCCAAGAGACATAAGAACATGGTGTGTTGTATAAACTGTAGAATAAATAAATGGAAGTTAGACACACATGCACTTGCTACTTATTTTTTTTAATCATCTATGAAATAAATAAAGAGGTGTTACTTGCATTCAATCCAAACTTGTGGTCTCCAATGTGAAATCCAAATCTCATTTTGTCAACACAATAAGAGCATTAAACATACAACAAATTGAATCCTTCCTTTTGACAATGTGAAAACCTGAAAGAAATGACTCAAGATCATAAATAATTATACAATAAAGAAAACTTTCATTAGTCTTTCTCAAAGAAAAATCTATTATTTCCTTGATTACGGAAGATAGATATTTTGACATAAAGTGCACTTATTAAGGTAAACTTTGTGCATTATACATTGAAATTAGAAATTTGTATTTAAATCCAATTAGAAAGGTACCACAAAAGATGAATAATTGAAATGAAGACATCCATGCCAATTTGTAACTGCTGTCAAATAACACCCTCCCTTAACATTTTTTATCCCATGCCTGCATGTCAAATCTCCAACTAAGATTACTCAAAGAGCACCTAAAAGAAAATTACCAAGATTTCATCACATGCAGAACTCAAGATGCTAACATTGAACCATGGGAGAGATCGACAAGAAACAAAATACTCACCCATAAGTTTGTAATTGTTGTACTTAAAACCCGTTTCCTAGTCAAACTTGCAACACAACTCCATGGAGACTTTCACAAATAGTTAAGCCACTGGTAGAAAACAACATCAATATGAGAAATTGACAAGGTACTGTGCAGATAAAAGAGTATAAATGTGTGTTGAGAATAAGATTTACCTTAATGAATGTAAGGATAGGATAGGGTTGAATTGGCTTTGCACCTGTTTTTGCAATTTGATGTTATTACGATTCAAAAATGAGTTTATGATCTATCCTCACTTTAAGGGAAGTGGGCAATCTCCTTGAAACATCTTTGATTTAGAGATTCGATAAAACTCAAAAGACAACCTTTCACTTGGTAAAGAGGGCTAGAACAGGGCACCCCTCAATCTCTACAAGTTAAAGAGATGAAGTTCTGAAGACCAAGGAAAGGGACTTGGGATTCTAGATTTGACAATATTTTCATTGAAATATCAATGAGAGTTGTAGCAAGAAATACTGTCAAAAGGAAATTGCATTTAACAATGCGCAATATAAAATGAATGAACTGAGTTTTTGGAGAGGTGAATCTTTGGAGGCTCCACAAAGATAAGGGGTCTTAATACTCTTGCAAGTATATTCATGAAATTGCTTTCTCAAAGAACTCCAGAACCTAAACAATGTGCAACACAAAGCTATTGAAGAGATGTGAGACTTTGAATCTGATGAGGTAGGGACTTGAGATCCACATTTTCTTATGTGAAGAATTTTGAGGTTGTAGAGGCACACTAGTAGTTTCCAAATTCAGATGCTTCTCTTCAAATATTCGTATAATGTACATCTTCTTTGACATTGCTGCTCCAACATGATGTGCAACCTATTTGAGCATACTACATGTACAACAAAAAATTTCATTACAACAAAAATCTAAAGTTAATGTCTAAGAAGATAAGATTTATATAAAGTGAATGAGCATGCTTGATTTAGCACAAAGAGAATGACCCTAAAATTTAAGAATATCATTAAAAACTTCACAAGGATTTGATGGTTAGACAATGAAGTAATTCTAATAAATGAGTTAAAATCGGCTAAGCTAAGAAAAATTAAATCCAAATAAGCATCAATCAGTAAGGAATTGACCTACTATGAAAGACTTCAAATGATATTTTCCTTGTAATTTCTATTCTTAATTGGCCCCATTTGCTTGTACCAAAATATTATTATCTTACCTTAAAGGAAGTGGATGACTTATATCTTTGAAAGGATGTGAAAGGTGGAAATCCCTCGATTTCCAATTATTCAAGAAGATAATTCCTATGGCTATTGTTGTCATTGTGCATAATTCAACTAGCTATAGACTACATAATTGAACAATCATGAACACGTAGATGCTTAAATATGGTATGTAGTTCATCTAGTGGAAAAATAAATGAGACTTGGACATCTCAAGATTTATGGGAATCAAGACAGATACAAGTTGTTGTTGTTGTTTCCTATTATAATTCATTTGGATTGCAATCAACAAGCGCTAACTCCATTCACTGCATGTTTTGAGTCTTCAACATAAAACCCAAATTCCATTCTATCAACCAAAAAATAAAAATAAAAAATCCTAATAACTCCTCTAGGAACCATTTTACGTCTCAGATTATAAGATGCAGGATGTAACTCACTTCCATCATTGAGAATGAATTGATAAAACTTTGCAATACTAGTATATTCAGCTTCATTATGATGACCTCATTAGAACTAGAATAAGTGGAGTGATAATGTTATCTAATTAGTAAACCCAACCAATTTTATAAACTAGAACTTCCACTAGTATAGCCTCTATGTAAAAGAAATTTAAAGGTCTTGATACATTAGATATTGAAATTGTTGGATTAAAATTTTATTTATTGCACCTAGCAAGATAGAAGTAATAATGCTAATTTCAAATTATGACAGATTATAGAGAAAATTAGACACTGAGGAAATACCAAGCCAGAAGCCATGTCAAGATCTGCTTTCTAGTTGAAAATTTTAGCAAAAAATTAAGTCCAATTAAAAAATTGCAATAGTAGGTAAAAGAAATTGAAAGTGATGTTGAGGAGAGAAAGATGAAGAAAGATGTTGGGAATGAGATGTAATACTTGTTTTATTGCTCAGAGATGGATTAGTCATGTATCTCCACACGGGGGATATCGGCAATCTTGGGCCAATCATGTCCTTCCTCCTCTAAGTACCTTTGTTTTAGATGTGGACACCTCCAAATCCGTAGTTCTAACAGGGAATCAGGCACCAGTCCTTCCCTTGGCAAAATCCACTGGAGCTTAGGGCAGTTGAAGATCACCAGGCTTCTAAGCGATGTAAGGGTTTGGAGAGATAGGGAGGCTAAGGATTCCAGATTATGGATTTGAGAAATGTGAAGGGAGGTAAGAGTTGTAGGAAGAATAATCAAGTGGGGGTCATCTGAAAAGGAAGTTGCATATGGAAACATGCCTTCAATTGAGAGGTTTTCAAGAGAGGTGAGTCTAGAAAGGCCCCATTGGGATAAAGGGGTCTTGATATTCTCACAGTGAGAGATAGAAAACAATGTAAGACAAGTGAGGTTTTTTATCAGAGGCAATAATTTCAAATTTTTATTATTTGCAATATATAGATCTGTGAGGTTGTAAAGGCAATTTGGTAGGGCTCTGAGATTAGGATACCTCCCGATGCTTAATGATTGAAATGAATTATTATTAGAGTGAAACATCATGATAATAGGCAACTTGGTAAGCTGATTACATCATGATAATATCAATGTTTGTAAATTGCAAAGACCGCCTATTGAATCAGGTAAACATTTAATGTTGCTTTTAGACAAATTCAGATACCTTAGAAGTTTTAAATTACCAAATTCATTTGGTATCTCATTTATCCGGTAACCACTCAAGAAGAGCACCCTTAGGTGTTCTAATCTTGGTATCAATTGTCGAAGCACCTTATTACTGATGAATTGAGTATCGATAAATCTTGGTGTTGATATAACTATGAATGTGCACAAATGCTCCTTCTTATGAAACCTTTCAAACTTTTAAATGTATCATAATCATCACGAATAAATGATGAATGGCAAGTACTTTTAGGAATGAGACGTTGCAAATTATTTTTGAACTCATCATCCAAATGCAAGCATGTATCTCCAGCAACATATTTAGCTAGAGCATGGACAAGGTCATGCATCACAAATCGTGATCTATTGCTACTCGACTATCGAAAAAATGACCTTGACAGTAGCTCATCAAAATACTTATCACCAAGATCTTCAATTTTCCTATTATCTTTTGATTGTTGAATTAACCCCTCCGCCATCCACATGAAGATTAACCCTTGCTTTGTAAACTCATAATCCTGGGGAAAAATTGCACAATAAGTAAAACACCTCTTTAAATGTGACGACAGATGATTGTAGCTCAATCTCAAGGCAGGGATGATGTCACATTCCTTGTTTGTGAAATCCCATACTTTGCTGTACAATTCTCTTTCACATTCACATCCCCATAGTTCAGAGTGCAAAAGGCCACCAAGGGCTCTTGCTGCTAAGGGCGAACCTCCACACTTGTCTACAATTCTCCTATCAATTGATTCCAAATTTGGGTGCTCATCGATATTCATATGTTCAAAAGCTTGTGTTTGAAATATCTTCAAACAATCATCATAAGGTAACTGTTTGAGCTCATGTAAGTTCTTGTGTCCTCTCATCTTGTTTGCAACATCATTATTGTTGGAAATCAAGCCAGCATCCTTTGTTTACTTCCCTAATTAGTGTAATGTACAGCCTTTATTATAATTGATTTAGGAGTAATTCTAGCAAGGTAGTTTATTCACTTCCCATGTAAGAGTTTATTCTTAGGAGTAATTCGAGCAAGGTAGTTTATTCACTTTCCATGTAAGAGTAGTTTATTCACTTCCCATGTAAGAGTTTATTCACTTTCCATGTAAGGGAAATTCCATTCCGGAATTGTCTCATATCTGTAGGCTATTTATTTATGCTTTCATTCATTGTAAAGGAAGGTATCACAGAATGAATTGAGGTGTTCCTCCATAGTTTGTCTTCAAATTCTTCATATTTTTCTTCAAATTCTTCATGGTATCAGAGCAGGTTTAATCCTGTCTCATCGTCTTCATCTTTAGTCAGTTTTTTTTTTACTCAATTCTATTCTTCTAATTTATGTCTAAATATGGTCCAGCCTTTGGAATGGCTACCAACTCATCATCCTCTACTTCTGATATCATCATCTCATCGTCTTCATCCTCTCATCATATGGAAACCTCTCATCTTCCAATCACAGCCCATAAACTGAATGGGCAAAATTATTTGCAATGGTCTCAGTCCATATTAATGTTTATACGGGGAAAGGAGAAAGATGACTACATCACCGGAGCTTCGGTGGCACCAAAAACCACAGCATCAACCTACAAAAAGTGGATAGCAGAAAATAATATGGTCATGTCCTGGCTAGTCAACTCTATGACCGCTGACATTGGTGAAAATTTTCTGTCATTTGATACTGCCAAAGAAATCTGGGACACTGCAAAAGAAACTTTCTCAGACAAGGAAAACACATCTGAAATCATCCAGATTGAAGGCATCCTCCACGATTTGCGTCAAGGAAACCTTACGGTAACTGAATATTTCAATACTCTTACTCGTCTATGGCGTCAACTTGATACGTTTGAGGTTCATAACTGGAATTGTGTTACAGATGGTTTTTTGTATAAAAAGATTGTCGAAGGGAAACGTGTGTTTAAATTTTTGTTAGGTTTGAACAAAAATCTTGATGAAATCAGAGGAAGAATCATGGGAGTAAAACCCCTACCTAGCCTTAGAGAGGCATTCTCTGAAGTCCGTCGCGAAGAAAGTCGGAAAAATCTCATGATGGGATCCCATCAACAACTGAATATGGCAGAAAGCTCGGCTCTTAAGACTCAATTCGCTCCTTTTGACAACCATAAAAAAATTAAAGGAGGTAGACCTTGGTGTGATCATTGCAGAAAGTCGGGACACTCAAGAGAAACTTGCTGGAAAATTCATGGAAAGCCAGTAGATTGGAAGCCACGTCAACCACTTGAGAAAGAAGGACGAGGCAATCATGTGGCTACCGATGAACAATCGCCACAACCTGAAGCTAGCCCTTTTAATAAGGAGCAAATGGAGATGCTTCAGAAACTACTGTCTCCTCTTTTGTTAGTACAGTCACAAACTGGCTCATCTTCCAACCAGGTCATTGGTTCCGGAACCTTGGCTCACAAAGGTAATTTTTTGAGTGCCTTCACTGCTGGTAAGAAACGTAAAAAACCTTGGATAGTGGACTCAGGAGCATCTGATCATATGACGGGAGATGCAACAATTTTTGATACATATAGCTCATGTCCAAATAATTTAACAGTCCGAATAGCAGATGGTTCACTATCAAAGGTTGCCGGAACAGGTTCAGTTGTGCTATGAAGGGATCTTACTCTCAACTCTGTTCTCCTTGTTCCTAACTTGGACTGTAATCTATTGTCAATTAGTAAACTCACTAAGGAAAAGAGGTGTATTACTAATTTCTCCTCCACTCACTGTGAATTTCAGGATTTGGATTCGAGGAAGACGATTGGCAATGCTGAGGAATGCTCTGAACTCTACATCCTTAAGGAGCTCCACGATCCACAAGAACAACCTCAAATGACAGTTGGTAGTAATTCTTTTTCGGTTTCATGTCAAAATAACGATAGTGCAATTAGGTTGTGGCACTATCGCTTAGGTCATCCAAATGTTATGTATCTCAAGCATTTATTTCCTTCATTATTTAATAAAAATCCAAAATCCTTTGAGTGTGAAATCTGTCAATTATCAAAGCAAGTCCGGTCTCATTTTCCCATTCAACCCTATAAAGAGTCTAGTCCATTCTCAATGATTCATAGCGATATCTGGGGTCCTTCAAGAATAAAAAATGTAACTGGTACAAGGTGGTTTGTCTCATTCATAGATGATCACACTAGATTAACTTGGGTATTCCTCATGAAAGAAAAATCTGAAACGAGTCAAATTTTCAAAAATTTTAAAAATATGATTCAGACCCAATTACAGTCAAAAATACAAATTCTAAAGTTTGATAATGCTAGGGATTATTTCAACTCCATTCTAGGAGAATTTCTAGCACAAGAAGGGATAGTTCACTTAAGTTCATGTGTTGATACCCCACAACAAAATGGAATCGCTGAAAGGAAAAATAGGCATTTGTTAGAGGTGGCTAGATCACTAATGTTCTCCATGAATGTTCCAAAATTATTCTGGGGGCAAGCTGTCCTTACGGCAGCCTACCTCATCAATAGGATGCCGTCTAGGGTACTAAAATTCCAAACACCTTGTCAAACACTCCTAAAATCCTTTCCGACTACTCATCTCATCTCCACCGTCCCACCCAAAATTTTTGGGTGCTCTGTCTTTGTTCATATCAATCAACAACATAGAAGTAAACTTGATCCTAGGTCACTCAAGTGCATCTTTCTTGGGTATTCTTCAAATCAAAAAGGGTATAAGTGTTACTCTCCGGTCACAAGAAAATTCTACAATTCAATGGATGTCACCTTTTTTGAAACCCAGCCTTACTATCCCAAAAACGATATTCAGGGGGAGAATTCAACTCAGGAATATCAATTTTGGGATCTTGAGTCATTCAGTGAGTCACCCATCACCACTGAAAATCACATTCCTCCAGAGTCATTTAATCAACCCGAGTCCATTGTTGACTTGTGGGATAAGGAGCACATCCAAGAGGAAACGGAGGAAAGAGCACTTTCTCAACAAACCCATGAGGCAGAACCGGGTCCTAATCCAAGCAAACTTCCAGGTAACAACGCTCCTGATGGTACTGTTGATTCCGAGTTAGAAAATGATATTCTTAATATGCCCATAGCTTGGAGGAAAGGAGTTAGATCATGCACTCAGCATCCCATTGGAAATTTTATTTCTTATGATAAGCTATCACCTACGTTTCGTGCATTCACTTCTAGCATCACAGAGATACAAGTTCCTCAGAATATTCAGGAAGCTTTCAAGTATCCTAAGTGGAAGGCGGCAGTCGATGAGGAAGTTCGGGCGCTGGAAAAGAATGGTACGTGGGAAATTACTGACCTCCCAAGAGGTAAGAAACCAGTTGGGTGTAAGTGGATTTTCACAGTAAAGTACAAGGCAGATGGTAATGTGGACAGGTATAAGGCTCGGTTGGTCGCCAAAGGATTCACCCAATCCTATGGCATTGACTATCAAGAAACTTTTGCTCCAGTTGCCAAGCTCAATACTGTTCGTGTACTTTTATCCTTGGCAGCTAATCTCGATTGGTCGCTTCACCAACTTGATGTGAAGAATGTCTTCCTCAATGGTGACTTAGAGGAAGAAGTTTACATGGACATTCCTGCTGGACTTGAGACGACATCAAATTTCAACAAGGTTTGCAGACTTCGAAAATCCTTGTATGGTCTCAAACAATCTCCCAGGGCCTGGTTTCAACGGTTCACTAAGGTAGTGAAAGGGTACGGATTTGTTCAATGTCAATCCGATCACACATTATTTGTGAAACACTTCCCAGAAGGGAAACTGGCAATTATCATTGTATATGTGGACGACATAATTTTGACAGGTGATCATGAAGAGAAAATTGACTTACTTAAAAAATTACTGACAAAGGAATTTGAGATCAAGGATCTTGGAAACCTCAAGTACTTTCTCGGAATGGAGATTGCTAGGTCAAAGAAAGGTATAGCAGTCTCACAACGCAAATATGTTCTGGACTTATTGAATGAAACAGGAATGCTAGGATGCAAGCCGGCAGAAACACCTATGGATACAACTGTCAAACTGGAAGAAAGTGATGGAAGTGCGCCAGTTGATAAAGGAAGATATCAACGTCTTGTGGGGAAACTCATCTATCTTTCTCATACAAGGCCAGACATCGGCTTCTCCGTTAGTGTGGTAAGTCAATTCATGAATAATCCAACCGAAAAACACATGACTGTTGTGATCAGAATATTGAGATACCTCAAGATGACACCGGGAAAGGGTCTCTTCTTTCAAAGAACAACAAAGAAAGAGATTGAGATTTTTTCAGATGCAGATTGGGCAGGTTCAATGACTGATCGGAGATCAACTTCAGGCTGTTGTTCATTTGTCTGGGGGAACTTGGTTACATGGCGAAGCAAGAAACAGTCAATGGTAGCCCGTAGCAGTGCTGAGGCAGAATTTCGTGCTATGGCACAAGGTATCTACGAGGGAATCTGGTTGAACAGGCTGTTAGAAGAATTACGGGTTCCATTGAAGCATCCCATGGTGTTATACTACGACAATCAAGCTGCCATCAGTATCGCTAAGAATTCGGTTCATCATGATCGAACTAAGCACGTGGAGATAGATTGACACTTTATCAAGGAAAAGATTGAAGAAGGAGTTTTCAAAGTCAGCTACACTCCGACAAACTGTCAAACGGCTGACATTCTCACAAAAGCTCTTGCTCGAGTTAACTTCGAAGATTTGACAGAAAAACTTGGAATGATCAACATCTACAACGCGGCTTGAGGGGGAATGTTGGAAATCAAGCCAGCATCCTTTGTTTACTTCCCTAATTAGTGTAATGTACAGCCTTTATTATAATTGATTTAGGAGTAATTCTAGCAAGGTAGTTTATTCACTTCCCATGTAAGAGTTTATCCTTAGGAGTAATTCTATCAAGGTAGTTTATTCACTTTCCATGTAAGAGTAGTTTATTCACTTCCCATGTAAGAGTTTATTCACTTTCCATGTAAGGGAAATTCCATTCCGGAATTGTCTCATATTTGTAGGCTATTTATTTATGCTTTCATTCATTGTAAAGGAAGGTATCACAGAATGAATTGAGGTGTTCCTCCATAGTTTGTCTTCAAATTCTTCATATTTTTCTTCAAATTCTTCAATTATTGCGAGTTGTGACTAGAATTTTGCTTCCCTGTGCTCCCACCCAGAAAGGGGAGCATAGCATGTCCAACTCAAAGTAATCATCATTCCACAAATCATCCAAAACTATTAGATTTTTTTTTTCCCTTCAATTCCTTCCTCAAATTTTCTTGAATTTGATGCAAGTCTTGTGAATCACTGCTTTGAGAATTAGTCACCGAGTTGAGAATCGTCTTTGTGTTATTCTCACTGCATCGAACTGATCTGAGACACAAACCCAGGCTTTTTTATCAAAATGCTTGGTTATGGTCTCATCGTCATTGTACACCAGTCTTGCCAGTGTGGTCTTGCCCATCCCATCCATGGCCACAATGGAAACCACAGAAAAATTGGTTTTAGTGGGTTCATAGACTAGAGATGCAGTGACTGGCCTTCCCCAAGCAAAGTTGGTCATCGCAGCCACCTTTTCTAGACGAAGCTCAGATTTTTGAGCCGAAATATCTCGTAAGCGGCGAGTGATTTCCCACACCTTGGACCTCATTTTAATATAACGCATAACCTCAGTAGGATTGAAAATGCCAAGACAAGTGGAGATGAGCTTGTGTACCTTGCTCGGCCTGCCTTGATGATCAGCTTCTTTGGCCGTGAGCTCCCGTTGCAAACCTTCGTAGGCGAACTCGTCCAAGATGTCCTCCATATCATAAGCCAAATCTTTCAGATTGCCCAGCCACTCTTTCACAGAGTGATCCGTGATCTGCTTGTCCTCCGCGTCATTAAGCTCTTCACGAATATCCGACAATTCTATCTCATATTTCTTGAGATCAGAGTACACCCATTGTTGGCGTGCAAAGTCGAGCAAATCAGTGGAAGCCAACTGGTCAAACAACAAGCCGATGGCAGCAGAAAGAAGAGCCTCTCCTACAGCTTCCATGGTTGGTTTGTACTTTGTTTGCAGAGAGAGAGAGAGAGCAAATCAAGGAGTGGGTAAAAAAGTGAAGCAGAAAGAAGGCGGTCTGCTCTGTGAAGGCTTTAAATATTAGAAACTCATAAAACATTTGTTTTATGAATTTATTATATGCACCCATTTTTAATGCCACTGTTGATTTGTATATATATTATTTGTGTAATTTAAATATGTCTCAATTTTATTATAAATTTTTCTTTTTCTTTTAATGTAACTATATATATATATATATATATATATAGTCCTCTTTTATTATTATTTTTATTTGCATGATATTTCTTTCATACCAATCAAAACTATGAAGAAATTTTTATTAAAATTCATAAAATATATTGTTTTTGTTGCATCAATATGTTTCATTTCATTGTAAGAAAGCTAAATAAAATGTGATATTTTTTAATTTCTGATTTGGAAATTTTTTTTTTTCTTATTTATTCTAATCTTATATGCATATCACACTATTAGGCAAAGTTGTCAATGACAATGATTGTTATTTATAATAGCTTGAACTTAAAAGCATCCTAGCTTATGATACTCAATAATATTCACCTCTACAACTTAGTTTCAAAATAGATAAATATATATATAATGTTGGAATGTATACCAAATTCCTAATTAATAAAGGTTTTTTTTTTTTAGTAAAAAATGTTATGTTGATCATAGAAGGAGACCCCTAGAGTTCCAGATAGGAGATCACGTGTTTTTACGTGTAACACCTCAGAGAGGCGTATTTCGATTTGGTAAAAGGGGAAAGCTTGCTCCAAGATATATTGGGCCCTTTAAAATCCTTCAAAAGGTCATAGAGGTAGCATACAAATTAGCCTTACCAACATGATACATTTCATGTCTCCATGTTGCGGAAGTATGAGCCTGATACCACACATGTACTAGATTGACATGATTTGAATTTGCAAGAAGATGTAATGTATGAAGAAGGGCCGAGAGAGATTTTAGATAAGAAAAAGCAAGTACTATGAACCAAAACCATACCTCTAATGAAAGTGTTATGGAATCATCATGGAGTGGAAGAAGATACATGGGATTTGGAATCAGATAAGAGAAACAAGTACTCGGAACTCTTTACCGGTTCGCTTCTTTAAATTTTGAGGACCAAATTTTTGTTAGGGGGAGAGGATGTAATACCTAGTACTAATGAATTAAATAGGCAATAATGATTATCTTAGTACTTACTTTAAAAATGCTTAATTAGATGTTAAAACTAGTTTAGTGCTAATCTTGTTTAATTATGAATTAAACTTTGATTAAGGTTAAGTGGGATTAGTTAATGACTTAAGCATGCTTATTAGGTTCTTAGGGGCTTATTAGAGTTATGAAAACCTAGAGGACTAATGGGCAATTGTAGGCTTAATATTGGTTAATTTGGATGACTGAAGTGCAAAATTGGAAAGTTAGGGTTGGTGGCAGCCATGTGGCCTGCCACCTCCTACTGAGCTGCATGGAAACCCCTTTATAAGGGCCTGTAGCTCGTTTTGCAGCATTTCACCTGTAACAGCTTGGGTTAGAGAGAGGATCTAGAGAAATAAAGTGAAGATTTGAGGTAAGCAAGTTGTTTAATTTAGTAATTTGGTTTATTTTGGTTCCTAATAGTATGTTGAAACAAATTAACGATAAAATTTGTGTAAAAGATGAGTGTAATTAGCTATAAACATGTTTTAGTTAAAAATCACAATTAATTAAGGATTAAAGTATTTTAGCTTAAGTATTTTATTAATGGTGAGATCAGCATAAATCTTTGTTTAGTTTGGTTTGATTGAAAAATAGATTAGTAAACACGTGATTAATTAGGTTATTTAGACACCTGGGATTTGTTAATGGGTTAGGCTTTAGGAAAAAAATCAAAACAATTAGTCTTTGGTAATTAATTGGAGAATATGAGAATTAAAAATTAATAATAGTAAGTTGTTAAAAATTAGTAAGAAAGGAAAATTTCATAAGTTTTAATTGAATAAATTTTTATGGTTAAGAAACCTAAATTATGTTGTTTTATTTCAGTTCCTTGTAATATGTAAAGATTTCCTACATAGAAGTATCACAAAGGGAAAGTCAGTGTAAGGTAGAGAATTTTATGTTGTTCCATGGTGTATCTGATTTCTTTCCTGGAAACATTTATTGGAATTTCATGTCATTTCTATGATTTCATAAAATGTTTTAATGTGTCATTGCATCTTGGTTTATTGTATTGAAATGTTACAACGATATTGGAATGTATATTGGTATGAAGATTCATGGTTCTATGTTGTGGAAATGGTTCATAATGTGGTTGCATTGCAAGAAGGATATGGAATAATCATAGATGATATTTAGAGAATTGATTGGTGGGAAGTGTTTATGTGATGCTACAGGCATTATCCTTTAATATATTGTTTATGTGGGGTCGTGGGTCCTTGGGTGAAAATCCCTAAAGCCCTCGAGGAAGACACTCTGATGTGGGTGTATGAGGTTGGTCTTGCCACTAGGTTTTAGTCCCTAAAGACATGGGGTTGGTCCTGCCCCTGGGTTTTAGTCCTTAAAGACACGAGGTTGGTCCTGTCCTTGGGTATGAGTCCCAGAAAACACGGGGTATGACTTACCCTTGAGTGATGTCCCAAATAGTCATTATTATATTGACTGAGTATCTTGTGGAGCATTGATATATGATGTGTAGATTGGTGGGGGTTAGTAGTTTATTAGTTGTGAAAGGATGGATGAGGAAAAGCAAAGATGAAACCAACAACCACATGCATACATGTTTGACATGATTACATATTTGTTAATGGTTATAAAATGTTTATCATGCATGCTATTATATGTTTAATTTAAGGTTTTTAAGGGTATGCTTAGGATGGTTATAAACTTTCCTACTGAGTTGTGAACTCACCTTATCCCTTCCACCTTTAGATGCAAGTTAGAAGACCTATGCTGGAAATAATGCTTAAGCATTGCTTTTCTATTGATTGGATGTTGTTGGCTCGCATTGAAAGTGTTTTGAGGCTTTGCTTTTGTATTAAAGACTAAATCTTTTTGAAGTAATGATGTAATGTATATTTGTTATGTACACTTGTAGTATGGGCTACCCATAGTGAACCATGGGATTTTGGTATATGTAAATTAATGTAGTATAATTTTATTTTGTGAAACGAATCACATTTTGTGAACTACTAGTTACAAAGTTTAATACAGGATGTACTCTTTATAACAGGTTTTGCATATTCTCTTTCTGTGCAAAATCAAGCAGGAACTCAGCATTTAAATTTTTCTATCCCCATATTTTGTTTGAGAGCACTTATGTTGTGATTGAGTATCAATTGTTATGTTTGAAAAAAAAACGGGGGTGTGACATTTATTAACTTAGGTTTAATAAATTAAAAGTAGGTTGATCTCTTACCTATCCTTTTTAAATTAATCTTGAGATCAATAAGAATCATACAGACCATAATCATAAGAAGTGCCAAAACAAAAGTCGATTTGATATTTAATTAGTTAATTTTATTAACTATAAGATATAAAATTTGTTAGGAGGTGTCTTAAATTCCAAATTAGAATATATTTTTTTTCTTTTGTGAAAAGAATATTACATAGAATATTTCCAAAGTTTATATGTGATTGTAATTAAATTGAAGTTAGTACAAATATATTTATAAATATTTTTAGATATGAAGAGAAAAAGTTATGGAAGATATGAAAAAGAGATGTGATCAAGAGCAAGAGATGCTGATAGAACAAGAGATGCTGATAGAACAAGAGAGTTCACTAAGGAAGGGTGTAGATGTGAAGAAGAATGAGAAACATTTAGTGAAGCAAAATGATTCATGGTTTATGATAGAGATTCAAAGAACAGAAAAAGTGGGATGTTTGGGTCTTGGTAGTTGCCTAACCTTTGTATGTGGTTTGCTTTATTAATATTAGTATTCTTCCTTTAATATGTTTAAATTGAGGTTTCGGTTTTCCTTTTGGTCATAAGATGGATTTTGTCATGTAATCAATTATGCTCGTTTCCAATTTCATTAGAAACTTGTGTTCTACGATTTGGCAAATGAAAATAATTATTTTTCTATAATTTTTTTTAAAATTTTGTTAGTTAATAAAAAATAGAGTATAGATAATATTAACCATCAAATAGAAAGACAAATATGACAATTAATGTGTTTTCACATCAAATTTGTACTTAGATGGTTTTACTTATATGAAGTAATTTAATGCAACTATGAAGATTTATATGCAGTAAACTTTATATAATTTTAGATTTAATAATCGATTAATTTTTATTTGAAGATATAAAAACATAAAATAAAAGTCTTGTTTGAAAACTATTATTGAAAACAACATGAAAAATGGGGTTTTTCACTTAGAAATATACATTTGACAAACTTCTAATATAAAACAATTTATTTTTAGAATTTATTCTTAAAACAAGTTATTTTTTAGAACAAAATTGAAATTTTTTTATTTTTTTCACAACAATTTAAATAAAAATTGAACATATAGATAATATATATTTTGGTTGGACGATGAACTTGTTATTTTATGAACTTCAAATATTCAAATTTCACGGAGAAGGAATCTCATATCTATCTCAAGTTATATGCATCCCATTTTTACCACTTGCAAACCTTAATCACAACTTTGTTTAATAATGAAAGAACTTGTTCAAGTAAAAATAGAATTTCTATAAGATGCAAAAAAATTTTGGCTTCCACATCTACTCAAATAAGCATAGAACTTTTTCTTCAACTTTTAAGTTTTTGACTTCTCAAAAATCAATTTAAATTGGATTGATAAATTATACAAGGTTACAATATAATATTACAATGTATAAATATTATTTTCACTTCTATATTTTCCATGAAATTATTTATTTATTTAAATTGAAATGTCCTTTGGTATTTATTTGTACCTATAAAAAATAAAAAATTATTTTAAATCTTAGGTATATATGTTGATGCTTAAGTATTTAATAATTTTAATTAGATAATTACATTTTATTTTACATTTTACATATAAAATAATTAATTACATTTTATATTATATTATTTAATTAGTGATATTTAAATTTTAATTAGTTTTAATAATTTAATTAATAGTTAAATAATTAGATTTATTTATGTTTAAATCTATTAACAATAAGTTCAATGCAACAAGAAAAAAAAAGCTTATCGTTATTATTTTGAAGTGGATTTTGATTTTAAATTTTACAAGTAGATTTGCTTGAATAACCTTATAAATTAGTAGAATTTAACAAGTTGCAAATAGTTTCCCCGCCTAATCTTTTAAATTAATCTTGATGTTGACAATCACTTTGCCAACCATAATTATAAAAAGACAAATAGGTCAAGTTGATTTACTAGATTGCAAGTGGGTGCCCTTACCTAATCTTTTAAATTAATCTTGATGTTCACAAGCACTTTGCCAATCATGATTATAAAAAGACAGATAAGTTAAGTTGATTTTACTAAATTGAGATTAATCAATTGCAAGTGGGTACCCTTTACCTAATCTTTTAATTTAATCTTCATATTGATAAGAACCAAATCGGCCATAATTATAAAAACAAGAAGACGACAAGCTATGATTACTTTTATTAACTAAAATTTAATGAATCACAATTTCTCTTACCTAACCTTTAGATTAATCTTGATAACTTTGCAATAGTAATTTTAAAAAGAGAAAGACGACAAACTAATTTAATTGGCTAATTTTGTTAACTTAGGTTTAATAAATTAAAAGTAGGTTGATATCTTACCTATCCTTTTTAATTTAATCTTGAGATCAGTAAGAATCATACAAACCATAATCATAAGAAGAGTCAAAACAAAAGTCGATTTGATATTTCATTAGTTAATTTTATTAACTATAAGATATAAAAAATTGTTAGGAGATGTCTTAAATTCCAAATTAGAATATACCATTTTTTTTTGTGAAAAGAATATTACATAGAATATTTCCAAAGTTTATATGTGATTGTAATTAAATTCAAGCTAGTACAAATATATTTATAAATATTTTAGGACATGAAGAGAACAAGTTATGGAAGAGATGAAAAAGGATGTGATCAAGAGCGAGAGACATTGGTAGAACAAGAGGGTTCACTAGGGAAGGGTGTAGATGTGAAGAAGAATGAGAAACACTTAGTGGAGCAAAATGATTCATGGTTTATGATAGAGATACAAAGAGCAGGAAAAGTGAGATGTCTGGGCCTTGGTAGTTGTCTAACCTTTATATGTGGTTTGCTTTATTCATGTGTTCTTCCTTTAATCCTTTTAAATTGAGGTTTCCATTTTTCTTTTGTTCCTAAGATGGATTTTGTCATGTAATCAATTATGCATGTTTCCAATTTCATTAGAAACTTGTGTTCAATGATTTGGGAAATGAAAATAATTATTTTTCTATAATTTTGTTAGTTAATAAAAACTAGAATATAGATAATATTAGCCATCGAATAGAAATATAAATATGACAATTAATGTGTTTTCACATCATATTTGTACTTAGATGGTTCTGCTTGTATGAAGTAATTTAATGCAACTATGAAGATTTATATGAAATCAACTTTATATAATTTTAGATTTAATAATCGATTAATTTTTATTTGAAGATACAAAAACATAAAATAAAAGTCTTGTTCAAAAACTATTATTGAAAACAACATGAAAAATGGGGTTTCTTCTCTTAGAAATATACATTTGACAAACTTATGATATAAAACAATTTATTTTTAGAATTTATTCTTAAAATAAGTTATTTTTCAGAACAAAATTGAAATTTTTTTAAATTTTTTCACAATAATTTAAATAAAAATTGAAGATATAGATAATATACATTTTGGAAAATTTTGTATCTTATTTAAGTGTACAATTCCTTTGTGAAGAATAAATCGAAACGGGTAATAGCTATTTTCAAAAATTGTTTTGAAGAATTATTTTCACAAATGTTATCAAATAAGCTCAAAACTTGTTACATCATTTATATTAATCTTGAGTTCAATCAAAATCTTGCCACAATTGAAAAGAGAAAAAAAAATGTTAATTAGTTGGTTAATATTTATAATCCTAAAAATAATAATAATAATAATTAAAAAAAATTAAATAAAAATTCACTATCAAAATAAAAGATTATCTAATATTTTTCTATTTTTGACTTATAATCAAGAATGTTCATATAATTTCTTTTACAATAACATACTAAAGTAGAAAGAGATTAAAATGGAAAAAGAAAATGATTAACAATAAAATTCATAAAAAGAAATGAAAATTAAGAAGATTTTAATCCACTTGAAATTTATTTCAATGAAATAGTATTGCATTTAAATTATTGAAGGCCATACCAATTTATTTTCTTCCTTTTTTAATACTTAATTTTGTTATCAAACAATGAAAATTTTACTAATCAAGGAAAATGAGAAAAGAAAATATTTTTCTTGAAAGTTCATGAATTTGTTAAGAAAGGAAAACAAAAGGTCTTTTAAGGGATACTTTATTAAATTAAATTAATAACTTAATTTAAATCATTAAATAAATTAAGTATGTTTAGTAAAAAAAAAACATAATAGTATGATTTAAAATATAAAAAAACTTTAAATAATAAATAAAAAAATTAACTTATTTTTAAATTCATATTTTTATTTTACCTTTTTATCTCAATTTGCCATAATTACCTTCACAATCTCCTTTACTATTCCACGACCTTTACTTTTACATGACCTCCTTTACCTTAGTTAGAATTTATGTCAATTTGATCATTTAGAATTAATCATAAGTTAGGTTTGTCAAACAATCTTAATACTTAAAATAAAAATTAAGTAATAGTTTTAAGTCAACAATTTAAGTATAATTTAACTAAAAGTCAACTTAAATAATTAAGTAATTAGTATTAAGTTTTATCAAACACCTCCATATAATTAGTTTATTTTGATTAATCTAATAATATAGAAAGTGAAATATACACATTTTTTTATTGGTTAGGTTGGTCTTGAACTTCTTTCACCAAATCATTTTTATTAATCTTAACATCATCATTAGTTAATTACAATTAAAGAAAAGAAAACCAAAAAAAAAAAACAGCCAATTTGGGTGACCAATCTTTATTGAAAATTTAAAATCAAACAAAAGTTGATAAAAAAAAAATGAATTGTATGAAGTAGACATTTTGTCTTTATGAGATTATTGATGGAAGTATAATAGACTATAAACAAGTCTATGAGAATCAATTCCAATGAGTCCTAAAACATATCTATGAGAAATAAAATAAAATCATGACATAAAGAAATTATATTTAAGTGTTAATAAATGAGAATCAGATACATATAAATAAAATTTAGATTAATTATAAATGAAACTATTTTTATTATGTGGTTGTTTTTAATGGACCACCTATTTTTTTATTTATTTTATATATATATATATTCCATAGAAAAATTACTTTCCAATACCATAGAATCACCCTAATTTCAAATTGAGATTTACTATCTTAAATTTTAAATTTTTTAAAAATAATTTTTAAGGCATGAACTAAATCTATATTTTTTGTTAAGAATTTCTATTCTTTATATGAAAGTTTTTATCAATTTTTGTTTTTAAAAACAAAAAATAAGTACTTAGAGTGCGTTTGACAATGATTTTAAGAAGTATTTCTAATATTTTAAATACTTGAAAAATAAAAAAAAAAAATTTATACATTGAAACAATTGCAAAATGCACTTTTAGTATGTAATGATATTAATTTCTTCGAAGAGAGAGATTTACATTTAAGATAAAAATAAATAAATAAAACAATACAAGGATAAAAAATTATTTTTTAAAAAAACTTTTAACTTCTTGTACTTTATCATTACACACTTTTTTCATTAGATGCTTTAAATAATTTTTATGAAATAAAATTATAATTATATTGATGGAGGGCCAATTAACTTTGCTTTGGGTGAGAAAGATAGAGATAAGATTGAAGTGGGTCCACATCTAAAACAAAAATGAAATAAAAAGTAAAGATGAAGATAAGGTTGAGGTGGGTTCACAACTAAAAAAAGAATGAAATAAAAAGTATGAGATGAATTGACCAAAGCTTATGCCTTCTTCCAAATATTAAAAGCAAAGCCCAATAGTATAAAGTGATGACACTAGTCCTATTCAAGGCCCCACTTGCATAATTGCTACATCTTTTGATTTGATTTTTGTTCAATTTCACTAAAATGAAATCATTTATTTGAGCCCAAAAATTCAAATCCAAATCCAATCCACTTATTTATATACATTATTGGCATGGAATGAGAAAAGTTATAAAGTGAGAAAATTTGATCATATGATAAATAGTAATTTTTCAAAGTTGGAACCAATCCAATGCCCAATGGGCATAAAAGAGAAAGGAAAGATGTGGAAATTATAGTGGAATCTTGAAACAAATTTTTGAGGTTTGAGGTGATGTGACAATCGTTTCAAGAAATTGCCTAAGAATGTGAGATGTTATTACATTGAAAATTGATATTAAATCTCATTGGGTAACTATAAGAATTGCTTTACATAAAGACGAGTAATAAATATATCCTGTTTTTTCAAATAGTTTATGACCCTAAGTGAATAAAATGGTGAATAAAACTTTTAGAGTAGGATGAATGCATTTCACGTGAGTCATGTCCTAGATATATTTTTAGAATTTTCTAGCAAGATGTTGAGGAAAACTCTATGATAAGTGTTTTCTTTCTAGTTAAGGTAGGTCCAATTTGGTGTAATTCGCCAACATAATTTAAACCCAACATATGTTTTAAGGATTTGAATCGAGTAAAATCATATTTAAATTAAATTAATCATATGAATCTACATAACCCGTTTAATAAATAGATTATTTTTAGGTCAATCTGGATAACTCACATTTGACTCAAATTAACTTATTTAATAATGGTATTGATTAACCTAATAATAACTTTAACTTATTGAACTCATATTTGACTCATGTAAAATTCATTTTTCAATAAGTATATCATAATTGGGTCATAAACATGTCATATTAGAATATTAACCATATTATTTCATTCAACATTTAACTTGACTTGATTATGAAATAACGCCTTATTATTAAATCGGTTAAACCGGTTATAATGTATCACCTAGATAATAATTATATTGAGTTTGAGTTTATGCTTTAAATTTTGATTATTATTCATGTCATGTTTGGGTTGAGTTATTTAGTGGAGGATCTAACCTTTGATATAACACAAACGCAACCCATTAACATAAATTGTCATCCTCACTTCTACTAATAAGTAATTTGTTTATTACAATTAAGAAAATTGAGAAGATATAATTTTTTTAAAAAAAATTTAAATGCATGATTAAAGTTAATTATAAGTTTTAAAAGTTTTATAATTCATATTCCATCCAAACTAACAAAATATTAGAAATCTTCAATGGTTTTGTCTACAATAAATGTGTTGTGCTAAATTATCCCCTTCTCTACTAACCAAAACATGTTCTTTCACAATCAAATATCAACGTGTTTAAGCAGCCGGTGAAGCATCTCTTGACAATGAGGTGAGAGGTAGAAACAAGAAACATACCTGTATTCAAGAGAAGTGTTGTTTCTTCTTTTGCATTAGAAAACATTCATTTAGTCTAAACTTGAAGGTGGATTGCTAGAATCTGAGCTCTTGGAAAGACATAAGAGAAGGACATTTAGAAATCTGAAAGAAGCCTAGAGACCTGTTGCTACTTGTGAATCACTGTAATTAGAAACAATTCCAGATAATCCTGCAATTCTGGACCTTTGATTTGCTTTGTTCCATTTTTCCAAGACCAGTTCTAAAATGTTTTTCTTTATTGAGTTATAATGATTTTATTATTAGGATTTAATTGTATTCATTAGGTTTGCAAATCACAAAAATGGTGTCGTGCCTATGAATATTTTCCTCTTCGATCATGTAAAGTTGGGAAGCAATTATGGAATACTATGATAGCACAATATATTGATCCACATAGTTTGTGGCATGACAGTTTAATGAAATTAAAAAAATGCATGTAGCACTCATGGGTATGTCATGTGAACCTTTTTCAATAGAGCTACTTGTTTAAATTTATATGGGTGAATTGTCACACCAGTGTCCTCTTATGAACCTTAGGTTCATTTTTCTGTTTCTTCCTCTCTTGGTTAAGACAAACAATTTGTCTTCATAAGGACTTCGTGTTACTAATAAGCAGTATCTTGTATTCTCCTTTTCTTCATCCCCTTATCAAGACACAGCAATCTGATGCATCTTTGCATTGGGTTGCTTCCTCTCCTCTCCATTTCCTTCCTCCTTGAGGCAAAATCACATCATTGCTTAGTTTTGACTATGTTTCTTTTTATCATTGTGAGAGAGCATCATTGTAAGATGTACAAGAAAAGCGTTGTGGTGCATTATCCCCTCCTCTACCACCTAAAATCTATTTTACACGATCATAAGGACCAAGGTGTTTTAAACATTAGGTAAGGCATTTGTTGACATTGATGTGAGAGATAGATACAAGCAACATACCAGTATTCAAAAGACGTGATGTTTTTCTTTTGCATTTGACAACATTCATTTAGTCTGAACTCCATATTGGGCAACGCAGAATCTCCACCTTCATTAAGATTGCAGGAAGTTGGCCCTTTATGAAGACATGGAAAGAGAGCATCTAGAAATCTGAAAGAATTACAGAGGCCTATTACTACTTTTGAATCATTCCAATTAATAACAACTCCAAAAGATATATACAAATATGTCCCTGGGAAAGAGATGTGTCTTGTGCATATGCAACCATCTCTCTAATAGACTTAGGGTTGTGCACCCTCATGGTAGTTTCTTATATATTGCACCATATGAATTGTAGATATCCAACTACCAATATCACTACACCTGAATGAACTAGAAGCTAAAGTGAAGTTGACAACCCATCATCGAAAGAATCCTGTAGGAATACACCAAAATGAAAATCTTATTAACATAAATGAATTCATCCAGTTAAAGGGTAAAGTTGCCTAAAAAATTGAATTGGGAGAGATAGAAATATTAATGCTTTCATAGGACTGTGGAAGGGACCAACAAGTGGAACAAACATTGAACAGTAAATGTAAATCCATAAAGCTTGTAACTACTGTCAAAAGCTGCTCCCTAGTGAAGTTTTTTAACAATGAAGGTAAGTGGAAAATTCACCTAATAGCTCCACTTGTAGAAAATTGCAATGGTGTGAAACTAGGATATGGTGAACTCGTTTCCGCTATTGCAGTGAACCATTATGGATAAAAAATGAATCTCACCATCGGTTTTCACATAGGAGATGTGGGCTATCTTTGGCCCATATCTCAATATTGGATTTAGGAGTTCTGTCTCTCATATATGGTTCCACTTGCAAAATACAAATGGAGCTTAGCTAATGACAACACATTTAGAAAAATGCAAGAATTCCATAGACATGTTTTGTGTTATCATGAATCATTCGAATCAGTAAGGAATCGAAGTGCTATAATTTTGAATTGTCTTAGGGAACAAACCCTAATTCAATCTTGCGGAAGTAAACCGTCTTGAGCACCAACTCAATTCTGAGTTCTTTAGGAGACTTGAGACACCAATTCAATCAAAGATGCTAGTCATTTCTGAGGTAAATTGTCTTCCTCCACTGATACTAGGGAAAATGCTTTTGAAAACCATTCATCTGCAAATTACAAAGGGAAATGAGATTATGTGATTTGGGAAGAGAATTAAGCTTTGGAAGAGAATTAAGCTTCGGAATATTGCCAATATGCAACCGACAATTTCTAATTCTATCACCTCTATTCTAACATGTGATTTGGAAAGAGAATTAAGCTTCGAAATATTTCCAAAATGCAAGGAATTGAGGAGGCCAAGTGGGCAACCACCATAGCTAGTTCGCAAACAAATGATAGCATTGGAAGTGGAACACAACACATAAACTTCAAAAACAAAACATGTTTCCCACAATCATAAATACCAAGATGTTTAAGCATGAGGTAAGGCATCTCTTGACAATGATATGAGAAAGACACAAACAACATACCAGTATTCAAGAGAAGTAGTATTCTTCTTTTGCATTCGACAACATTCATCTATTTTACATCCCAAATTTTAGCAACTCAGGATTTCCACCTTCTTTAGGATTGTAAGAAGTTGGCCTCTTGAAAACACATGAGAGGACATTTAGAAATCTGAAAGAATTCCAGAGACTTTCTGTTGCTTGAATTGTGAATCATTCCAATCATAAATACCAAGGTTCTAAGATCAAGTAAGGCATCTCTTAATAATGATGTGAGAGATAAAGACAAGCAGCATACTAGTATTCAAGAGAAGTAGTATTCTTCTTTTGTATTCGACAACAATCATCTACTCTACACCCCAAATTTTAGCAACTTAGGATCTCCACTTTCATTAGGATTGTAGAAAGTTGGCCTCTTGGAAACACATGAGAGGATATTTAGAAATCTAAAATAATTCCAAAGACTTGATATTGCTTGAATTGTGAATCTTTCCAATCATAAATACCAAGGTGTTCCAAGATCAGGTAAGACATCTCTTGGCAATGATGTGAAAAATAGAGACAGGGAGCATACCAGTATTCAAGAGAAGTAGTATTCTTCTTTTGCATTCGACAACAATCATCTACTCTACACCCCAAATTTTAGCAACTCAAGATCTCCACCTTCATTAGGATTGCAAGAAGCTGACCTCTTGGAAACATATGAGAGGATATTTAGAAATTTGAAAGAATTTCAGACACTTGTTGCTTGAATTGTGAATCATTCCAATCATAAATGCCAAGGTGTTTCAAGATTAGGTAAGGCATTTCTTGGCAATGATGTGAAAGATAGAGACAAGCAGCATACTAGCATTTAAGAGAAGTAGTATTCTTCTTTTGCATTCAACAACATTCATCTACTCTACACCCCAAATTTTAGCAACTCAAGATCTCCACCTTCATTAGGATTGTAGGAAGCTAGCCTCTTGGAGACACGTGAGAGGACATTTAGAAATTTGAAAGAATTCTATAGACTTGTTTTTGCTTGAATGTGAATTATTCCAATCAATAACAATCCCAAAGCCCTATATACAATTTTGAACTGTCAACCTTCTTACATTGAATGAAAAACCTGTCCCTAGGAAAGAGGTGTCTTGGGCATACAACCATCAATTATTAGCTCTCGAAGAGACTTAAAGTTGTGCACCCTCTTGGTAGCTTCTAATTCATTACATCATATAACTTCTAGATATCCAATTGGCATGTCACTACACCTGAATAAAGTATAAAACATGGTGAATAGGAAGTTAGACAACCTTTCACAAAAAGAATCCTGCAAGAATACACCGAGCAGAACTTCTTGTTAACATAAATGAATTCACTCAGTTAAATTATTGCGTTAAAATTTAAATTGGAGAAATAAAAATACTAATCTTTGCATGGGACTATGGGATGACCAGCAAGAGGAACATACTTTGAATAGAAAATGTGAAGCCATAAAGCTTATAATTGTTGTCAGATGCTGCTCCCTAGTCAAGTTTTCAACAAAAAGATTCAGTGTAGAGATTCTCTAGTAGCTAAACTTGTAGAAAATTTTAACAGTATGACAATTTATACTTGTAACAAGAAGATAAAATGTAAGAATTGTGTTGGGAATAGATGAAACTTACTAAATATATGGATAAGATAGGGTGAATCCACTCTGCTTCCATTTTTGGAATCCAAACTATTATGGATCAAAGTTGGATTTCTCCATCTATTAAATACAACTAGAGCTTAGGTGAGGTCTTGGTGATTTAGGAAATTCATGGATTCTGGAATCTTGACATGAAAATATACATGAGTGATACATTGGAAGAAAGGGCAGGCTTTGGTCCTCTAAGAAGAAACATATCTTAAATATACTATCAATCTTGAGTTGTTTAAGAGTGATGAGTCTGTGAAAGCCTTTCTCAGATAAGGGATGTCTTTGACATTTCTCCTTCTTCAATCTCAGGAAGGTACACCATCAACTAGAACATTAGGAATGTGAGTCATCATAGACAACTTGTTTGTGTTCTTTATTCTTTTCTCACTGAAGGGGATTAAAAGATATGTAGTTGCAAGGACAAGAGATGTAGCCAGTTGTGAAAGCATCAAACAATCCTTCTCTAATGCAGACCACAAATTTTTGCAACTCGTGATCTCCACAATTTGGAGCATTGAAGGAAGTTGCCTTGTTGGAAAGATGTGACATGACATTTAGAAATATGCAAGAATTCCAGAGTTCATTCCAATCATTAAGGAATCCAAAGCCCCTTGGCATGGATAACACACCTATCTTAGGAAAAAGACTGGGCACCAATTCAATGATCAACTCTCTATGAAACTTGAGATACAAGGTACTAATGTTAGTTGCTTCCGTGGCAGTTCTTTTACTGGTATTAGGGCAAAGCCTTTTGAAAACCCTCAATCTACAAATTACCAAGGACATGAGATCATGTTGTAATCTCATCTTCAATCTCTAGCTACAAACAAATTATTTCTTTCAAATAACAATCTTTAATGCATTCACTTCTACCATATGATAAGCAATTTCGGAAAACAAGTAAGCTTTATAATATTAGGAATATGTAAGGAATTGATAAAGGTCATGAATCTACTTTCAAAAAATAAACTATAAAAACAAAGATTTTTTCACCCATGAATATTTTAACCAGCTTCCAAAAAACATTAAGTATTGCAATAACCAAATGTTCCTCAGGTTACCAAGAGTGCTTTTTTTACCCATGCATAAAATAAAAAGAAAATAAGAAAGCATACCATACAACTCACAATTGTGTCAAGTATGAGTTCAATTCATGGCCATGCACAATTGCATTAAGTATTTGAAAGCCAAATAAGGTTATGTGCAATTCAAAGAATACCATACAACTCATAATAGAATCCTCATAGCTCACCATAGAATGAGAACTCAATTGTCCTTCCTCTAGTCATAAGAGTTTGTGCTCTTCGAGCCTTTGACTTGCACAACTCAAGACAGCAGGACATGCCAAAAAGTCTCATTCACCTCAAACATTATTCAAATCCATAGTATAAATCTAGATAAGATAATTTCCTACAAATATAACATGTTGCAAACAAATAACAGTATGTTGGTTTAAAATTGAAGAGCATTTCAAACCAAACAAAATAGAAAAATTTTCAGTGTATATCACTCACCTAAAAACTTGTATGTTGGATAAAATTCCTGCTAATGAATCCTGACAATTATTTGCAATCAAAATTTAGTAATGATTTATAAACAAAAAAAATTACAAAATTTTTTAGCAATGTTCCATGAAAAACACATTGCATATTGATTGAGAAATTAATATGAAATCCACTAATTTGAAAGGCACTAAATACCATATGTTGTCTTGAGTTCTCCATGTATCAAAACATATGCAAGTTGCTATTCGAGCCACCACAATCACAGAGCAAAAGACTTCTTAGCATGGAAGGCATACCATATTTTGAACAAGGTTCTTAATTTTCCAAGAGACATAAGAACGTGGTGTGTTGTAGAAACTGTAGAATAAATAAATGGAAGTTAGACATATGCACTTGCTACTTAGTTTTTTAATCATGTGTGAAATAAATAAAGAGGTGTTACTTGCATTTAGGCCAAACTTCTAGTCTCCAATGTGAAATCTAATTCTCATTTTGTCAACATAATAAGAGCATTAAACACATAGCAAATTGAATCCTTCCTTTTGACAATTTGAAAACCTTAAAGGAATGATTTGAGATCATAAATAACTATACAGTAAAGAAAATTTTCATCATTCTTTCTAAAAGGAAAATTTGTCATTTCCTTGATTACGAAAGATTGATATTTTAACATAAAGTGCACTCATTAAGGTAAACTTTGTGCATTATATATTGAATTAGAAAATTATATTTAAATTCGATTAGAAGGGTATCACAAAAGATGCTTAATTGAAATGAAGGCATCCATGCCAATCTGTAACTGTTGTCAAATAACACTCTCCCTTGTCATTTTACGTCCCACGATTGCATGTCAAATCTCTAAGTAAGATTGCTTAAAAAGCACCTAAAAGAAAATTACGAAGATTTCATTGCAGGTAGAACTTAAGGTGCTTACATTGACCATGGGAGAGATCATTAAGAAACAAAATACTCACCCATAAGTTTGTAACTATTGTACTCAAAACTTGCTTCCTAGTCAAACTTTCAACATAACTCCATGGAGACTTCCATAAATTGTTGAGCCACTGGTAAAACACAACATCAATATGAGAAATTTACAAGGTACTATGCAGATAAAAGAGTAAGAAATGTGTATTGAGAATAAGAGTTACCTTAATGAATGTAAGGATAGGATAGGGTTGAATTGGCTCTACACCCATTTTTGCAATTTGAATTTATTATGGTTCAAAAATGAGTTTATGATGTATCCTCATTTTAGGGGAAGCAAGCAATTTGGGGCCAATCTCTATCATTCTCCTTGAAACATCTTTGATTTCAAAGTTTGATAAAACTTAGAAGACAACCTTTCACTTGGCAAGGAGGACTAGAACAAGGCATCCCTCAATCTCTACAAGTTAAAGAAATGAAGTTTTGAAGACCAAGGGAGGAGGCTAGGTTTCCATATTTGAAAATATTTTCATTGAAAGATTAATGAGAGTTGTAGCAAGAAATCCTGTCAAAAGGAAATTGCATTTAACAATGTACAATATAAAATGAATGAACTAAGTTTTTAGAGAAGTGAATCTTTGGAGGCTCCACAAAAATAAGGGGTTTTAATACTCTTGCAAGTGTATTCATGAAATTGTTTCCTCCAAGGATTCCTGAACCTGGACAATGTACAACACAAAGCTGTTAAAGAGATGAGAGACTCTAAATCTGATGAGGTAGGACTTGAGATCCACATTTTCTTAAGTGAAGAATTCTGATGTTGTAGACACACTAGTAGTTTCTAGATTTAGATACTTCTCTTCAAATATTTGTATAATGTACATCTTCTTTGACATTGCTGCTCCAATAGGATGTCCAATAGGATGTGCAACCTATTTGGGCATACTACACGTACAATAAAAAATTTCATTAAAACAAAAAACTTTTACTAAAACAAAAATATGAAGCTAATGTCTAAGAAGATAAGATTTATATATAGTGAATGAGCATGTTTGATTTTAGCACAAAGGGAAAGACGCCAAAATTTTTAAGAATATCATCACCACAAGTACCTAATTTGCATCATTAAAAATTCCACAAGGATTTGATGGCTAGACAATAAAATAATTCTAGTAAATGAGTTAAAATCAGCTGAGCTAAGAAAGATTAAATCCAAATAAGCATCAATCATTAAAGAATTAGCCAACTATGAAAGACTTCAAATGACATTTTCTCTGTAATTTCTGTTCCTAATTGGCCTCATTTGATTGTACCAAAATATTATTAATTTGCTTTAAAGGAAGTGGGTGACTCGTATCTTTGAAAGGGTGTGAGAGGTGGAAATCCCTCGATCTCTAGTGATTCAAGAGGATAATTCCTATGGCTATTGTTGTCATCATACATCATTCAGCTAGCTATAGACCACAAAATTGAACAATCATGAATACGTAGATGCTTAAATATGGTATGTACTTTATCTAGTGGAAAAGCTTATGAGACTTGGACATCTCGAGATTTCTAGGAATTAAGATAGATACAAGTTGTTGCTTCTTGTTATAATTTATCTGGATTGCAATCATCAAGCACTAACTCCATTCACTACATGTTTTGAGCCTTCAACATAAAACCCAAATTCCATTCTTTCAGCCAAAAAAAAATCATTAATAACTCACCTGAAAACCATTTTATGTTGCTCAAATTATAAAATGTAGGATGTAACTGACTTCCATCATTGAAAATGAATTGATATAACTTTACAATACTAGTATATTTAGCTTTTGAAATGGCTGAAACTGATCCTGGAATCAAAAATCACATACACAAGTAGATATTTAACAAAAAAGGATCCAAAATCTCTTCAATTGATTAATGTATAAATGAATTAATCAAAATTTTTAGAGATAATTATGGGGAGATGAACCTTGTACCTTTTAGTTTCTTATTCTTCTTGAACACAGCAATGTGCATCAAGTGTTACGCACCTAGGAATCTCCCTTCCTCCACAAGCAAAATCTGAACAATCTATCATTTCTTCATATTCCACTTCCTTGCAAAATTCAAAACATGAAAAACAATATCATCAAAATTGAGACAAAAATAAGTGCATCAACTATCTCAAGAAGAGATTTATGCCTATTGCTTACCTTTTGAAGAAGTCCACTTGGTTAGAGCACATTTTACATGGACGCCCAATCACTACAAGCAATTGAACCAAAGGAGAGTTCAAACATCTAAAAAATTTGACGAACTCAAGTATCATAAAATACTTCATATGAATTCTAAATGATCTCATATCTAAAAAACATTGACATAAAATTATTGTTGTTTACCTTACATGTTTCTTCCATGGTCATAATCGAAACTTTGTTTATCATAAGAAATCTTCTATGCTCATCTTGATTACTTACAATAAACACTGAAATGAAAAGAAAAAAACACAAAAAATGATGATTAGTTTGGTTTGATAAATTTAGCACACATAATTTCCTTTTTCTTGCATGAGAAAAGAAAGAGTAAATATATATATATATATATATATATATATATATATATATATATATATATATATATATATGAATTTAATAATTTTTTAAATTAGCAATTATAAAACTATTTTGGTTCTCATAAAATTTATGGGAAAGTAGGGAAAAAAATTGTAAACTTTTTCTCTTGTTTGATTGTTTATCGGAAAATTGAGGGAAAACAAAAATCTATGACAAATTTATTTAACACTTCTGAGGAACCAAAAATGTTTTAGATGTTGTCAAATTGATAATTTAAACGTGTTTAATTCCAATTAAATGAGTTTAGTAAAACACATGAAATTGTGAATAAAATTATTTAAAAGCATTGAAATTCAAGTCATTAAAGTTGTCCATAAAATTTGGTATATTGAAGCAAGAAAAAAACAAAGCAATTTGAATGACTTGCTAATAAAGCAACTAACTAGAATATGCCCTAGAGTTGTTCAGTGCCCTCTATATAAGAAATAAACAGAGAACACAAAAAAAACCAAGAAAAAAAACAAACAAACGAAAAACAAAGAACACTTCTTACGTTATTTTTTCTTAATTTTTCTTATTTATATACATTTTTGTTGGTTTTCTTTTGACCATAAAAGGTTCGAGCATTGGCATTGTCATGTGTAAATTATTGTGGCTACAAACTTCATCCGTATCCAATTGCACACCTGTCCAAACTCTTGATGATGAAGGTATGATTGCATTTACTAGCATTAAATTGCTAAAATTTGTCATCCAAAGTTCCAATTTCTTTTGAACCTTGAAGACTTCATTTGCATTCTTGTAGGAATTAGATGTGGAATCATTTTGCAATGCTTGTGGTCTTGTGACCAGCAGTGATGAATGGGAAAATAAGTTCTTATCAACCAAGCAAACAAACTTCCATTATCCCAAGGAAGTCTTTCCAAGCTACTGCCTTATGGGTTTGGAACACTTTTAGAGGTAACAATCAATTGGAACTAGTTACTCTTTCAAACTTCGTATTGTACAAATATAGCCTGCATGTGCAACCATTTTTGATCCCATAATTTCAAGAATTTATGACACCTTCTAGTGGTTAGTCTTTCTGGGAATGGAGTAAAGCAACCTATTCACTCCAAGAAACTATCGTAAGAGGAATAGTAGATAACCTCGCAAGACCAAATTTATGTGTGTGCATGGAGGTGCATGTTTTCTGCATCCCAATCATGCAGTGTTGTGTCAAATGGAACAATAGCAAGTGATGATAAGTGGTATTTCTAAAATCTTCTAAGAGTATTCCATATATTGTAATATTGTTTTCTCAAAACTGTCTATGAGTCTTATGTGTAAATATTAGAGTTGACCTCTTGTAAGCTATCAATTGATGTTGTAACTTAAATTGAAAGGGAAATTCTATAAATTTAGCCTTGGTTTGGCTCTTGGAAAGCAAAGAAAAATTAGGTTAACAGTGAGTTGATTTCTTCCCTTCCCATGGATGTAAGCACATTCTTGAATTATGTTAATTATGTTTTGGTTTATTTTGTTGTTTTCTTGTTTATTGTTCAATTGTCTCCGCATAACAAGTGGTATCAAAGTTGTTTCCAACACAACAGATGATTCCTATGCTAACACAATGTTTGAGGTTAAATGTAAGATGGTAAAAGTTTCTAGAATATTTCCCTATGACAACTGCCAATAAAGGATTTACTTAACAGGAAGTTCGTAAGGTGTTACATGGCAAGTTGAACAAGACCAATAGCTAAAGATATTTGAAATATTTGGGGCCATTGATCGAACAATAGCATAGAATAACACAAGAAGAGACCCTCTAATCACCATTTTTGCTTTTGATTCTTCTCTACAAAGCATCATCTCCTTTATACAAAAAGACAACCCGTGGCTAAGCCCACATTATTCTCTACATATCCCAAAAAAACCCTCCAACCCATGGCATGGCGCACTTTTTGGGGGTATTTTGCTACTAAATTTGTGGTAGTCTCTCAAATACCTAAACTATCCTCCAGATTTTAAGGCATGGCCTACTCTTTGAGGTGGTATTTTAGGTACCAATTTTTGTTAAGAGAGGTTTTGGTGTGAAAACTAGAGGGCTTTACACACGTTGCATGTATTTTCTTTTGCATGCATTACACGTAGATTGGAGTTTATGCAGTTACTCACTTTTTGTGAGTCCAATAGTACTATAGTGCCATGTCACCATATGATGGGCTCTTTAGTCTTTTCAAACCCAAAAAAAAAAAAAACCTAATACTAAAAGGACTGCTAACTAGCTATGTGGAGGTGAACCTCTATAGCTAGCTTCTTAGAGGGACCATGATCACTTAGGCCAAGAAAGTTTGAGGTGATAATAGGTTTGTGATGCCCTTAGATGTTTTAGACACATGTGCGTTACACTAATGTATGCAACGAGTCTATAACCTTGATTGACAGGTCCGGGTAATCTTTGAAATTCCACTGTGATGGGAAGGTTCCATGTGAACAACAGTTGCACATGGGTTAGTCAATCTTAAGAGACGGGGGAAGCCCGTTTAATAGCGCACAATGTGCAAGCTTTGAAAGGCAATCAGGTTAACATTTTTTAATTGGGACATGACAGTGAACAATAACATTAGGTAGTTTGGAGATGTCGTCATATTAATTGTTATCAATATTTTTATTTATTCAATAGAATTTGAGGATTAAAAAATACCACAAAAATTAGAAAATACAAAATTAATTACATGGCTTACATTTCAAATATTTAATAAAATATTGTATGAAAATTGAATATCATACATTATTAAATGGCTGGATTCTCTTCTTTAGTTTTTTAATTGTCTCATCCTATTAAATTACTCATCTAATATTAATTTATTTTAAAGGTAAAATTAATTATTTTGTAAAAAAACTTTTAATTGACCAGAGTTTGTGCCATGCATCTAATATATACTTAAATACTTTTCCATGCTATAATCCTCCAACTAAGGAATGAAATCAAAACTTAAAAATCATTTATATATATAGATATATGTTATTAAGTTTAGGTAGTGAAGCAATTATTGTGGATATAAAATTAATGCCAAAACTTTTGATTGTTCCTTCACATTCTCCACAACCAAACAAAGGATATAAGAAAAATAAAGAAAGAAAATTAGGGTAGTTTGATTTTTTGTACTCATCTTGTCGTGAAGTCATCTTGTCGTGAAGTTAATAGAAGAATGCTTGGGTTAGTGCTCAACAATTAAGTGCCACTAGGGTATAATGATTCTTCCAATCAAGTAAATATTATCCGCTTTAATTTCAATGGATCATCATCACTTTAAATTGCATCCACATGGTTAAGAGCAACTCATATGTATATAATATCATGAATTTCTTCTTATTCAATATGGAATATCAAATTAGGTATCTTTCAATTTTAGGTATTGTATAAGTGTTTCAATTCAAATGACTTGGCTTAATGTATACTCAAAGCCTTTACAAAGGAACGTACATGTAATAAAGTGAAAATTAAACCTTGTCGCCCGTCTATCTCTAGTATGAAACACAACTCCATTAGCCCTTAAACATCTGCAAAAAAAGATATACACCTTTGTTACATTAATTAAAATAAATGATAGAAAAAGAAACTCTATATATCCATGTACAAAATTTGATTAGATTTGTTATATATATAAAGAGAGAGAGAAAAAGAAAAAAAAAACTGCTTAGATTAAGGATCTCATTAATTAATACCTAGAAAATATAAAATAAAATAAAAAGATTAGAAGGTGTGAATTATAAGATAAGATTACATTTTTGAATTAGATTCATCGAAAGATGGCATATTGTATGAACATTTTTACTCTATATATAAAAACTTATATTATGGTTGAGATGTAGTAATTTGTCATATTTTTGGACAATTCAAGTAATGAGTAATTACACTAAATTAAATTATTGACCTTATTAATTGATAGCTCAAGAGTATAAAATAGTAAGAAATGAATAATACAAACTTTATCGAAATATTTTTATAGACATATTGTGTAAATATTCTTATTTCATAAAATTTTATGTCATTAAATAAATAGAGAATTTTAACATTAATTGCAATGCTAAGTAGAGGAGATCCCATATTTAAGCTGTTGATTAAGGCTTATTTGATAAAACTTAATATTTATTACTTAATAACTTAAGTTGACTTTAAGTTAGATTATATTTAAATTACTTAAAATTTATTATTTAATATTTACTTTAAGTATTAAAGTTATTTGATAAAATTAATTTAAAAGTCATTTTAAATTATCAAATTGTCATATTTATCTTCGTTAATTTGATAACTAGATGCAGATAAATGAAACAAAATAAAATTGAGATTAAGAATAAATTAATTACTTTGATTTAACACTTAAAATTAAAAGTAACTTTAAGATATAATATTAAGTTATTTTATCAAATATATTTAATCTATTTAATAATTAAATTAAGTTATTAAGTTAATGAATGATTACCAAACACCCTATAAGACCCAAAAAATCGAATGAGTTTTAATAGTATTCAGGATGGACATGACTAGGTGGCGGTTCAATGCTGATTAATCATAATTCAATCAAGGCAAAATATGTAACAAATACAAGTCAAACTGCACCATCCAAATGGGCGCCAAGAAGTTACATTTGACAAATGCCATTAAACCTCTACAGCTAGCAATTATTTTGATCACAGAAAAAATGGCAAAAAAGTGTGTTGTACTTCATCTTGAAGCCCATTAACTTCATCTTAATTTGATCCAAATTGCAGAAACATGCAAAACTCCATGAATCTATGGTGCTATGGTGGCCTACATTCATATAACTGGGGACACTTTGGTTTACACCACAATGACCCCAAACAGTGTTTGTAGAGGCTTTATCAAGATCACTAGCTTTAAAAGACTAAGGAAAGAAAGATGTTCTCAATGAAAACTTGGAGTCAAATTGCAGATAAAGACCTAAAACTCCCACTCAATGTGTTTTAGGAATTGTTGTTTCATGGGGATAAGCTGCTTGGTTTGTACATGTCTCCTTGGTGATACTTAGAGATTGGCAAAGTATACTCTCCTTTGTCATCTGGTTTGTATATGGGCAGATGAATGTTCATGCCAGGTTCATATATGTTTCTGACATATATCACCCTGGAAGGATCTAGATCAAGGGGATGAGTTTGAAAAGCTTGAGTAGGTTTAAGATGTTCCCAGAATTGGTGAGCATGATATATATCAACATGATATTGCAGAAGACAACAGAGCTTCTGAAATATATCAGGTTCAATAGTAGGAAATCTTATCAGCTGTCACTTATTGTAATCCTATGCTCTCAATATTCATTTGTTGAAGAAGAAGAAAAAATTGCTTTCACACTATTCAATTACAGGAGAATGTTCAATTATAGAAGAAAATAATATTCACTAGACTCTTTCAACTTAATCAACATGCAGAGAAAAGCAGTCGGGTGGCCAATTATTCACATACAAACTTACATACATCGTCTCTCTACCTCTACTTGTTACTCATCAGCCAAGCTTATAGTAATATAAGCTTGGGTTCATCTCTTTATGTCTCTGATGACAACTCCACATGGGGTTCGCCTTCTGGTGATTTTGCATTTGGATTCTGACCCTCTCCAAGTGAAAAGGATCAATATCCTTCTTGCTATCTGGACTGCAAATGGAAGTTAACCGGTGCCAAGAGGATCAAAAGTTGAGCTTACTACCAATGGACAACTTGTTCTCCAGAGGCTAAGAGATGAAGACAAAGACTGGTAATGTGAGCAGCGAAGCAGTGCATGGTGCCATGCTTGGACATGGAAATTGTATACCAGTATATGGGAGAGCTTCAAGCACCCAACTAATACCATATTGCCAACCCAGGGATTGGTGTTGGAGCCTACTGTGCAGTTGCTATTTTTGAGGACCTGAGGTTTGCAAATGGAACTGGAAGCTGTTGGAGGAAAAGACTACCTCTTTCAAATGGGAGGTTGGATCAAACTGATGTTTCCAGAAGTGCTCTAATCAAGATATTGAAGTCCAGTGAACTAACTTCAGGCAGAGGCAACCAAAATAAAGCAATTCTAATACTCTCAGTCCTCTTAGGCCCCTCTGCGTTTTTCTTCTTCGTTTCTCTGGCTGCAATTTCTCTAGTTTTCTACCACTTGAACCTCAAAAATCTGCAGCTTTATCACAGAGTCCTGAGTACAAGCGATGGTAGAAGCCTTTGACACTGTCTATAAAGGGACATTACCATCAGGTTCTGGAAATTCTGTTGCTGAAAAGAAGTTGGAGAAGGTGGTGGGAGAAGATGAGAAAGAATTCAAAGCAGAAGTGAATGTGATAGGCCAAACTCACCATAAGAATCAAGGACAGTTGCTGCGTTACTGTCATGAGGGTGAACACTGACTACTGGTTTTTTTTTTTTTTTCTTTTTTATGCACAATGGCTCTTTATCAAGCTTCCTTTCTGAAGGCGCCCAAGGACTTGTGTACCTACATGAAGAATGCAGTAAACAGATCATCCATTGTGACATAAAGCCCTCAGAACATAACTCTTAGATGATTCTTCTACAGCCAAAGTTGCAAACTCGGACTGGGAAAGCTTCTGATAATCAACCAGACTAGAACACTCACAGGCATCAGAGGGACTATGGGGTATATTCAGACAACTCGAGCAGCCTATGTCTCTTATAATAACACGTTATGAAGCATCAGCTCAATGCCAAGGTTCAATCTGCAAAGCAAGGGATTCATCAATGTTTCCTTCAAACTAAATAATAAGGAACAGAAATGGATCATTCTGCATTTTCAGTGGTGTTTGTTATAGCATTTATACAAGAACTCTAGGGGTTTCTATGTATAACTTCATTCCTATTTTGTCAGTGAATATGGTGATGGTGTTATATTACAAATCATAGTGAACTGGTGGAATTTGATCATTTGGCCAACTTTATCCAAAACTGTTTCACGGTTGAAGGGATTGTTGACTTTGCCCTGGGCGAAACAGCAATTTCTTAAGAAGCTGGGTAACGAAGAGTACCATAATTTGGACTGGTTTCAATGGAAACTCTCCTGTTTTTGTGCATGGTATCTTCAGCTTCAGCTTTTCATATGCTTTTGACTATCCTGAAACTGATCCAAATCTCTTCAATTGATTAAATGTATAAATGAATCCTATTCATTGTTTGGAGTAACAACCAAATTCTGGAAGACTGGGAAAGTTTCAACACTGGAGAGAAAACAAAATGACAAGACCATAAATTCTGGAAGAGGGCTTTGCTTTCTAACCATTACCATAATTTTAGAGCTCAACCCGGGTGAGTAAATTATATTTCAGAATGTTCAGAAGATAATTCTGAAGTGATGAACCTTCTACTCACAGTTTCTTGTTCTTCTTGAACAGAGCAATGAACATGAATAGTTCAGCACCCAGGAATCTCCCCTTCCTTCAATTCCTTTACTGGGAAAACTCTGCCAAAATCATAACAATCTGTCCTCTTCCTTGGAGGAAAAGTCACCTACCCAATCAAGAAAATCATCAGGATTAATTTGAGCAAAACATCAGAGTATACATCAAGAAAGCCTTGATCAAAATCAAAATACATCAAGAGCTGCCATTTTCTTCTATTTCCTCTTCCCCGAATGGAATGCCTTTTGGACTGAGGTGATCAATGGTAACAGTCTAACACACTCCTTAAGCTCTGATTGAGGTCAACGGGGATTGGCACATTTAATGACTTTTGAAATCATAGCTGTGTGAAGGGAGGCAAACATGAATCTCAGGATAATCAACAAGTCAACAACTATCAATCAGCAAGGAAAAGGAAATACCTTTGGATATTTACAAATCAAAAATTTGAGAGAGTCCAGCTTCTCTGTACAGAAAGGCTTGAGCTTATTCCATGGCCAGGCTTTAGATGGTTCTGAATTACGGATGAGAGGGTTGAGTTTTCTTTTATTCTGCAATAAGATTAAAAACATCAATGAAACACTAAAAGTTTATATATAGAAGCCCTTTAAAGATAAGAATTGGTAAGAAAGCTCACCCATGGTCTAGTAAAACAACATCTGTTAGATAAGTAACCGCCATTCGATTGTCCAGCTAATGCATTTAGATCTAAGATAAGATATGGAAAAATAGTCAAAAATAGCTGAAGACAGTCCAAAAACTCATTTATCTAATAATTTTCTAAAAGCAGTAACATAAAACCTGGATGAAGAATCCACCCCTCTACCTGACACCACTTCAATACCAAATAAAATGTTACGATGACCATTTATGGTCTTAAGAGACAGTGGATGTTGTTTGGGCTCAAGACCTAAGACAAGCCAAAAAACAAGAAGAAGACAACATCAAAATTGGCACAGAAACAAGTACATCAACTATCTAATAAAGAGATTTATGCATGTAACAAATGCAAATGAAATATGAAACAAGATTTTCATGGATTAAACAAAAATAGATGGCAAAATAGAAGGATAAGGTCACAGACAGGACAATATTAAAAGAAATGATTATTTGTCCCACCTGAAAATCGAGGCATTCAGAACAGTACACATTTGTAAGTAGTCCATGGAAACCAGGGAACATATGCAGATGTTGTATTCTATTGCATAAGGCAAACACTCAATACTTACTAGCATAACCATGCCCAGAAAGCCATGAATCCCTTTTTGTTTTGCTTTTTTACCTATTCCCATCTCTTATGGCCAGAAGTGCTCAGGATGATATAACATCACCAAATAAGTTAGAAACCAGCCCATCCAGCAGGTTGAGTAGCCAGCTTGCCCTCAATCTTCTTTGAGTCAACAAACAGCTGGGCATTATTGCCTCCAATGGAGGGTCTGGAAATATTAGAGCTGGCACCAGGGGTGGCTGTAAAACTCTCTGTTCCAAAACCCCAAGTTTCAGGGCCAGAAGTTGCTTCTGTGGCTGGTTTGTTGTGATGGCCATTTCGGGTCCTAACAGACTTGCTATTGTTGTCTGGGCACCTACCTCAGAGAAAGCCTGCCATGGATTAGAGTCCTGACATGGCTGAAACTGATCCTGAAATCAAAGTTCACATACACAAGTAGATATTTAACAGAAGAGTATCCAAATCTCTTCAATTGATTAATGTCCAAAAGAATTAATCAAAATTTTTAGAGATAATTATAGGGAGATGAACCTTGTACCTCTCAGTTTCTTATTCTTCTTGAACAGAGCAATGAGCATCAAGTGTTGAGCACCCAGCAATCTCCCTTCCTCTACAGGCAAAATCTGAACAATCTATCCTTTCTTCATATTCCACTTCCTTGCAAAAGTCAAAACATGAAGAAAATATCATCAAAATTGAGACAAAAAGAAGTGCATCAACTATCTCAAGAAGAGATTTATGCCTATTGCTTACCTTTTGAAGAAATCCACTTGGTTAGAGCACATTTTACATGGACGCCCAATCAGTGCAAGCTGCTGAACCAAAGGAGAGTTCAAACATCTAGGCTCATCCCGATTACTTGTAATGAACACTGAAATGAAAAAAAAAAATGAATTTAATAATTTTTAAAAATGAGCAATTATAAAACTATTTTGGTTCTCATAAAATTTACGGGAAAGTAAAGAAAAAAAACTTGTAAACTTTTTTGTTTTTGTTTGATTGTTTATGGGAAATTTGAGGGGGAAAAAAAATCTATGAGGAATTTATTTAACACTTCTTAGGAACCAAAAATGTTTTAGTTGTTATCAAATCGATAATTTAACCATGTTTAATTCCAATTAAATGAGTTTAATCAAACACATGAAATTGTAAATAAAATTATTTAAAAGCATTGAAATTCAAGTCATTAAAGTTGTTCATAAAATTTGGTATATTAAAGCAAGAAAAAAAACAAAGCAATTTGAATGACTTGCTAATAAAGCACCTAACTAGAATAAATAAAGCAGCTAACTATATAAGAAATTATAAAATAAAAATAAAAAATAAAAAATAAAATTGCCAAAAAAAAAACAAACAAAATATCCATGGTTCTTACGTTATTTTTTTCTTAATTTTTCAATAGTTATAAATGGTTCATTTAATTTTTGCAAACTGCCAAATCAAAACAGAGCATGAAAATGTGTTCAACATTTGTTTCAAGCTTGAAGCTTCAAGAAAAAAGAAAATCTTAAATCAAATAAACAGAAAGAAAAGTTTAAGCGCAAAAGAATTACCTAACTGTGTATTGGCAGAGTGGCAGAGTGGCACCTTGATTAAAATAGCACTTCATTGATCACTATTTTAGGAATGAGATCTATATAACGCCATTCTTCCCCTTTCTCAAATTGACACCGTTTTTCCAGTAAATGACCTCATTAGAACTACAATAAGTGAAGTGATAATGTCATATAATTAGTAAACCAAACCAAGTCAATAAACTAGAACTTCCTCTAGTATGGCCTTTGTGTAAAAGATATTTAAAGGTCTTGATACATTAGATATTTAAAGATATTTTTTATTGTGACAGATTATAGAGAAAATTAGACACTGGGAAAATACCAAGCCAGGAGCCATGTCAAGAGCTGCTTTCTTGTTAAAAATTAAGTCCAATTAGAAAATTACAGTAGCGCGTAAGAGAAATTGAAAGTGGTGTTGAGAAGAGAAAGAGGAAGAATGATGTGTTGGGAATGAGATGTAATACCTTCTTTATTACTCAGATGGATTAGTCATGTATGTCCACACAGGGGATGTGGGCAATCTTGGGCCAATCATCTCCTTCCTCCTTCGAGTACCTTTGTGTTAGATGTGGGCAACTCCACACATCCAGTCGTGAAAGGGTGTCAGGCCATAGTCCTTCCCTTGGCAAAATCGACCGGAGCTTAGGGCAACCGTAGATTGCTAGATTTTCAAGAGAGGTGAGGGTTTGGAGAGACAGGGAGGCTAGGGATTCCAGATTCTGGAAATGTGAAAGGTCAAGGGAGGTGAGAGTTGTAGGAAAAAGAATCGAGTGGGGGTCATCCGAAAAGGAAGTTGCATCTGGAAACATGTCTCCAATACCGAGGTATTTAAGAGAGGTGAGTCTGGAAAGGCCCCATTGGGATAGGGGGGTCTTGATATTCTCACAATTATAAATGTAAAGCGATGTAAGACGAGTGAGGGTGTTGAGGCAATCTGGTAGGGTTTTGAGATTAGGATACCTCCTGAGGATTAAAGATTGAAGTGAATTATTAGTAGAGTGAAACATCTCCTCTGAAATTGACTCGAGGTGTTCACAATCCTCAATGTGAAGTTGCCAGGCTTTGAAGAGCAGCAGCATATGTGGAATCGTAGTGCATTATTCCCTCTGGTAGAGACTCCAGCTTTTCACAATTACTTATGTGGAGTTTCTTGAGAGTGATACCTCTCGGAAAACCAATCATAGAGGGACACATATGTAGATGTAAGTATTCAAGGGCACACATGTCCATGGTGCTGGTGGTGGCGATGGAATTGCAGTGCATCATTCCTTCTGGAAGAGACTTGAGACTTGAGATTTCCAAGGCTTGGAGAGCAGCAGCATTGGTGGAATGTTGGTGCATTATTCCCTCTGGTAGAGACTCTAGCCTTCGACAATCAATTATGTGGAGTATCTTGAGAGTGGCGGGTAACCCACCTTTCGGTAATCCAATAAGAGACTGACACCATCTTATCGATAACTCTTCAAGGGCACACATGCCCATCATTCCTTCTGGAAGAGACTTGAGATTTTCACAAGCCCATATGTTCAGACTCTCAAGGGTGGTGGGTAATTGCCCTTTTGGAAAGCAAATGAGAGATGGACAAATCGATATCCTCAAGTTTTCAAGGAGACAACATCATGCCATCAGGTAGACTCTTTAGACCTTTACAATTTCCAACAGTAAGACTTCTCAGCTTTGGTGGGAAACCTACATCTGGAAATGACGCTAGCTTTGGACATTCCTTGATTGTCAATTCTTCAAGGCATGTTAGACTCTGCCATCCATTTGGAAGCCTCTCTAGTTTATCACATCCACTTATTTCCAAAGACTGAAGATTGCATCCCAAGGATACAAGTTGGTCACAATCTCTAATCTCAAGAGAATGAGAGTTTTCCGATCCAAAACCATCCTCCCACAAATATACGAGTTCTTCGCATGCCCATACTTTCAAAACCCGAAGCCCTTGCAAAAATTGCACAAATCCTTCATGCAATTTGATAAGCCCTGAAATCCCAGAAATTGTTAACTTGGTGAGTGAGGTGAGGTCATTTCCACTGCTCAAGACCGCCTCATTACATTCTCCTACATCTAATTCGTTCAGCAGTGGAAGTCTTGAAAGTGGAGACTCCAATTTTGGACAGAAGTGTACAGAGAGCTTTGTAAGAGAAGGTAGGTAAGTGGGTAGTTTCATAATCAATTTGCGGCAACACTGAATTGTAAGCTCATGGAGACAAGGGAATAATGACTCTGTTGAGGAAGACCAATCCTCCCAGTGCTCCCATTCTGACATGCTATAAAACTGTAGAGACTCTAGTGATGGGAAAAACTTACCTGCAGAAACACGAGTCTCTCCATAAAACTCTGCACCCACTTTTTTTACTACATCCATTCCTTGGATCCTCAACTGTTTGAGCGATGGCAACTGCCCCAAGCATGGTAAAGACGTGCACTTTCTGCAATCTATGAGACGTAGATCCACCATCTTAGAGAACAAGGCACCCCCTATCCAACGTGGGAATTCTGGACCACCATACAACTGAATGCAGAGTTTGTTCAGAGTCGAACATGGTTGTAGAGAGTCAAGGACATCCATTTGATTCCTTTCATTCCCTGAACCATCCAACTCAGAACTCCACTGCATTATCAAGCTTTCAAGGTTACGCTTCGATTTTAAATCGGCATCCCTTGCATCTTGAATATTCACCACATTTTCCAATTTCGAAATGCAAAGTTCTCCTCGCAGATGTGACATGTCCTTCAACTCCTTGATTGTCAAACCGTTGTTTTTGTCCACAATGAAATTAGACAATATCCGCAAATCTTTTAGTTTGCCCATTCCTATAGGCATTTCTTGTAATTTTATTGCACCAGCAACGTCAAGATGTCGAAGATTGATTAGGTTACCGATGGTAATAGGCAACTTGATAAGCTCTTTACAACATGATAATTTCAATGTCTGAAGGTAAAAAAGATTACCAATTGAATCGGGTAACCATTTTATACTGGTGTGGGACAAATTAAGGTATCTCAAATGTTTCAACTTACCAAATGAATCTGGTATCTCACTTATCTTGTAATAAGCCAATGAGAGCACCCTTAAGTGCCGTAACCTTGGTATCAATTCTTCAAGCACCTTATTACTTATGAAGGAATGACGTCCACTAGTTGATTCATCAATCGGCAAAGCTATGAATGTGCGCAAGCGCTCTTTCTTATGAAATCTTTCAAATTTTTTAAAGATATCACAAAAATGACGGATGAATGATGAATGACGAGTATTTTCAGAAATGGAGCATTGCAAATCATTCCTCAACTCATCATCCAAATGCAAGCATGTGTCTCCAGCAATAGATTTAGCTAGAGCATGGACAAGGTCATGCATCACGAATCGTGATCTATTGCTGCTCGACGATTGAAAAAATGACCTTGACAATAGCTCATCAAAATACTTATCACCAAGATCTTCCATTTTCCTATTATCTTTTGTTTGTTGAATTAACCCCTCCGCCATCCACAGGAGGATTAACCCTTGCTTTGTAAACTCATAATCCTGGGGAAAATTTGCGCAATAAGTAAAACACCTCTTTAAATGTGAAGACAGATGACAATAGCTCAATCTCAAGGCAGGGATGATGTCACATTCCTTGTCTGTGAAATCCCATACTTTGCTGTACAATACTCTTTCCCATTCACATTCACGTAGTTCAGAGCGCAAAAGGCCACCAAGGGCTCTTGCTGCTAAGGGCGAACCTCCACACTTCTCTACAATTCTCCTACCAATTGATTCCAAATTTGGGTGCTCATCGATATTCATATGTTCAAAAGCATGTGTTTGAAATATCTTCAAACAATCATCATAAGGTAACTGTTTGAGCTCATGTAAGATCTTGTGTCCTCTCATCTTGTTTGCAACATTATTATTGCGAGTTGTGACTAGAATTTTGCTTCCCTGTGCTCCCACCCAGAAAGGGGAGCATAGCCTGTCCAACTCAAAGTAATCATCATTCCACAAATCATCCAAAACTATCAGAAATTTTTTTCCCTTCAATTCCTTCCTCAAATTTTCTTGGATTTGATGCAAGTCTTGTGAATCACTGCTTTGAGAATTAGTCACCGAGTTGAGAATTGTCTTTGTTATTCTCACTGCATCGAACTGATCTGAGACACAAACCCAGGCTTTTTTATCAAAATGCTTGGTTTCATCGTCATCGTACACCAGTCTTGCCAGTGTGGTCTTCCCCATCCCACCCATGGCCACGATGGAAACTACAGAAAAATTGGTTTTACTGGGTTCATTCCTAAGCAGCATACCAATTATAATATCTTTTTCTGTCCCCCTGCCATAGACCTGAGGTTCATATCCTAGAGATGCAGTGACTGGCCTTCCCCAAGCAGAGTTGGTTATCGCAGCCACCTTTTCTAGACGAAGCTCAGATTTTTGAGCCGAAATATCTCGTAAGCGGCGAGTGATTTCCCACACCTTGGACCTCATTTTAATATAACGCATAACCTCAGTAGGATTGAAAAAGCCAAGCCAAGTTGAGATGAGCTTGCGTACCTTGCTCGGCCTGCCTTGATGATCAGCTTCTTTGGCCGTGAGCTCCCGTTGCAAAGCTTCGTAGGCGAACTCATCCAAGATGTCCTCCATATCATAAGCCAAATCTTTCAGATTGCCCAGCCACTCTTTCACAGAGCGATCCGTGATCTGCTTGTCCTCCGCGTCATTAAGCTCTTCACGAATATCCGACAATTCTATCTCCCATTTCTTGAGATCAGAGTACACCCATTGTTGGCGTGCAAAGTCGAGCAAATTAGTGGAGGCCAACTTGTCAAACAAGAGGCCGATGGCAGCAGAAAGAAGAGCGTCTCCCACAGCTTCCATGGTTGGTTTGTACTTTGTTTGGAGAGAGAGAGAGAGCAAATCAAGCAGTGGAAGCAGAAAGAAGGGAGTTTTGACCCAAAATAGCGTGTTTTAAAAAAAAATTTCAAAAAATAAAGTTGTTTTCAAAATAATGCCCAATCTAATATGTCTGTGCCACATAAGCTGTCATATCATAAAACCGTAGTTGGTGACTACGGTTTTATTTTTCTAAAGTGGTTAGAAACCGTAGTTACCAACCACGGTTTTAACTTTAAGTTTAAAGCCGTAGTGGTCGTAGTCACCAACTGCGGTTTTAACTTTATATATATTTATATATAACTTTAATTTTTTTAATAAAAATATTATATTATTTTGATTTTAAATATACTTATTTCATTATTTTAAAAATAATAATATACGAAATTAAATAATTGATATTTTTAATTTGATATAAAAATATTTTTTTAAATTTTATTAAAACGCACTATATTTAATATAAATATAATTAATTAATTAAAATAAATTATAATAAATTATATTTATTTAAAATAAATAAATTATAAATACCTATTTAGAAAAATAAAAAATAATATAAATTATTATATTAATTAATAATTTTTTATATATTATATATAAGTGGTATATAATACCTCTCACACACACACATATATATATATATATATATATATATATATATATATATAAGTTTAATTTGAGTTTAAAATTTATCACATTTTTATTTAAATATATAAATAAATTTTATTAAAACAATTGACACTATATTTAATATAAATATAATTATTTAATTAAAATTAAATATAAATAAAATATAATAAATTATGTTTATTTAAAATAAATAAATTATAAATGCCTATTTGGAGAAAAAAATAATATAAATTATTATATTAATTAATAATTTTTTTATATATTATATGTAAGTAGTATATAATATCACACACACATACATATATATATATATATATATATAAATATATAAATTATGAACTTAAATTAAAATATGATAAATTTTAAACTTAATTGAACTATTATATACCACTTACATATAGTATATAAAAAATTATTAATTAATATAATAATTTATATTATTTGTTTTTTAATAGGCTTTCATAATTTATTATATTTTATTTATATTTAAATATAATTAACTAAATATATTTATATTAAATATAGAGTATATCATTTTAATAAAATTTTAAAATATATTTATATCAAAATTAAAGTTATATATAAATAAATAAAGTTAAAACCGCAGTTGGTGACTACGGCTTTGACCATTTTAAAAAAAAATCAAAGCCGTAGTCACCAACTACGGCTTTAAACTTAAAGTTAAAACTGTGGTTGGTAACTACGGTTTCTAATCACTTTAGAAAAATAAAACCGTAGTCACCAACTACGGTTTTATGACGTGACAGCTTATGTGGCACAAACGCATTAGATTAGACATTATTTTGAAAACAACTTTATTTTTTAGAATTTTTTTTTAAAAACTTACTATTTTGGGTCAAAGCTCAAAGAAGGGGTCTGTTGTGTGAAGGCTTTAAATATTAGAAACCCATTTTCATTTAAATTTATTTGAAGGTCCTTGTAGAGACAGCTGGATCATATTTTTGGAGTTTGAGATGGCCCGACTGCCCACCTGCATGCCACTGTTGGATTATATTTATTTGTGTACTTTAAATATGTCTCAATTTTATTATAAATTTTTCTAATTTTTTTAATATAAATATATATATATATCTCTCTTTTATTATTATTTTTTTATTTGCATGATATTTCTTTCATACCAATGAGAAGAAATTTTTTTTATTAAAATTCATAAAATATCTTGTTTTTGTTGCATGGATATGTTTCATTTCACTGTAGGAAAGTTAAATAAAAAATGATTTTTTCTGATTTTTAATTTGTAACATTTTTTTTCTTATTTATTTTAATCTACCCGTTGAGAGAGAGAGAGAAAAGAATATTTTTAAAAAATATTGTGAGATGAGTCCTACTCTTTCCGTCCGTTGAGAGAGAGAGAGATAAAATGAGAGAATGACCAACAATATGTTTTGGACTAAAAAAACCCCTTTGAATGATTATGTTGATAGAAAAGAATATTTTGAAAAATATTTTGAGATGAGTCATATTCTTCCCGTGAGAGAGAATAATATTTTGAGATGAGTCCTATTCTTTCCATTGAGAGAGAGACATACAATAATCAACGATGATTTTTTTTGGACTTCAAAAATTTTTATTCCGTTTCAAACCTGTATTAGAGTAGAACGGGTCGGAATTTTGTTTGAAGTTCTAGTCATCCTATCTTATTTAATATTTTCTGTTATTTTTATTATTTTTAAAATTTTGTTTTTATTAAAATAAATGTAATTTATGAGTAAATAAATTATTTTTCATAAATTTTACATCCTATCAACTTCAATTTAAATATGTTTAAAGAGGGGAAATGAAAAAAGAAATTAAATTATTTTTATTTAATTTTATTTATAAATGAGATTGATTAAGATAATACTTTAGAGTTTGTTTAACAATAATTTTAAAAAATATTTTTAGTTTAAAAAATATTTTAAAAATAAATAAATTAAGGATATATTTGATAATTATTTTTTAAAATAGTTTTTGAAAATAGTTGTTTTTTAACATTTTGTTAAACAAAAGTCTGTTTGAAAATTTAAAATATTTTTAATTAATTTTAAATATTTTAAATATATTTTTAAAATAATTTTTATATCTAATATTTTATTTTTAATTATTCTATAAATAAATGACATTTAAGTATAAATAAATAAAAATTAAATTTAGGTTAATATTATGTGGTTGTTTTTAGTGGACCACCAACTATTTTTATATTCCATAGAATCCTAAATTTAAATTGAGATATGCTATCTTAAATTTTAAATTTTTTAAAAATAATTTTTAAGGGCATGAACTAAATCTATATTTTTTGTTAAGAATTTCTATTTTTTTATTTGGAAGTTTTTTACCAATTTTTGTTTTTAAAAACAAAAAAATAAGAAGTACTTAAAGTGTTTTTTATAGTGATTTTAAAAAATATTTTTATTTTTTTAATATTTAAAAAATAAAAATTTTATATATTAAAAAAATTAAAAACATTTTTTAAAATGATTGTAAAGCCCATTCTTAATATGTAATCTTATTAATTTCTTCTCATTTACATGGAATGAAGAGAGATTTAAATGAATAAAACAAATACAAGGATAAAAAATGAACTTATTGTACTTTATTATTACATCCTTTCATTAGATGCTTTACATAGTTTTTGATAAATAAAATTATAATTATATTGATGGAGGGCCAATTAGCTTTGCTTTAGGTGAGAAAGTAGAGATAAGATTGAAATGGGCTCACATGTAAAGCAAGAATGAAATCAAAAGTAAAGAGGGAGATAAGATTGAGGTGGGTGGACCAAATAAAAAGTAGGATATGAACTTACAAAAGCTTTTGCACTCTTCCCAAAAAGTAAAAGCAAAGCCTATTAGCATAAAGTGTGATGAAATTAGTCCTATTCAAGGCCCTACTTGCATATTTGATATTTCTATGAATTTTTATTTATTTATTTCTAATGTGAGGACTTTTAAGTTAAAATTAATTTTCAAAAAAATATAATTTAAAAAATTATTTTCAAATCTACATAATTATTATATCTTTTACAAAAATGAAATCATATATTGAAGCTTTGATTTTAGACTAAAAATCCAAATCCAACCCACTTATCTATGTACTTTATTGGCATGGAAGGAGAAGAGTTAAAAAAGTATTATCAAAGATAAAAGAAAATTTGATCATATGATAAATAGAGATCTTCCAAAATTTTGAGGTTCGAAGCAGTTACATTGGATACGAGATGACATTGCATTGAAAATTGATATTAAATCTCATTAGGTGATTATAGGAATTCCTTTACATAAATATAAGTATTAAATATATCTTACTTTTTCAAAAAGTTTATGGCCCTTTGTGAATGTGGGATGAATGCATTTTCAATTGAGTGATATTGTACATATATTATTAAAATTTTCTAACACAATGCTAAGGACACTTATGATAAGTTTTTTTTTTTATTTGATTTAGGCAAATACAACTTGATATGATTTTTCAATATGTCTCGAATTCAACTTTTTTCTTTTTAGGGATTTGAATTAATTATAATCAGTTTTAAATCAAAGTTGCATCAATCTATTACATATCTAGTTTAAAGTCAATGTACATAATACATATTTAATTTGAATTGACTTATTTAATAATGGTACCGATAAACCTAATGATAACTTTAACTTATTTAACTCATATTTTACATCTTTAATTTTTTTTCAATAAATATATCATAATTGAGTCACAAACAACATATTCAGAAGAGTAACTACATATTATGTCATTCAACATTTAATCTGATTTGATTATTTAACAATATCTAATTATTAAATAGGTTATAATATATTACCTAGTTGATAATTACATTGTGTTTGAGTTTATGTTTTTAACCTTAATTATTATTCACGTCATGTTTGAATTGAGATATATAGTTGAGAATTTGAACTTTGATATGACACAAACACAATCGACCAATATATTGAGACATTAGAAGAGTAATTTTGATAAAAGTTAATATTTAAGCACTTAAGTTAATTTAAATTAAATTATATCGTATATTAACTTGATTTATTAAAATTATTGTTGATTTTATATTATAATATTAAGTTATTTTATCAAAGATATTGAATATTCTTAAGAAATTAAATTTAGTCATTAAATTTGACTTATCAACATCCTCTAAGGTCTTCTCAATTTTTAATATTTATTTGATACACGTTTAATAAGAAACAAGTCAAAATGTGTTAGCTCAAAATTTCAATACAAGCAAGAGTTGAAAGAAAGCGGAAAGAAGGGCCTCTCCGATAGCTTCCATGAGAGAGAGAACAACTTTACAGTGGAGTAATTATGAGAGAGGGAGAGAGAACGACTTTACAGTGTAGGAATTATGAGAGAGAGGGAGCGAGAGTTATTGCTGTGGGATGTAGCAATTATTCAATTTTGAGAGAGTGAGAGAGGGAGAGAGACGTTTAAGTACAAAATATTTCGGTCCGTTCGTTGAAAGAAATGGTAAGAATAACACCCGCATGGATTTGCGTTCTTAGAAAGAAATAATTAGAAAAATAGGTACTTCCAAATATTCGCAATTTTTTTATCAATCTAATTATTCACATTTCAGTGTTTTAAAAGTTTCAAAAATATCCTAAAAATCATATTTTACAATTTTTTTATCGATAACTATAATTTCAAAAATATTTTAAACCATTCCATTTTGTATTATGATTTTAATATTATTTTTAAAATATTTTTATTATAATATTATTTTTAAAATATTCTTTATCAAAAATATTCTTTAAAGTTTAAAAATGATATAAAAAAAATAATTTTTTTTAATTCATATGTGATAAAATACATAAAATAAATAAATATTTTATTTATCATAAATATATAAAATTATATGGGAATGCATATAGGTGAAATTATTTTCTCGAAATTTCAAGGAAAATACAAAGAAAAAAATAAAACAAATAAAAATATAATTTTAAAATAGTCGTAAAGAAAAAATTTGTTAAAGATAACTTGTTAAAAAAATAATTTTATGTTGACAATGGAAAATCGTAAGAAATTTTCCCTACTCCAAAACGAACTTTGGAACCCTACGTACATTCTTAAGAAAATCTGGTACATCGTTAAAAAATTTTGGTACATCAATCACTTCCCAAAGATCCTTATAGGTATAAATAGACTATGGATAATAAAATAGCAGTCTTGATAGCTTAAGGATTAAATGTACTAATCTTTTTTTTTTAAAATGTATCAAATTTTTTCAAAGATATATCTAAGGTTCTAAAGTCCGTTGTGGAATAGGGAATGACCTCCGATTACTTTCCAAAGATCCTTAAAGAAATAAATAGATCTGGGTAATAAGATAAGGATCATGTACCAAATTTTTTTAAGGATGTACCCAATTTTGTAAATGATGTACCAAATTTTATAAAGGATGTACCAAGGTTGCCAGAGTTGGTTTTGAGGTGGAGAACGACCTCTAATCACTTCCCAAAAGTTTTCAAAGAAATAAATGGACCATGGGAAGAGAGATAGGTGTCCCGTTAGCTCAAAAATTGGATGTATCAAATTTTCTCAATAATGTATCTAGGGTTTCAAAATCCATTTTGGAGTAAGAAACGACCTCCAATCACTTTTCAAAGATCCTTAAAGGAATAAACAAACCATGGATAATAAGATAAGAGTTTTAGTAGTTCACTGATTTGATGTATCAAAATTTTTTAAGGATATACTAAATTTTATGAAAAATGAATCAAATTTTATAAATGATGTATTAAATTTTGTAAAGGATGTACCAAGGGGGCTAAATTTCGTTTCGAAGTGGGAAACGGCCTCTAATCACTTCCTAAGGTTGTCCAAATGAATAAATATACCATATGAAGGAAAATAGGTGTCCCGTTAATTTAAGGATTAAATATATCAAATTTTCTTAACGATGTACCAATGGTTCTAAAGTTCATTTCAGAGTAGGAAACGACCTCTAATTACTTCATAAAGATCCATAAAGAAATAAACGAACCATGGGTAATAATATAGAAGTCTTGGTAGCTCATGAATTTGATGTATCAAATTGTTTTAAGGATGTGTCAAATTTTGTGAAAGATGTATCAAATTATCTTTAAGATGTACCTTGGGTTCCAATGTCTGTTTTAGGGTGGAAAACAACATCTAATTTCTTCTTGAGGGTCCCCAAATGAATATATAAACTATGAGAGTGGAGATAGGGGTCTTAGTTCTTCTAAGAATTAATTTACCTAGGATTTCAAAGTTTGTTTTCAGGTGGGCAAGAACCTCTAATTACTTATTGAGGGTTCCAAAGGAATATATACACCATGATAAGTATGAAAGTGGTTCTGATTCCCTTAAGCATGAATTTACCCTTTTTTTTCTTTAAGGATGTACTTTTTTTTTAATGAAATTTATATAAAAAATTAAATACAATTTTTTTAATGAAAAATATATTTTATTTTAATTAAAAATTAAAAATTTTAACCAAACAAAAAGTTAGATCCATAATCAATTTGAAAGCACTATTAGAATGTATCAATATGTAATATTTTTTCCCCATTTTACATTAAAATTAAAAAGTAAAAAACAAAATTCTAAAATCTCATATCATGAGGGTAATTGTGAAACCATTTGAAAATACTATTGAAATACATGAATAAATAATAATTTTTTCTCATTTTAGACTAAAATTAAAAAAAAAAAAATTAAAATCTCATATTTTTTTAAATTGATGTATAATTATTCGAGTTCTTTGTATTTATGAAACCATAATTAGTAATTATGTTTTTAAAAAATATAAAACCATAATAATATACCGTGGCTTTCAAGATATTTTTACAATTACGTTTACTAATTATGATTTTATGATTATTGTGATAAAAAATGTTTTAAAAATAATGTTAAAATCACAATACCATTAAAAAAAAAAATGAGCGGTGGCTGAGAGAGTGAATTATTGCTGTGAGATGGCATGCAACAACTTTAAAGTGTAGCAATTATTGAATTTTGACCGAGAGAGAGAAAATCATTGTCGTGGGATGGCATGCAACATCTTTAAAGTGTAGCAGTTTACAGTGTAGCAATTATTCAATTTTGACAGTGAGAGGGAATTATTGCTGTGAGCTGGCATGCAACAACTTTAAAGTTAGCAGTTATTGAATTTTGACCAACCATATCCTCATCCAAAGTTCCCAACCCATCTTGGTTACTTCAACAAATTTTTATCCCGTTCTAGAGTAGAACGGGGTCGGAATTTTTTTAGAAGTTATGGTCATCCTATCTTATTTAATATTTTCTGTTATTTTTATTATTTTTAAATTTTATTTTTATTAAAATAAATGTAATTTATGAGTAACTAAATTATTTTTCATAAATTTTACATCCTATCTTTATAAAAAGTAAATTTGCAGCTTCAATTTAAATAAGTTTAAAGAGAAGAAATGGAAAAAGAAATTAAATTATTTTTACTTAATTTTATTTATAAATAAAATGGAATGAGATAATACTTAGAGTACGGTTGATAATTATTTTAAAAAATGTTTTTAGTTAAAAAATATTTCTTTTAAAAAATAAATTAAGAGTATATTTGGTAATTACTTTTGAAAATAATTTTTGAGAATAGTTGTTTTATAATATTTTGTAGAATAAAAATTTGTTTGAAAACCTAAAATATTTGGACTAATTTTTAATATTTTTAAATATATATTTAAAATAATTTTTATATATAATATTATATTTTTAATCATTCTACATGTTTATATAATTATTTTTAAAAAAAATCATTAGAAAATAAATTAAAAAATATAAAAAATAACTAAAAAATGTTATTTAAAAATACCATATTTTTTGTTCTTAATAATAAAAAATAGAAAACAATTTTTTATTGTCAAATGTATTTTCTTGATATTTTGGAGAACAAAAAACTATTTTAGAAAATAGTTGTTAAACAAACATTAGATGTTAGATAAAATTTTAAAAAGACTTCTAAAAATCTAAAAAAATCACTTATACTATTTTTTTTAGAAAATCACTTATAGTGTTTTTAAAAAAATTACTTGACAGATAATTTGCTAAAAATATTTCAAGTAAAAATACTGTTAAACACATTATTAATATCATTTAACCTAACCTTGGAGTTAAAAAATGATTTATCAAATTCAACCTCAATCGGTTTAAACTCTCCCAAACCCATTCCCATTTGTAATATCTGGTTTTGAAAAAATAAAAATAAAAATAAAAACATAATATAAAGAGTAGGAGGAATATCAAATATAAAAAGAGGGTTAAAAATGTTTTGTAATGGTTGGAAGTGTTTTTCCTACAAATAATGATGCATTTTGAAAATTTTTAGAAATTAAGAGAATCACTTTGAACTTACATTCGATACACACTTTATTTAAAACCATTTTTTAAATTATATTTCTTATGATCAAAAACATTTTTAAGACACTTCTAAATGCTAACCTACATTTAAAAAAATGTCAAGATAATTTTTTTTTCTAAAATAACTTTTAATTTATTATACTTTATTATTACATTTTATTTTTTGTTTGATGCTTTAAATAGTTTTTATTAAATAAAATTAAAATTATATTGGTGGAAGGCTAATTAACTTTGTTTTTAAGTGAGAAAGACAGTGATAAGGTTGAGGTGGGTCTAAAAAAATGAAATAAAAGAATGAAAAAAAGAAAAAGAAAAGAAGAAGAAGATAGAGATAAGATTGAGGTGAGTCTGTAATTAAAAAAAAAAAAGAGAAAAAGAAAAAGAAATGCAGAGTAGGAGACAAAGTGACAAAAGCTTTTGCTTTCTTCAAAAAGTTAAAAACAAAGGCTAATGGCATCATGTCATCAAACTCTATACAAGACACTACTTGAATATTTTTATGATTTGTTAATTAAACTAGTCTTATACAAGGACTAAGTTAAAAATAATTTTAAAAAAAATATTATTTAAGAAATTATTTTCTAATCTACATAATTGCTACATCTTTTTTACTTGATTTTAGTTCAATTTCATTAATATGAAATCATTTATTTGAGCCCAAAAATCCAAATCCAAATCCAAATCCAACTCATTTATTTATATACTTTATTGGCATGGAATGAGAAAAGTTATAAAGTGAAAGAAAATTTGATCATATGATAGAGATTTCTGAAGTTGGAGCCAATTCAATGCCTAGTGGGTATTAAAAGAAAAGAAAAGAAAAGAAAGATGTGGAAATTAAAGTGGAACAACCAAAATTTTGAGGTTTGAGGGGATGTCACTGCACCTTCCAAGTAACTGTCTAAGAATGTGAGGTGTCATTGCATTGAAAATTAAAATTAAATCTCATCAAGTAACTATAAGAATTGCTTTACTTAAAGACAAGTAATAAATATATCTTGCTTTTTCATAAAATTTATGACCCTAAGTGAATAAAATTTTTAGAGTGGGATGAATTCATTTCACGTGAGTCATGTCCTAGATATATTTTTAGAATTTTCTAGCAAGATATCAAGGGAAACTTTATGGTAAGTGTTTTCTTTCTAGTGAAGGTGAGTACAGTTCGATGTCATTCATAAACATATTTCAAACCCAATATACTTTTTTAGGGATTTGAATTAAATAGATTTGTATTTATTTTAAATTCATGTGAATATATATAATTCATTTAATAAATAAATTATTTTTAAATTAACTCAGATAACCCACATTTGACTCCAATTAACTTATTTAATAATGGTATTGATTAATATAATAATAACTTTAATTTATTGAACTCATTTAACTCATTTAAAATTTGTTTTTCAATAAGTATGCCATAATTGGGTCATCATATAATATTAGAACATTAAGCATATTATTTCATTCAACATTTAACTTGATTTGATTATTAAACAATATCTTATTATTAAATTGGTTAAACAGGAAATGATGTATCAGCTAGTTAATAATTATATAGTGTTTGAGTTTATGTTTATGTTTTTAATTTTGATTATTATTCATGTCATGTTTGGGTTGAGTTGTTTCGTTGATACAACACAAACATAATCTACCAACATATTAATAAAAAATTACGAGATATTAGGAGAGTAATTTTGGTAAAAGTTAATATTTAATGATTTAAGATGATTTTAAATTAAATTATATTTAAATGATTAAGTCATATCAAATCATTAACTTAATTTATCAAAATCATTTTTTATTTTATATTATAGTATTAAGTTATTTTATCGATCATACTTAATATACTTAAGAACTTAAATTTAGTCTTATCAACATTCTCTAAGGTCTTCTCAATTTTTAATATTTATTTGATACATATTTAAAAATAAACAAGTCAAAATATATTATCTCAAAATTTCTAATTCATACTCCTACAAGATTTTAAAATTCATTAATTAATTTGAAAGAAATTTGTTTTGGAACATGCAAGTGATGGACATATCACATATCTTAAATTTCTAACTAAAAAACCTCGTAACAAAATAATTTGATGAATGTTTTTCAGTTTAAAAAACTCAGAACCATTTCACAATGATTTTGGGAAGTTAGAAATGTTTTCGAATGCTTGAAAATGTTTTAATAACGAAAATTAAACATTTGATAAAAATTAAAGTTCACATTCTAAGTAATTGATAGTGCTTCTTATAATTTTTTTTTCTTTTCATTATATATATATATATTAGACATCTAAAAGGTTTCACCAATTAAATGGTGTCACATATACATTTTTATATAACATGAATTGTAAAGGTTTCATCAATTAGGTGGTGTCACACATATATTTTTAAGTCTCATAGTTTATATCATTGTACCTTGGCCACATTTGTTTATACATTTGTTTAACGATTTAGATCTCACTACATATATTTAATGGTTTAGATCTAGACTTCGATAGGTACCACTACAAAACCTTAGTATTATATATACATATACATCATACTAACTACTTTTTTTTATATCAAAACACTTACAATAGAAATGCTACAAATTAGTTTTGATCAAAATAATTTCCAAACCAACCATAATATTTGCATTAGCTTTAACATATAATATCTTTTATTTTAGTTGTTGATATAGCTACATATAAGACCAACCATTCATATGATAATTATTATGGATCTTATTTTAATTTGATAAAAATATCTACCGAAGCATTATGCAAATAGGGACGACAATGGGGTGAAATATGGACGAGTCGTTCCTATCCCAACTTACCTCATTTATTTAAAATAATTCTCATTCCCGTCTCATTGAAGAAATTAAATGGAATGGGATAGGTATGATGCCTACCCCTTTTAATTTCTTTTTGAAAATTTTTAATTTTTTTAAAAATTATTTTTAAATTTGTTTAAATACATTAAAATAAATATATTTTATAAATAATTTTAATTTTAATTTTTTATAACTTATTTATTATTATTATTATTATTATTATCATTATTAAAAATAGGAAAAATAACAATTTACGTCTAATTGAAGCAGGACAAGGTAATACCTAAACCTGCCCCAAACTCGTCTTGAGTTTTAAAAAAAATTTCAAAGATGCTTTTAACTCATTTATTTAAATTTCAAATCCATCCTATTAGGGATGGGGTGAAACTTGTCTCATTGTCATCCATGTATGCAAGTCATAAATATATAATAAGAAAAATAATAATAAAATTAGTATCTATTTAGATAAACTTGTTGTTTTTTGTTTTTAAAATAAGAAAATAATAATAACTTTTATATAAGATATAAGGATATTTAGATACTTATATTAAAAATAATAATAATAGTTTTAAAAATCATTTAAAATTTTAAGGTATTAAAAAAATTTTACTAAACCAAATTTAATTTTTTTTTAAAGATATGACATAAATTTATATATATATATATATTTTGTATAACATGTTCTACTTTCATATAGAAATTTCTAATTTTAAAAACAAAAAATAACAAATGTATTAAATGAACACTTAGCTTCTTATTTTTTTAGTGGTTCACCTTGCCCCTTAGATAAGAAGATTATGAAAATTTTCAATAATTATGAAAAAGATAAAAGTACTAAAGGTGGAAAGACTTTGGACAAAATTATGTGTGAGATGGTGTGCATCAACTTTAATTTGGACAATTATGTTAATGGGAAGATGTTATCCTCGTCTCAATCACTAACTTTAAATTGTAGTACTTATTGTATTTTGGATAATTATGTTAATGGATCATGTCATCCTCGTCTCAACTCATCTTGATTATTTAAGTTATAAGTTATAGTCACCATGTCTTATTTAAACTTTTATACTATTTTTTATTATTTTTAAAGATAAATCTTATTAATTCATATGTGATAAAATACATAAAATAAATAAATATTTTATTTATCATAAATATATAAAATTGTATGGGAATACATGTAGGTGAAATTATTTTCTCAAAATTTCAAGGAAAATATGAAGAAATAAAATAAAATAAAAAAATATAATTTTAAAATAGTTGTAAAGAAAAAATTTGTTAAAAAAATAATTTTAAGTTGACAATAGAAAATTGTAAAAAAATTTCCCTACTCCGAAACGAACTTTGGAACTCTACGTACATTCTTAAGGAAATCTGGTACATCGTTAAAAAATTTTGGTATATCCAATCACTTTCCAAAGATCCTTATAGGAATAAACAGATTATGGGTAATAAAATAGGGGTCTTGATAGCTTAAGGATTAAATGTACTAATTTTTTTTAAGGATGTATCAAATTTTTTCAAAGATATACATAGGGTTCCAAAGTCCGTTTTGGAATAGGGAATGACCTTCAATCACTTTCCAAATATCCCTAAAGAAATAAACAGAGTATAGGTAATAAGATAGGGATCCTAATAGCTTAAAAATTGGATGTACCAAATTTTTTTAAGGATGTACCCAATTTTGTAAATGATGTACTAAGGTTATCAAAGTTGGTTTCGAGATGGAGAACGACCTCTAATCACTTCCCGAAAGTTTTCAAAGAAAGAAATGGACCATGGGAAGTGAGATAGGTGTCATGTTAGTTCAAAGATTGGATGCATCAAATTTTCTCAATGATGTACCTAGGGTTTCAAAGTCTATTTCGAAGTAGGAAACAACCTCCAATCACTTTCCAAAGATTCTTAAAGGAATAAACAGGTCATGGATAATAAGATAAGAGTCTTAGTAGTTCACGAATTGGATGTATCAAAATTTTTTAAGTATGTACCAAATTTTATGAAAGATGAATCAAATTTTATAAATGATGTATCAAATTTTGTAAATAATGTACTAAGGGAGCCTAATTCCGTTCCGAAATGGGGAACGACCTCCAATCACTTCCTAAGGTTGTCCAAAGGAATAAATAGACCATAGGAAGGAAGATAGAAGTCTCATTAGTTTAAGAATTAGATGTATCAAATTTTCTTAACGATGTACCTATGGTTCCAAAGTTCATTTTAGAGTAGGAAACGACCTCTAATTTCTTCCTAAATATCCATAAAGAAATAAACGAACCATGGGTAATAATATAGAAGTCTCGGTAGCTCATAGATTAGATGTACCAAATTGTTTTAAGGATGTGCCAAATTTTTTGAAATATGTACCAAATTATCTTAGGATATACCTTGGGTTCCAGTGTCTGTTTCATGGTGGGAAACAACATCTAATTCTTTCTTAAGGGTCCTCAAAGGAATATATGAACCATGAGAGTGGAGATAGGGGTTTTAGTTTTTCTAAGAATGAATATACTTAGGATTTCAAAGTTTGTTTTGGGGTGGGCAAGACCCTCTAATTACTTATCAAGGGTCTCAAATGAATATATACACCATGATAAGTATGATAGTGGTTCCGATTCCCTTAGGCAAGAATTTACCTATTTTTTTTAAGGATGTACCTATTTTTTTATGAAATGAATATAAAAGATTAAATATAATTTTTTTAATGAAAAATATATTTTGTTTTAATTAAAAATTAAAGATTTTAACCAAACAAAAAGTTAGATTCGCAATCAATTTGAAAGCACTATTGGAATGCATGAATATGTAATATTTTTTTCTCCATTTTACACTAAAATTAAAAAGCAAAAAACAAAATTCTAAAAGCTCATATCACTTTTGAGGGTAATTGTGAAACGATTTGAAAACACTATTGGAATACATGAATAAATAATATTTTTTCTCATTTTAGACTAAAATTTAAAAAAAAAAATTCTAAAATCTCATTTTTTTAATTGATATATGATTACACAATTTCCTTGTAAAGATATTTATCAAATCATAATTAGTAATTATGTTTAAAAAAAATGATAAAATCATAATTATAGACTGTGGCTTTCAAGATATTTTTACAATCACGTTTATTAATTATGATTTTATGATTATTATGATAAAAAATGTTTTAAAAATAAGGGAAACTTGTGTTTTAGGGCACTTATATATAAAATATATGGCATTCAGACCCTAAGTTTATGAAATATGGAAAGTAATCATTAATGGACAAAATAATATTAGAATTATGCACTCTGTGCTGAGTCAATTTTATCTGCCCAAATTGCCCCTGATGTCTTTTGCATCAGCAACCAAATAGCTTCCACATCATACTTAAATAAAAAAAAATTGTGAAACTTGACAATTGCTGAAAAAACTACCCGACCCGACTTTAGTTGTCCCATTCTCTCTTTCTCATTTTAGCAAAAAAAAACCCTAACTTTCTTCTCATAAACTTCTGTAGCCCTAAATCCATATTTTAGTTTGTTAGCAACCAAATCTGAGATTTTTCCTAAGCCGAAATCTAAAAAACTTGCCATTTCAGAAGGTCATTTGAAATCTGAATCAGCCAAAACCTTCAGTCCAACAAATCGAACCGTTACCCATCTTCCCAGTTTCTCAGATTTCTCTGTTTGTCTCTTAACATCTCAATTAGTCGAACCTATCTATCTCTTAACGTCCTGAGTAGCCGAAGTTGATGCCCATCTTCCCAATACCTTGAAGTAAACTGAACGGGAGACATATCTTGTTTTTGTATCATCAAAGTTGGAATTTTGTTAAGGTTTCTCGAAACGGAATTGGAGTTTTCCCATTTGCGCGTGTTTTCCGATTAATCAATCACAGGTGAGTTTTCATTTACGGGTTTGTTTGGATGGTGCGAACATCTTAGGGTTTCAGGTGTTTTATTTTGGGGTTTCTTGTATTTAGCTTCATTTTCGGTAGAATGAAATATAGTATAAATTTTTTTAGGTTAAAGATATGTTCGTATTTAGAGAAAAAAATTATTATTATTATTATTATATATAAATATATATATATATATATATATTTATTATTATCACATATGCTTTCCAGGAATTCTATTGTCATAAGATTTTTGGGGAAATTGGTTCATCTGTATTACTTGGAAATTTTCTTTCAATTTTAATGGTATATATGAGAGTTACTACTAGCAGCTAAACAGATTATTTGCTTGGTCATTTGTCATTGTTATTGCTTTACTAATTTTGAATATCGATTTCATTGTGTGTATGCTTTTATTATTTTGTCATTTGTCTTTGCATGATAGAATTGAATGTATGTTGTTGTTGTTATTGTTTTATGAATTTGATTTGAGACATGATAAAATGATAGCAATAAGCATCTAAAAGATGAATGTTCACTACAAATTTGGGATGAAAAAGAAGTGACGGCTTTGTGAAGTGTTGGTCATGCCTTAATTTATTTGCATATTTGATTTATTTTTGAATTCTTCTTATTTATATTTTAAATGTTTAATATGTTGTTGAGGTAAGAATTGGTATGCATTTTTTCTCAGTTATGTTTTCGAGACCATATTACATTCCTAAGTCTTTAAATTTGAGATGAGTATAGTTTTGTATTTGTCTTTTTATGAGTGGAAAATCGTATTGTATGTGAAGAATTGTGGTGATAGTGTTGTGAAAAGTTCGTGTAACACAAAATTAAGTGTTGAAATTTGAAGGAGAGAATGAATAAAGTAGACAACACCCCATATGGTAGAAATGCATGAAGAACATGATACCCAACTATAGTCAATGCATTAATGCTCTTTTGATAGCTGTTTTGGAATTTGTGGTACTGCAACATATATTCGAAAAAATGATAAATGAAATGGGTTGACTGTTTTGTAAGTCAATTTTTTTTTTTTGGTGAAAAGAGAGAAAGACATGTAGTTTTTTGTTTGTAAGTAGTGAAGTTAGTTGTGTTATCCCTTTAATTTCCTCTTCTGATCCTTTTGATGAATTTGGGTCATGTCAAACTATCTATTTATGACTCTAAGTTAATATTGGTCAGTTTTGTTTTCGGACAAGAATGGACAATACTTTGCATATTTACAAATTGGGCAAAATTGAAGGTACTGATTGACAACACTATTTAATTGCAAAACTGTTGTGTCATGTCTGTTATTATTTGGCTGGTAAATGAGTCATATTATTACCCTATTGGTCCTTTATTGGAGGACTTACCAATTGCACAACTCTCCACTTAGTTTTTTGTAGTATGAGTTCCCTCTAAATGAGTTGTGCCTTTATTTTCATTGAAAATGAAACAGTTAAATTATCTATTGAATGAGTTAGACTTTGACACTATTTCTAAGCATTTTTTGCATGTAAGATAGTATAGGTTAGGACCCTTGTAGTTAAAATTTTGAGTTTTTTGGTTGTTAGTTAATTTTTTTTTAGCTCATTTATGAACTTATATTTTCTTTTATTAGGAATTGAACGGTGAAAAATGAATTGAAAAAGATTAGGTTACAATGGATTCCACTTTAGAAGATGAACAAATTTGTATTCCACATTGACTTGCATTTCAAGCGTGATTTTATAACCTTGGCAATGTAGTGTTTGATTCAAAAATAAAAGTTTCAAATACCTTCAATTTTGGACACAATAAACTGAATTTTTCATGAAATTGTACTTTTGTTTCATATGAGAACTGTGGATTTTAAGACAATGCTCATAACTGCCCTTGCTTTGTGACCTATAGTTTAGTCTGCTTTTACTTGGTATCCACTTCAAATTTATTTTAGCTTTTACTCGGTGGTCCTTTTATACTTTTTGATTGCTCAAGTAAAACTAATCATAGGCAATTCAACTTTTGGTTTGTTGATTATGGGTTGGTTTATGTTACCTTTTCCAGGTAGAGAACGAAGAAAATTTTGGAGATGGGACAAAAAATGCTAGAGATGGAGAATTGAATTCAGAAACTAGAGAAACAGAACCTGAAAGTGCTGAAAAAATGAGGTAAAGCAGGTAGTATTTGAGAAGAGGACATATGAAAATAAATTAGACTCAAATGATGACGAGAAAAATATTAGAACAAATTCGATTAATATAGAATTGGAAAGTATGAATTTTGGCATGTGAGCATGTATATGCCATATGTAGTAAATGAATATGTTTCATTTTCATTTCCTCTATGTTTGATGAATAGTATGTGGGGCGTTGCCTATGCCATTTGTTTGAAGATATTAGGACATGTTTGATGAATTACTGTCCATAGATGCTAACAGTGTGTCAGAGAAGTAACTTTTTTTTCATAAGATTTACTGAAATTTAATTTATGCTCACTTGAGTAGGATATCGTTGCTTCTTGCCCAAGTACTTTGATTTATATTGGAATGAGATGACTATGTTATACAGAACATAGAAACAAAAGTTAAATTGAAAGGATGACAATTTTTTTTTTGCTTGTGTTCAGCCTAACATAATTACATGTAGCTCTTAGGAGAACAAGAAGGATAATTAGAGTAATGTTTCCATGGTAGCAGTTTAAAATGCTTTTGGAAATTTTCCAACTAATCTGAAGCTTACCAAAGGGCACAAACCTAATACAAGCTTTGTGAAGCAATAGTAGAAAGGGCACACGCTTGTGCTTCCGTGCATTGTATTATCTTAACTTCTTTGAAAATTTATATATGCGTGTTTCATTCGGATAGTTATGAACCATTATGAATGTTATAGGGATAACAAATTATGTGTAATGCAATTATGATGTACATCCAAGTAATAGTAGGGTAGGACAAGTAGTTGTTAATGGTGATAAATATCTTTATATAGTTGTTCAATTGGAGCATTGGAAATATTCCTGTGCATGTATATTTACCTATGTAAATTATACATAAAACACAAACATGTTCTTGAGGATGGACGATGTTCATAGAGAACAGGAGTAACAAAACTAAGATAAATTGCTTTTTTTTTTTTCACATCTAACATGTTTGAGTTATAAAAAGCTTCCATTACTTCCTATCTTCTTATTATTATTTATCGACTAATTGACGACTTACTTACCAAAGCATTTTATTTAGATGATAATTAACTGGGTTGAAAACCAAAAATGAATTAAATATAGACGAACAATTGAAAAATGAAACTGAAATGTGGAACTGAATGTGCGAACGTAGCATCAGTTTGGTAAATCAGTAGAACAATGCTTACCGCTTAGTATTAAAATTAGACTTGAGCCCGTTTGGCTGTGATTCTAATGGAAGGGTTTTTATTGACAGTGTTGAGGTGAATAACACTTTTATGAGAATCAGGAAAATGATTCTAATGGTGTTTTATAAAATATGTTGTATAAATATAAAAACACTTTTAATATTAATAAATTACAACAAATGACATACAATTGTAATTATGAAAATGAAAATAGTATGATAGACAAAAAACTTTTTATTATAACACTATAATATCAAAAACTGGTTTAGAGTATCCAGTGATAGAGCTTTAACATTGGGTCAATCAGGCAGAAATGCAAGCATATCAGGAGCAGAAAATGATAGAGCGACAATAAAAATTGAAAGCTATTGTCAAGGTTCATGGAGAAGATGTCTTTTCATTTTGGCTTGTAATGACGATTTAGAGATCACTTGGCTGGTGCATACCTAATAAAAAAACAATTACCATTGGTTAAGGAAAGTTGCAAATACAACAAGGGGACAAAAAATGAAGAAAGTAAACCCAACAAATGTGGAGTTCAAACCAAAATTTGCATATATGGAACAAATGTTCAAAGTGTTGTATACCACATCATCATATTATTGTATAAAATTATGCCATCATTATAGTACCAAATAATTGTATACATATCTTTATAGTAATAGAGAGATGTGGATGAAAATCGGTATACAGGGACTACCGATCATAAAAATTGGTTAGTCTAAAATGCTTAGCCATATACAGTGCATTGAAGGCAGGTACTTCATGAAAGGAAAATGTGAAATGAGTATGACAGGTGACATAGATCAAGAGTTCATTTTGCTGTTCTCATGTTCTATAGGTTATATAAAAAAATTGTTGCCTTAATTTCTCATAACATGGAAAACAAAAAGTAATGTGCACAATAATGGAAATCCTTATCATTGACACATGTATGACAACAATTGAATATTGAAAAATGAACAAAATCATAATGAAATGCCATAGTATATAGGGTGCATTAAGGTAGTACATAAGGGACATTACAGTAGTACCTAGGGTACGTTAATATAGTACCTATGGTCCATTAAGGTAGTACCTTCACACTAGTATGATTAGATACGGTACAAACTGACTAACCAATTAAGATAGAGTAATGCCAAAATCGAATCTGTAATGGAATGAAATAAATGTGTCAAAATTAGTTCAAAAGTGCAAAATTTCTCCAACATGCATTAAGGACAATAACCAATTGGACCTTACTACATAAGGAGTAGTGAGATAGCACCTACGATGCATTAAGGTTGAACCTAAAGTGCATAATGATAGTAAGTGAAGTGCATTAGGGTAGTACCTAAGGAGAACATTCTAAAAAATAAATTATTTTTAAATAATGCCATAGACAATTCAGGACACTGTGTACTAAGGGAAGATGTTGGACATATATCCATTCAACGTCAAATTAGGATGGAATTGAATGTCAAACGTAGGTCCTATGGTTGAGGAAAGTGCTACCTACGATTGATGAACAACCCAAGGTTCACGAACTCACTACCTAAGCTCCATTAAGTTAATAACTAAGGTTCACAATGGTAGTCCTTAAGTTGCAGTAAGATAGTACTCCTAAGGCTCATTAGGGTAGTCCTTAAGCTGTAGTAAGAAAGTACTCCTAAGGTTCACTAAGGTAGTACCTTAGACACATTAAAGTAGTACCTTAGGCACATTAAGGTAGTACCTTAGCCATATTAAGGTAGTTAATCAAGTGCAATAAGGTATGACCTAAGGTCAACGGGATGCCTTACCTATTACAACATAATAATGTCATGCTCAATTAAAGAAATTGTCATTTTCAACCAAATGACTTGGTTATGTATCAAAATATGATGAAATTGAATGACAAAGATACATTCTATGATTAACCATGGTAGTACCTAGGATTCACAAAGTAACCACAAAGTGTTTATGAAGCTAGTAGCCAAGTTGTGCTCGGGTGCATCATTAAAATTCCTAAATATGGAGACAATGTGGTATAGTCAGGTAGTACCTAAGGGACATTAAGGTAGTACCTAAGGGCCATTAAGGTAGTACCTAAAGCACATTAAGGCAATACAGTAGGTACGTTAAGGTAGTACCTAAGGGACATTAAAGTTGTACCTAGGGTACGTTAAGGTAGTACCTAATGTACATTCAGGTAGTACCTTCACACTATTATGATTACATAAGGTACCGATTGACTAACCACTTATAACATAATAAAGCAATGATCCAATCTAGCATGCAATTTTTTATAAAATGTGTCTTTAGTAAAAAAGTGGAACATTTATCCAATGTACATTAAGGGGAGCAACCAAATAGACCTTACTACCTAATGAGTAGTAAGATTGTAACTACGATACATTATGTTACATAGGTAAAGTACATGACGATAGTACCTAAAGTGGATTAGGGTAGTACCTAAGGAGAACATTCTAAAAATCATTTTAGAACATAATAATCCCATCTACAATTCAGGAAATTGTGTACTGAGTTCAGAAGTTCAACATATAACAAATAATTATCAAATTACGATGGAATTCAATGCCAAAAAGACGTTCTATGCTCGAGGAAGCTCCTACGTAGGATTGATAAAGTAAGTACCCAACAATCATAAACCAACTACCCAAGCTCCATTAAGGTAATAGCTAAGGTTCACATAAAGAGTCCTCATGCTGCAATAGGATAGTACTGTAGGTACATTTACGTACTATCTTAGGTACATTAAGGTAGCCACATGGGCAATCTGCCCTTTGCCTTAGGTCAAATGTTCACCTATGCCATTACAACATAACAATGGCATGCTCAATTAAGGAAACTGTGTATTATCTACTCATTTCTTGATTCATCTTAAAACTTGGATGGAATTGAATGCAAAAGATACATCCTATGATTGAACATGGGTAATACATAGTATTGACAAAGTAAACTACAGTTAGTTCAAAAATTAAGTACCCAACGTGTGCTAGGGTAGGGCTATAAATTTCACAATGGTCATATGTATAGGACATTAAGGTAGTACCTAGCGTACATTAAGGTAGTATCTAAAGTTTATGACGATAGTACCTAAGGGTTACTAAGGTAGTACCTAAGGTTCAGTCAAACAGTGCTTACATCTAAGGTGAACAAACTCACAAAAATTGCAAAACATGATGCCCACACACGTTGCAAAGGTTCATAAAGGTTACAAGCCAAGGTGTGCTAACGTATAAGACCATAAATAGCCTCATGACTTCATGTAGAGCATGTAAGATGTGTTTGACATATGGGAATTGGATTGGAAATGGAACTGAATCATAATATTATATGGAAGAGATGAATCAAAATTCTAGTAGGGGTAAGAGTAGGTTCCCGTCAAAATGAATACATCATTCATATTCTCATATTATAAAACAATCTAAACAAATTAATGCATGGAAAATGTCATTACTTCCCATTTCTCATTCTCCATTCTACCTTTACAAACATTACCTTATAGTGTTACTCAAGCATTATCGAATTCATATTTCACGACATTCATACCACAACAAAAACAAAAGAGTATCATATTTTTTTCATTCTATCTAACAATAACCATTGTAACACATCATGGAAGTTACCTTTGGTGCAACATTCACATTTCCAAATACACCAATGTCCAAATACTCAACAAGACAGGGGATTAAACCTGCAAGCATGCGGTCTAAAATCCACCTGCACATAAAGCTATCGCCTCACCACTGAACACATATTTCAGAGTCCAACAACCACTCTACAATCGTCGATATGCTCCATTAAAAACAAACAAACAAAACAACACTAAATAAAAATTAATTACCGTAAGATTTTTTAGTGGGGGTTAGGCCAAAATACAACCCAATCAGATGAAGAGGAGATTTCTTCTTCACGAAGCCAATATTTCACACTTTCCGTATTCATTCAGGTTCACTCAGTTGAACCAGAATTTGAATCACATTGTTGCCTCTTCAAACCCTCTTTTTAACTAGACGTTGTTACCATGAAGTGCTTTATTTGCTTCTTCAGAAACTGCACAACAAAAAAAATGTAGATTGAGGTTTTCAATTCACGGTTTCTTCTTTGAAATGTGTGAAATTTTGCAAATTTGAACACGGTCTCCGCTCCGGCTGGTTGCGGACATGAAGACGAATGAGAGAAATGTTCCCAAACTTTAAGAGGATGAAGAAAAGAGAAATTCCAATCTGGGTATCAGTTCGACTTGTTGGACATGAAGGTTTTGACTGATTCAGATTTCAAATGACCTTTTGAAATGACAAGTTTTTGAGATTTCGGCTTAAGAAAAATATCATATTTGGTTGTTGACAAACTAAAATGAAAATTTAGGGCTATGGAAGTTTCTGGGAAGAAAGTTAAGTTTCTTTTTGCTAAATGAGAGAAAGAGAATGGGACAACCAAAGACGGGTCGGGTGGTTGTTTCAGCAATTGTCAAGTTTCACAATTTTTTATTTATTTAAGTATGATGTGGAGGCTATTTGGTTGCTGATGTAGAAGATATCAAGGGTAATTTAAGCAGATAAAATTAACTCAGCACAGAGTACACAATTCTAATATTATTTTGTTTTCATAAATTTGGGTTTGAATACCATATATTTTATAAATAAGACCCTAAAACACAGGTTCTCTAAAAATAATATTAAAATTATAATACCATTAAAAACAAAAATGAGCGGTGACCAAGAGAGAGAAAATTATGGTTGTGGGATGGCATGCAACACTTTAAAGTGTAGTAGTGTAGCAATTATTCAATTTTGACAGTGAGAGAGAGAGAGAGAGAGAGAGAGAGAGAGAGAGAGATATTGCTTTGAGATGACATGCAACAACTTTAAAGTGTGGCAATTATTGAAATTTGACCAAGAGAAAGAGAGAGTTATTGTCGTGGTATGGCATGCAACACTTTAAAATGTGTAGCAGTTAACAGTGTAGCAATTATTCAATTTTGACAGTGAGGGAGAGAGAGAGAGAATTGTTGCTGTGAGCTGGCATGCAACAACTTTAAAGTTAGCAGTTATTGAATTTTGACCAACCATATCCTCATCCAAAGTTCCCAACCCATCTTGGTTACTTCAACAAATTTTTATTCCGTTTCAAACCTGTAGTAGAGTAGAACGGGGTCGGAATTTTTTTAGAAGTTACAGTCATCCTATCTTATTTAATATTTTCTGTTATTTTTCTTATTTTTAATTTTATTTTTATTAAAATAAATATAATTTATGAGTAAATAAATTATTTTTCATAAATTTTACATCCTATCTTTATAAAAAGTAAATTTGCAGTTTCAATTTAAATACGTTTAAAGAGGAGAAATGAAAAAAGAAATTAAATTATTTTTACTTAATTTTATTTATAAATAAGATGAATTGAGATAATACTTAAAGTTTGTTTGATAATTATTTTAAAAAATGTTTTTAGTTTGAAAAATATTTTTAAAAAGAATAAATTAAGGGTATGTTTGGTAATTACTTTCGAAAATAGTTTTTGAGAATAGTTATTTTCTAAATATTTTGTAGAATAAAAGTATATTTGAAAACCTAAAATATTTTTGATCAATTTATTATATTTTTAAATATATTTTAAAAATAATTTTTATATCTAATATTTTATTTTTAACCATTCTACATGTTTATATAATTATTTTTAAAAACAATTTTTAGAAAATAAATTAAAAAAATAAAAAATAACTAAAAGATGTCATTTAAAATTACGTTTTTTTTTAATAATAGAAAACGAAAACAATTTTTTATTATCAAATGTGTTTTCTTGATTTTTTGTTCTGAAGAACAAAAAACTATTCTAAAAAATAGTTGCTAAACAAGCATTAGGTGTTAGACAAAATTTTAAAAAAACTTCTAAAAATCTAAAAAATCATTTATACTATTTTTTTTTTAGAAAATCACATATAATGTTTTTTAAAAAATTACTTAATAGGTAATTTTCTTAAAAACACTTCAAGTAAATATACTGTCAAACACATTATTAATATTATTTAATCCAACCTTGGAGTTAAAAAATGATTTATCAAATCCAACCTCAATCGGTTTAAACTCTCCTTAACCCATTCCCATTTGTAATATCTGGTTTTGGAAAAACAAAAATAAAAATAAAAACATAATATAAAGAGTAGGAGGAATGTCAAATATAAAAAGAGGGTTAAAAATGTTTTTTAATGGTTGGAAGTGTTTTTCAAATAATGATACATTTTGAAAATTTTTAGAAATTAAGAGAATCACTTTGAACTTACATTCGATGCACACTTTATCTAAAACCATTTTTTAAATTATATATCTTATGATCAAAAACATTTTTAAGACACTTCTTTTGATTTGTATCTAAATGCTAACCTACATTTAAAAAAAATGTCAAGATAATTTTTTTTTAAATCTTTTAATTTATTGTAATTTATTATTACATTTTATTTTTTGTTTGATGCTTTAAATAATTTTTATTAAATAAAATTATAATTATATTGGTGGAGGGCTAATTAACTTTGCTTTTAAGTGAGAAAGATAGAGACAAGGTTGAGGTGGGTCAAAAAAATGAAATAAAAGAACGAAAAAGAAAAAAGGAAAAAAAGAAGAAGATAGAGATAAGATTGAGGTGGGTTCGTAATAAATAAAAAATAAATAAAAAAATAAAAAGAAAGGAAGAGTAGGTGACAAAGTGACAAAAGCTTTTGCTTTCTTCCAAAAAGTAAAAACAAAGGCTAATGGCATCACGTGATCAAACTCTATACAAGACCCTACTTGAATATTTTTATGATAGAGATTTTCCAAAGTTGGACCCAATTCAATGCCTAGTGGGTATAACAAAAAAAAAAAAAAAAAAAAAAAAGAAGAAAAAAAAGAAGGAAAGATGTGGAAATTAAAGTGGAACAACCAATTTTTTGAGGTTTGAGGGATGTCACTGCACCTTCCAAATAACTGTCTAAGAATGTGAGATGTCATTGCATTGAAAATTGATATTAAATCTCATCAAGTAACTATAAGAATCGGTTTACTTAAAAGACAAGTAATAAATATATCTTGCTTTTTCATAAAGTTTATGACCCTAAGTGAATAAAATTTTTAGAGTGGGATGAATGCATTTCACGTGAGTCATATCCTAGATATATTTTTAGAATTTTCTAGCAAGATACCAAGGGAAACTTTATGGTGAGTGTTTTCTTTCTAGTTAAGGTGGGTACAGTTCGATGTCATTCGTAAATATAATTAAAACCCAATATATTTTTTAGGGATTTGAATTAAATAGATTTGTATTTAATTTAAATTTATGTGAATATATATAATTCATTTGATAAATAAATTATTTTTAAATTAACTCAAATAACCCACATTTGACTTGAATTAACTTATTTAATAATGGTATTGATTAACCTAATAATAACTTTAATTTATTGAACTCATATTTAACTCATTTAAGATTTGTTTTTCAATAAGTATGCCATAATTGGGTCATCATATAATATTAGAACATTAAGCATATTATTTCATTCAACATTTAACTTGATTTGATTATTAAATAATATCATATTATTAAATTGGTTAAACAAGTTATGATGTACCACCTTGTTAATAATTATATAGTGTTTGAGTTTATGTTTTTAATTTTGATTATTATTCATGTCATGTTTGGGTTGAGTTGTTTCATGGAGTATCTAACCTTTGATACAACACAAACACAATCCACCAACATATTAATAAAAAATTACAAGATATTGGGAGAGTAATTTTGGTAAAAGTTAATATTTAATAATTTAATAATTTAAGATGATTTTAAATTAAATTATATTTAAATGGTTAAGTCATATCAAATCATTAACTTAATTTATCAAAATCATTTTTTATTTTATATTATAGTATTAAGTTATTTTATCGATCATACTTAATATACTTAAGAACTTAAATTTAGTCTTATCAACATTCTCTAGGGTCTTCTCCATTTTTAATATTTATTTGATACGTATTTAAAAATAAACAAGTCAAAATGTATTATCTCAAAATTTCTAATTCAAACTCCTATAAGATTTTAAAATTCAATAATTAATTTGAAAGAAATTTGTTTTGGAACATGCAAGTGAAGGACATATCACATATCTTAAATTTCTAACTAAAAAACCTCATAACAAAATAATTTGATGAATGTTTTTGAGTTTAAAAAACCTAGAACCATTTCACAATGATTTTGGGAAGTTAGAAATGTTTCCAAATGCTTGAAAATGTTTTTATAATGAAAATTAAACATTTGATAAAAATTGAAGTTCACATCTAAGTAATTGATAGTGCTTCTTATATATTTTTTTTCATTATATATATTAGGCATCGAAAAGGTTTCACCAATTAAATGGTGTCACATATACATTTTTATATTACATGAATTGAAAAAGTTTCATCAATTAAATGTCACACATATATTTTTAAGTCTCATAGTTTATGTCATTGTACCTTGGCCACATTTGTTACCTTTGTTTAACGATCTAGATCACACTACATATATTTAATGGTTCAGATCTAGACTTCAATATGTACCACTACAAAACCTTAGTATTATATATACATATACATCATACTAGCTACTTTTTTTTTTTATCAAAACACTTACAATAAAAATGCTACAAATTAGAAGTGTTTTTATCAAAATAATTTCCAAACCAACCATAATATTTGCATTATCTTTAACATATAATATCTATTACTTTAGTTGTTGATAGAGCTACATATAAGACCAACCATTCATATGATAATTATTATGAATCTTATTTTAATTTGATAAAAATATCTATCCAAGCATTACACAAATAGGGATGACAATGGGGTGAAATATGCACAAGTCATTCATATCCCAACCTCACCCCATTTATTCAAAATAATTCTCATTCTCGTCTCATTGAAGAAATTAAAGGGAATGGGGTAGGTATGAGAATTTCATGTACCCACCCGGCCTACCTCTTTGAAAAATTTTAATTTTTTTAAAAATTATTTTTAAATTTGTTTAAATACATTAAAATAAATATATTTTATAAATAATTTAAAATTAAAATTTTTTATAATTTATTTATTATTATTATTATCATTATTAAAAATAGGAAAATAACAATTTATATCTAATTGAGGCAGAACAAGGTAATACCTAAACCTACCCTAAACCCGTTTCGAGTTTTAAAAAAATTCTCAAAGATGCTTTTAACTTGTTCATTTAAATTTCAAATCCATCCCATTAGGGATGTGGTGAAAACCTGTCTCATTGTCATCCCTATATCCAAGTCATAAATATATAATAAGAAAAATAATAATAAAATTAGTATCTATTTAGATAAACTTGTTGTTTTTTGTTTTTAAAATCAAAAAATAATAATAACTTTTATATAAGATATAAGGATACTTATATACTTATATTAAAAATAATAATAATAGTTTTAAAAATCATTTAAAAATTTAAGGTATTAAAAAAATTTTACTAAACCAAATTTTAAAAAATTTTAAAGTGATTTTTAAAGATATGATATAAATTTATATTTTTTTGTATAACATGTTCTACTTTCATATAGAAATTTCTAATTTTAAAAACAAAAAATAACAGATGTATTAAATGGACATTTTAGCTTCTTATTTTTTTTAGTGGTTCGCCTTGCCCCTTAGATAAGAATATTATGAAATTTTTCAATAATTATGAAACAGATAAAAGTACTAAAGGTGGAAAGACTTTTGACAAAATTATGTGTGAGAAGATGTTAATGGGAAGATGTTATCAACTTATGTGTGACAAAATTATGTGCATCAACTTTAATTTGGACAATTATGTTAATGGGAAGATGTTATCCTCATCTCAATCACTAACTTTAAATTGTAGTACTTATTATATTTTGGATAATTATGTTAACGGGTCATGTCATCCTTGTCTCAACTCATGTTGATTATTTAAGTTATAAGTTATAGTCACCATGTCTTATTTAAACTTTTATACCATTTTTTATTATTTTTAAATATAAATCTTATTAAAATAAATGTAATTTAAGAGTAAATAAATTAATTTTTATGAATTTTATATTAGCATTGATAAAAATTATATTTTCAATTTTATTTTAAACATGTTCAAAATGGGGGAAACGAAAAAAGAAACTAAATTATTTTTATTGAATTTTTAAAATAAAAATGATTTAATTTTAATTTTATAAAAAAATTCTCAAATATATCCCTAATTTGTTTAAATTTGTCCTAAATCCTTCTATAGTTGTCATCTCTAATTTTGACCATATAAAAATTAAACCAAAATAAGAAGGTTGAGGAATATCAAATATAAAGAGAGGTTGAAAAAATTTATAATGCTTAGAGGTATTTTTCTTACAAATAGAACTTGTTTGGTCATGTGATTTAAAAACAATTTTTTTCTTTTTTTTTTTTAAATAAAAAATTGTTTTTAAAAATTTCTAACAATGTTTGACCATTGTTATCTGGAAGCAATTTTAAAAAATAAGGTGAAATAAAGAACAATTTTTAGAGAATAAATATAAATTGTTTTTATCAATTTTTAAAAACAAAAGGAAAATATGAGCCAATTTGACCATATTTTCTTAAACTTGTTTTTAAAAACTTTTTTAAAAAAAACACTTTTTAGATTAAAATCATTTTTTAGAATCACTACCAAAATGATTTTAAGTATTATCTCACTTCACCTCATTTATATATAAAATCAAGTAAAAATAATTTAATTTCCTTTTCCATTTCCCCTTTTTAATCATATTTAAAATAAAGTTACAAATTTACTTTTTATCAAGATAGAATATAAAATTTATGAAAAATAATTTATTTACTCATAAATTACATTTATTTTAATAAAAATTATTATTATTTAAAAAAAAACAAAAGGAAAAATTGCCCCCATTTGATCATATTTTCTAAAACTTGTTTTTAAGTTAAAAAATAAAAAACAGTTTTTAAAAACAAGTTTCAAAAAACATGACCAAATGAGCTGTATATATTTGAATTTTTTTTTAAATAATCTAGAGTATCACTTTGAAATAGCACTTAATAGACACTTACTTGAATATCAATTTTTTTTTCTTTTCTATTATGTATCTTATCATCAAAAACGTTTTCAAACCACTTTTTTGGGTTGTATCTAGGCACCAATTAATTCTTCACAAAAGCGCTTTTTTCTACTTAAAAGAGTTATTGATGTAAATGATATAGGCTAAAAAAAAAAAGCATATAAAGCATTTATGAGAATCAATCCCAATGGGTTTTATAAGTTGTGTCATTTATCAAGGTTTTCTTGACTTTTTATATTATAATCTTTCATAATTATGTAATTCATATTTTTAAAGCAAATTAACAAATATATTACATGTAATCCAATAATTTACATTTCTACCTTCCATCATCATTATATGCTTTTATTTTCATAATTATTATATGGTAATTATAAAATAATCAAATCTAATTTTGATATATTTATGTTTAAGAATTTAAGATATCTACCCTTAATTTCTTGACTATCCAAGGAATATTATTTATGTAATTAGTAATTAATTGATTTAGTTTTATTCAACTTTCTTTGCATAAAGAGAGATAAGATAAGTCATAAAAGGTGAGTTTACAAAGAGAAGGATAAGAGATGATAGTAGAAGGTGGGGTTATTGAAAATGAAGCTTCTCTAGACAACCAATCCTATCAACTTGTTCAATGGACGCTTTGATGTGAAATGCATTTTACTCCCTCTCTCTCTCTCTCTCTCTCTCTCTCTCTCTCCAAACCCCTCCTTACTTGTTTTCTTTCTTCCAAAAACAAATAAAAACAATTAATTCCAAACCTCTCCTTACTTGATATAAATAGGATTTTATAATTCTAATTTAATGAACCAAAAATAGATCTACAAAACTCGAACTTATAACATTATAATAAAGATCACCTTATATAAATTGTTTGTAATATTGCATTACTTTGGTAGCACCCTGTCACTTCGTGTTGATATTGGCACCTCGTATCTTCCTTAGCCTTACTCTTGCACACTTATGTTTGTACTCTCTCTCTCAACAAACCCCTCCTTAGGGATGGCAATGGGGCGGGGCGCCCCCCTCCCAATCCCGCCCCATTTATTTAAACCAATTCCCATCCCCGTCCCATTTAAAAAATTAAACGGGGCAGGGCGGGGCGGGCGGGTATGTTACATTCCCATACCCGCCCCGTTTAACTTTTTATTTAATTTTAATTTTAATTTTTTTTAAAAATTACTTTTAAATTTTTTTAATTATATTAAAATAAATATATTTTATAAATAATTAAATTATTATATTTTTTATAACTTATTTTATTAAAAATAATTTTTTATTATCTATATATTAAAAATAATAAAATAAAAATTAAATTAAATTAATTTTAAATTTTAAATTAAATTTAATTTTAATTTTAATTTTATATATAATCGGGGCGGGGCGGGGCGGGGCAATACCCAAACCCACCCCGGGTTTCAAAAAAAATCCCAAACCCGTCCCATACCCGTTTAAGAAAATAATATCCCACCCCATTAGGGGCGGGGCGGGGCGGGTACCCGAAATGACCCGCCCCATTGCCATCCCTACCCCTCCTTATTTGTTTTCTTCTTCCAAAAACAAATAAAAACAATTAATTCCAAACCTCTCCTTACTTGATGTAAATAGGATTTTATAATTCTAGTTTAATGAACCAAAAATACATCTACAAAACTCGAACTTATAACATTATAATAAAGATCACCTTATATAAATGGTTTGTAATATTGCATTACTTTGGTAGCACCCCGTCACTTCGTGTTGGTATGGCACCTTGTATCTTCCCTAGGCTTACTCTTGCACACTTATGTTTGTACAAATGATGAAAACCTCAAACTTAGGATGAGTGGAGAAAGGACCAAGAGTAAGGCCATTTTCTCTCATTGTACCTCTGTTTCCTCTACTCCTTCCTCTCTTGGTCAAACCAAATCAGTCTCGTTTCTCCGATTCTTCTTCACCCCACAATATTTTGGGTTCTCTCCCATCTCTTTATCCTCAAACAATCAAGACACAGACTTTGATGCATCTCTGTCTTGGATTCTTCCTGGTCAAAAGGAACAGTTGAAGTATCTTCATTGCTTCTCTGCTCTCTATTTCTTCTCATCATTTTCAAAATGCATCATTGTGAGATCTACTAATCCTAAACCTGTTTCTCAAAGGATCAAAATCATAAATACCAAGATTTATACACATGCAGGTAACACGTCCTCTTTACAATGATGTGAGAGGTGTGGTACACAAGGAACATACATACCTGTATTCCAAGGAAGTACCAGTGCATTTGATGACATTGTTCTAGCCTAAATTCCAAATTTTAGCAATCCAAAATCTGTAACTTCTGCAAAAGTTACCTAGTTGTTGAGGGAACAACACATCTTCTCTTACCATTTTCATCTTATGCACTACATATCCCATGTCAACTGCCACTTCCACTACACCTGAATGAAGTAGGAACACAAATGAACATTTCAAGGCATCAGATTGTCTGAAAATTAAATTGGGAGAGGTAGAACTACCGATGCTTACATGGAACTGAGGAAAAGACAAACAAGAGCAACAAAAATGGAAGAGAAAATGCAAATCCATAAGCCTGTAGCTGCTGTCCAAAGCAGCTTCCTTGTCAATTGTCAACAAAAAGTCCACTATGAAATTCACTGGTAGAGCCACATATAGAAAATTGCAATAAATGGAAAAGTAAGAAATCTGCGCTGGGAATGGGTGAAGCTTATTGAATGTAAGGTTCTAAACAGTCTCTGACCAAACAGCATTGGAGTATAGATAATAGCTTTTAGAGGGAAGTGAGGTCTTGGTGACCCTGGAAGCTTAAGGCTTCCAGATACTGGAATCTTTGTGTGCAGATATACATGAGAGATGTAGGAAGGAAGAGGCAAGCCTGTGTCATCTGAGCAGAGGCATCTGGAATCTTTGTGTGCCATTATTCAATCCAAAGAGATGTTGGGAGAGATTTGTTCAGGATTTATGTGATATACAGGCTTTTCACAATCATAAATATGAAGGTATTTAAGTATGGCGTTTTGGAATAAGGTGATCTACCAGTAACATAGAAAATAAGGAGATCACAAAGGACTACACAGTTAGCATGTTTGGAATAGTTGTGGTTGGTTAATTTCAAGCCCAAGTTTTAGCACCTAAAAACATGCCCATTTTTTCCAGCCTGCACGGAAGCATTCTCTGGTTGTTACATACATGGTGTCTGCATGTCAATCAACACATTTTGATGTTTTTTTCTTAAATTCCATATTAAAGTTATACTGGACACTTGAATGTGAACATGTCTGATTATATCTTTTCTTTCCAGACATGTTTCATCTCTCCAGTGCACTGGGTTTGGATGAACCTTAAAGCTCAGCTACAGAATGAAACTGGAATATTAGTCATGTTTTCTGTTCATGGATTGATAAAAATGTTGAGTAAGATCAAGAAAGATGTTAAATGGGAAGATGATTTTCTTACTGTCAGTTTGTATTGAAAAAATGGTAATCAGAAAAGATATTTTGGATAGGATTCAGAAAGAAAATATGTTGATTCAAAAGTTAAAGATATAGCACCCAAGGGGCTATGATTCTGTGCATGGATTTTTCATGCTTTAAGATTGTGCATGAAGTGCTGATGTTATAAGGGATCAAGGGTGGTTTGTGGAGCAGTCCCCTCTTCAGAGTATTGCAAGTATTTAAATAATCCTGCAATTCTGGAGTAGGCTTCTTCTAATTTGCTCTGCACCCAATCGTTCAGAACAGTGGAAAGCTTCATTCAGCTGTAATAATTTAATTATTTAGATTGAATCATATTCATTGGGTTTGCAGATCAGGAGAAAGTGTCATGGCTTTGAATGTTTGTCTCTTTTATAATATCACAGTGCATTGGTCCACAGAGTTGGTAGCATGACAGTTGAATGAAATGACTGAAATGTAGCAGTCAAGGTTATATTATATGAAAATATTTAAATAGACTTCACATAGTGTGCTTGCAACAGTTGTGGACCTTTGATGGTTGGAATATCCTTGCACATATGTCATCATTTTCTTTTCTTCAGCTCTGTTTTCTTTGTTTCTCCCTTCCTCGGTCAAGCCAAACAGTTTGGTGATTCTTCATTTCTTCTTCATCCCATCAAGAGAACAACATCTCATGCATCTTTGTATTGGGTTCCTCCATCTCCTTCCACCCTAAGGAAAAACGGTATCTTGCTTAGTTTGGACTTCTCTATTTCTTTTAATCATTGTGAAAAGCATCATGAGAAGAGATACAATAAATGTGTTTGTGCTGAATTATCCAAAACATTATTTTCACAATCATAAATACCAAGGTGTTTAAGCAGCAGGTAAGGAATCTCTTGATAATGAGGTGAGAGGTAGAAACAAGCAACATACCTGTATTCAAGAGAAATTCTGTTCTTCTTTTGAAATTTGACAACATTCATTTAGTCTGAAGTCAATATCTGGGCAACTCAGTATCTCCACCTTCATTAGGATTGTAGGAAGCTGGCTTCTTGGAAATACATGAAATGGGGGCATTTCAAAATCTAAAAGAATTTCAGAGTCCTGCTGCAACTTTTGAATTGCTCAAATCAGTAACAACTCCAGAGATATATACATATATGCCCCAGGGAAATAGAGGTGTCCTGGGCATGCAACCATGGAAGATTAGCTCCCTAATAGGCTCAAGGTTGTGGTCATAAAAAATGCACTGAGCGGGTGACTTGCAATCGGTTGTGAGTCCCTCTTGGTAGCTTCTCATTTATTGCACCATATGAATTGCATTTTCCAACTGCCAATTTCACCACCCCTAAATGAACTAGGAGACATGCTGAAAGCAAAGTTAGACAGCTCATCATAGAGTTAATCCTGCAGGAATACACCAAAAAGGAAATCTTATTAATATAAATGAATTCATCCAATTAAAGGATAAGGTTGCCTGAAAAATTAAATTGAGAGAGATGGATATAGTGATGCTTACATGGGACTGTGGGAAGGATCAACAAGAGAAACAAACATTGAATAGCAAATGCAAAGCCATAGAGCTTGCAACTGCTGTCAAAAGCTGCTCCCTAGTGAAGTCTTTTAACAATAAATTTCAGTGCAAAATTCGCCTAATTGCTCCACTTGTAGGACATTTCAATAGTATGAAAACAGGATATGGTGAACTCTCCCTGCTTCTGCCATCAGTGAACTAATATGGATCAAAGATGAATCTCGTCATCTACATCTATTTTTACATGGGAGATGTGGGCAATCTTGGGCCAATCTCTCATCATTGGATTTAGGAGTTGTCTCTGATTTATGGTTCTAAAAGCATGACAGGAAACCCTTCACTTGCCAAATACTACTGGAGCTTAGGTGATGTCTCAATGTGGGGATGCTAAGGATACCAGATTCTGGAATCATTACATGAAAATATACATGAGATCCATAGGGAGAAAATGCAGGCCTTGGTCATTTGAGAAGAAAGCCACATCTTGAAATATACCGCCAACGATGAATTGTCTGCGAGTGGTGAGTCTGTGAGGTTCCCACTGGGACCCGGGGTGTTTCTCACATTCTTTCAATCTTCAATCTGAAGTAGCCACTTGAGCAATTGTACCTCCAGGAATGAGTCATTTTGGGGCAGATTGTTTTCATTTTCCTTCACACCATTGTTTCACCATAAGGCACTAAATGATATGTAGTTGCAAGACGAATAGAGGCAGCCATTAATGAAAGCTTATGGAAATTCAAGACAAACAGATCTTCATGGAGATATGAGGTTTAGAAATCCAATAAAGATTTGAAAATCCAAACACAAGTTATCCAATGTACCTATTGGTAACAGAGTTGGGCAGTATTGTTCTTTCTACCCTTGGAAAAGGACATCACATAAGAAATTCCACTAGTAATGGGGGGCTTAAGTGATGTGTTGGGGCTTGGGCAATGCTGTATCTTAAGTTATTCAAGAGATGTGTGATCATGCATCAACCCTAATTCTGCTAGCATAATCTGTTTTTCAGTCACAAATATGTAGTTAAAATGTATGGCAGGTCATGCATGCATCTCTTGAATTGTCATGAGAAGTGGAGATTGAGCAACATACATGATTCAAGGGATGTGCAACTGTTCTTGTGCATCAAACAATCTTCATCTGATACAGAACCCAGATTTTTAGCAACTTGTGATCTCCACATTTTAACACATTGGAGGAAGTTGGCCTATTCAACAAACAAGACAGGACATCTAGAAAAAAGCAAGAATTCCAGACATGTGTTGCTGTCATGAATTATTCCAATCAGTAAGGAATCAAAGTGCTATGATTTTGATTTGTGTAACTACTTAGCATGGATAACAGACCTATCTTGGGGAAGTAACTCAAGTCCCAAGCACCAACTCAATCCTGAGCTCTCTGGGAAACTTGAGGCACCAACTTGATCAAAGCTGCTACTTGTTTCTATGGCAGCTCATCTTCCTCCACTGATACTGGGGAAAATGCAAAACAAAGGGAAATGAAGTCATGTTGTGATCCTGTCTCCATTCTCCTTGACATAGATAGATGATTTCCTTGCAACCGACAATGTCTAATGCTTTCACTTCAGTTCTAGCATGTGTTTTGGGAAGAGAATTAAGCTTTCAAATATTGCCAATATGCAAGGAATTGATAAAGGCCAGGTGGGCAGCTGCCACAGTTTACAAACCAATGGCAACATTGGAAGTGGAACATGACACAAAAACTTCAAAAGACAAACCTGTTTTTCACAATCAGAAATACCGAGGTGTTTAAGCACAAGGTAATGCATCTATTGACAATGATGTGTGACGTGGAGACATTGTAAAGATAAATGGTATTCTTCTTTTGCATTGACAACATGCATCTAGTCTAGGTCCCAAATTTTTAGCAACTCCAGATCTCCACCATCATTAGGATTACAGGAAGCTAACCACTTGGAAAGAGATGAGAGTAACATTAGAAATCTGAAAGGATTCTAGAGAGCTGCTGCAACTGGTGAATCATTCCAATCAGTAACAACAAGGAGCCCTATATACAATTTTGAACTGTCAGCCTTCATAGCATGAATGATAAACTTGTCCCTAGGAATGAGATGTGCCTTGGGCATGCAACCTTCAATTATTAGTCAGAGTTACCCCTACCTAATCCATCTCGATGTGTCTGGGAAAACGAGGTCCACCAGATGTTATGGCCATTATCTCATGGTAGTGGATGTTTTGAAGCAGAGTCTAAAACGAAGTCATCACTGGAGGTTATGGCCATTATCCCATTGCAGCAGATGTTTTGCACCAGAGTTTAAAACCAAGTCATTGACAAAGGCCATAGTGATGTCATTGATTTTATTTTAAACCTATCAAAAACAATATGAGATTCACTTTGATTTCAAGTTATGCAAGATCTATATGAGCTCAATTGTTTTGAAACTTGATTGATGTTTCGTTGGTCAGGTCTTCTTTAGACATGAACCTATATTTTGTGCTTAACTTGAAGAAGCTGCCAATAAGACTGAATAGTCACATATCACTCAGAGAGTTGAGAATCACACAACTTTTTCGTTTTTTTTAGGACTGGTTTGTCATCAAGTCTTTTGCTCGGTTGTTGTGATGGTTTGAAATTTCTATCTGATGACTATAATCCATATAAACAACAACTTGTATTCTCTTATCTTAAGCATTATTTCGCAAAAAGATTTTTATGAGCACTTCTATTTGGATGTCTTTCTAACAGTCGTTAGTATTCAATAAAAATGACCTTTACTAAACCTGCAGATTTTTTCAGGTGATATTTTTTTTTTATTGGTAGCATATCCTGATTCATAGAGTATAAACCCTTGAAAATTGAAAGAAAGACAATTTACATATCATTAAAGGGTGATCTGTAAGCACTCTTATAGGCCTACATTTTCCTCATTTGGATTTGGAATTTAACCTCTGATAAGCGTTTACTTGTTTTTAATCTGTTTTTTAGGAAGACAGTTAATGAGATTTTGCCAACCAAAAACAGAGGTTTGTTAGCCCTCCTACCCTCAGGCTGGTTCTCTTGCATATGCTTGAAGAATATTGGAAACCAATTAATTAGTCATTGCAGTTTCATAGTCTTACAAGAAATCTTGTTATGGTGGCAGGAGAACAGACTGCAACATAGTCTCATTTCCCTTCATGATTTAGACATTGTAAAGATCAAAAACCTGTTCCTGGTAATATAAGAAGAAGAGTAGCCAAAGAATAGGAACAAAATGTATTGGAACCTTGTGGACTTGAATAGTTGGTATCCAGGTGGCAAAAATACACAAGAATGCACTTAACAAACTACTAATCAACAGGCCAAGATTCTACTTTCAAGAGACAGGTTTGTCATCCATGTCAAGAAGGCTTGCAATTCATTTTTGTGGGACTTTGGCATCAACAAATTTCTGGAATTCTTTCAGGTTTCTAAATGGAATGGTTCAAGTCATCAACACATTCCTAGAATTCTTTCGTAAATGTCATCATCCTGGCCAACTTTCTTCAGTGTTGAAAGAGGGGGTGATACCGTGTTGCTAAAAATTACAGTCCATATGTACTAGATGGACAAGAACTACAACACTTGTATTAGAAACATCTCTGTTGCCTGGATTTGCATTACCTGCCATAATTAAGCACCTTTTTATTATTGTAGCAGAGTGTTTCAGAGTCACCCATACCTAATCCATCTTCATGTCTCTCAAACAACTAGGTCCATTGGTAGTAGAAGAAGAGCAACTTGAATAGCTGGTCATTTCCTTTTATAATTTAGGGATAAAGGTTAAAAACTACAGCACTTGAATAGCTGGCATTCAGGTGGACAAGAACTACAACACTTCTTTTAGAAACATGTATGTTATTTCTTCAACTCTTACTCTATTCCCTGGAGTTGCATTACCTGCCATGATTAATCGCCTCCTATTTATTCTTGTGGAGAAACAGGTTTTGGTGTATGCAAAGACTATACAATTATTGCACCTCTTGATTTTCAAGACTGCCCAGCCTCTCCTCGAGCATCTGGAATTGTCAAGCTGATTTATGGCTAACCTTCCAAGGACCTTAGGGGCTTCATACAAGGTAGATCTAGTGTAAGAGATTCAGAATTATCTCTACCTAATCCATCTCCATTTCTTTCGAATAACTAGATGCTATGGCCAAAATCTCACATAAGGCGTCAGGTTCATGTTGGGGCTCATTCACAAGATTAAGATGAATATAGAAGGGGATGTTGCTAATCTACCACCAGCCATGTTGTCAAGTTGTTCAATTTCCTTGTGTTGACTATGGCCACAGTCACAGTTGTGTGTCCTTTCCCGAAGGAAATGTCATTTTGAAACTTTTAATGTCAACAACAGAACTTTCATGTTTCTACATTGAGGTACCTACAAAAAATTGACTCCCTGTTAGCATCCAATGATAGAAAGTAATAATCTGAACAAGGGAACAAGTGCTCTCCTTGCTCTTTTTCAGTAGAACACTAGTTCATTTCCAATCAATTGAGGAGAAAACTAATTCTAAACACGGAAGCCAGGTACTTGATTTCTATTTGACTAGTGGAACAATTGAAATGTATTTACACATTTAGCATTAGATAAGTTTAACAAAATCACTAATTAACCCCCAAACCTCTCCCCTCCACCCACCACAAAGGAAAGAAACAACGTTTTGGGATCCTGGTAGCTTTATGTTACAAGATTCTGATCAACATATGCTGCAAAAGTATTATGTTGGTCCAATTCCACTACTTTGCATTGCAACAAAGTATAAGTGGGTTTTCTCTTTTCTTCATCTTCAAATGAAACAACCCTTCTCAATAAAAGAATACAAGAAATTGAGAGCTAAGATCATTTCCTTTCATTGTGCTCTGTTTACTCTTCTCCTTCTCTTGGTCTAGCCAAACAATCTTTGGTTTGTCCATTTCTTTTTCACCCCACATAAAAAAGCAGCTTGTTAGGTTATCCCATCTCTTTATCCCCTTGTCAAGACACAGAATTTAATGCATTGTTGTCTTGGATTCCTCCTAGTTAAAAGGAAGCTTGAAATATCTCCAGTGCTTCTCTGTTTCTTTGAGTCAAAGGATAGAATATTGCTTTTCTTTGTTTCTTTGAGATGCAAGAGGTTTGTACAGAACTTAGGTGATGTAACTATTGGTCAGTGAGGTAGGCAAATTTGAATTCCCTCTAGTCATGCAGAGTAGTCTTAGAGAACTTTGGAGTCTTGGGCATTACTGTTTATTTAGATATTCAAAATGCATTATTGCACATCTTCTTGACTTCCCACAAATGAACTTGTTTTTCACAATCATAAATATGGAGTTATTTAATTATGGCAGGTAATATACCACCCAGAAATTGATGTGGAAGGTGGAGACTAACAACGACATAGATGTATATAAGGGATTTACACTTAGTCTTGTGCATCAAACAACCCTCATTTAGTATAAACCACAAATTTTGGCAACTCGTGATCCACAATTTAAAGCATGGGAGGAAGCAGACCTGTTGGAAAGACAGGAGGAGACAATTAAAAACATGCAAGAATTCCATAGATGAGTTGTTGTTATGAATTATTCAGAATCCACTAGAAAATTTAAAGCCCATTAATTTTGAACGAAATGCCTACTTAGCATGGATCAAAAACTTATTTTGTGGAAAGAAACCAAGTCTTGAGGACCAATTCAATTACCAAATCTCTGGGAAACATTAAGGCTTTTTTTAGTAGCTTCCCAATTAGTGCATAAGGTGGCAATGATAATTGCTTTTGTGGAAGCTCTTCTTCTTCTAGTACCGAGGAAAAGGCTATAATCCTAAATCTCCATTCTCCATGTACAGCTGTCTTCTTCTATGCATGTTGTCAGAGAAGATGAGGAAGCTTCAGAATGTTAGTTGACAAATCAATTGGAGCAATGGAATTGGAACAGGACACAAACTTCAAAACATTAAAAGTCAGTAATGCAGATAAGGGCATTTATATGTACACATATTGATCAGAAATAAACTCCATCCTTTAGCAACCTAAAAACTCAAAAGAAAGAAGTATAATTTCAGATATGCAAGATTTTGATCAATTAAAGTCCAAAGCATTTTATGTTCATACAAATGAGAAGACAGAATGGCAGCTGGCTTTGAGGATTGAAAGAAAAATGAATTGATGCTACTTCTCATTGCTAATGCCATTAATTTGTTGCTGCTTTTTGTAGCCATGTCGAGCCTGTCCATCAGATAAGGTTTGAATCGCTTCTATTATTCTTGTTTAAGACAATCCCTTCTTTTTTTTTCCATTTTTTTTTCTTTACATAGTCAATCATCTTGTTTCATGTTTGCCCTATAGTTGGTCTGCTGATGGTAGGCTTCTTTTGAGTGGAAGCAATGACTCTATATTGAAGGTAAATTGTGGGAACTATGTCTTTTGTGGTATAGATGGGGTTATCATATAGTTGAATGATTCTATTGCTTCCTCATAGCTTTTCAAGGCACTAAAAAAGAAAAAAACAAAGGTAGAACTAGGAAAAATATTTCGTCCTGATTTCAGGTATACTTTTTCCTTATGAAGTCTTATTTTGGTAAATTACAGTTAGATATAATCACATGGCAACATTTTTTTCTTCCAAGTTTAAACAGTAATTCGGGAGAGTGTATTATGAAAATATACTGAAATAAAAAATCCTATGATTGCATTCTACTTTGGATATTTCTTATGAATCTTCCCCTGCACTCCTGACCACCACCACAGACACTCCCATCACACCAAGCCTTGTAGCTGTCCTAAATTGTTGCAAATATGTTAGAAACCAATTACTAATATTAAGGACGGTCATGTCTACTAATTTCGGGCTAGAATTTTTAGAGTAGGTGGGAAATTATGGTTGCAGTAGGGAATATGAGTGCTTCTGTTTTGCCAAGGTGGCTTTCCTTATTCATGCTAACATCAACAACATAGCAATGAACTTGATTTAATATTGTTTATCATATAGGCTTGAGATATCCGAACACAAAAGTTAAAACAAGATCTTCCAGGCTATGAAGATGAGGTATTTTCCTCCTCTTAAGTACTAGTTAATATTCTTCTTTTGACATTGTACTTGGTTTAATTAATGTTTTCCTTCTTTTTGTATTCTGGAAAGGTTTTTATTGTTGATTGGAGTCTAGATGGTGAGAAGGTAGCCACCGGTGGTAGGGACAGAGTACTCAGTTTATGGATGGGTTGATGGCTAAAGGAGGAAGAGATGTATGAAATGAAGATTGACATGATTCTTCCACAACATGATGGACTTGATAGACACTTAGCTTTTGCCTATAGTTGATAGTCTACCATGTGTAACTTAAAGTTGTGCACTAAGTTCTGATGTTATGAAGGATCGAGAGTGGTTTGTGCACTAAGCTCTTCTAAAATAATTTTCTTTATTGAGTTGTAATGATTGTATTATTTGGATTTAATTGTATTCATTAGGTTTGCAGATCACAATATGATTATTTTCCTCTTTGATCATGTAAAGTTTGGGAAGCAGTTATGGGTTACTGTAATAGCATGGTATATTGATGCACACGGTTTGTGGCATGACAATTTGATGAAATTACAGAAGTGTAGCACTCATGGGCATATCATGTGAACCTTATTCAATGTGGCATTGACAGTTAATTTATATTTACATGGGTGTAATGTCACACCAGTATCCTCTAATGAACCTTGGATTCTTTTTTCTCTGTTTCTTCCTCTCTTGGTCAAGCCAAACAATTTATCTTCATGACTTCCTCCTATTACCAAAAAACAACATCTTGTGTTCTCCATCTCTTCATCCCCTTGTCATGACACAACAATTTGATGCATCTTTGCATTGGGTTGCTTCCTCTCCTTCCCCTCTCCTTCCTCCACGTCTCATTACTTAGTTTTGGCTACTTTGTTTCTTTTGATCATTATGGTAGAGCATCATTGCAAGATGTACAAGAAGTATGTTGTGGTGCATTATCCCCTTCTCTACCACCCGAAATCTATTTTCCATGATCATTAATACCAAGATGTTTAAGCATCGAGTAAGGCATCTCTTGACAATTATGAGAGAAATAAGAGACAAGCAACATATTGGTATTCAAGAGAAGTTGATTACTACTCAAAAAGGGTTATTTGATAGCTTGTAATTAACTCTTTTAAACACTTTTGAGTAGTAGTTATTACCTTTTAACTCAATTAGCATATTAAGTACCTTTGCAATCATTTCTAATCAAATTGTGTAAGTTTTGGTGCTTTTGATAGTAATTTGATCACCAAAGCAATCCAAGATTAAGGAGAGCTCTATGGAATCCATGGCAAAGCAATTGGAAGCTCATTTACATGAAGAACCTAAGCTTTGGAGCTTTATAGTCCTTTGCCATAAGCAAATCATGAATGTAAGGATGAAAGCAAAGAGAGAAATCTAACATGAAGAATCCAAGAGGACATCAACTGTTTGACACTTTTGGAGCACTTCCTAAAGTCCATTTCATGCATACCATATGTCGTTTCGAAGCTTGGGAAGTCATCAATCGAACGCTTCAAACGGTTCACAAATCGGAGTTGAAATGAAGAAGTTAGAGCCATTGGAAGCAGATCACACCAAGCTGAAGGCCAATTTCGCAGGCTGCGAAATAATTTTGCAGCCATCTTGTACGTCTGCGAAATTTTGCAGCCATTTTATGCGCCTGCGAAATTCTCCTGAGTGCTTCCAGATATTTGTGACCGACATTTTTTTATATTTTGCTTAAGATATTTGATGTCTAAATCCCAATTTTCTCCTTGTAATCCACCAATTATAGGATTCCTTAGTTGTTAAGCAAGAACAAAAGGGTGAATAACCTCATATATATTGTTTTGTAATTTTCATTACAGACACATCTCGGGAGCTTGTTCTCAGAGAATCAACTTTTTGTATAGTTTGAAAGGAAGTAAAATACAGAGCTTTGCTCTGCCTTACCTACTCAATTTGATTGTATTTTTCATTACTAGCCAAACAAGCTATGAGGATGTTTCCTCAGAGAATGGGTGGCTAGGTTTTTTGTTTCTTGGAGCTAAGGTAGCCGGGTAAGGTGCCGAATGCAAGAATTGAGAGTTTTGTTGTTTCAGCTATTAATGAAGATAAAGTGTAACCTGTTTATGGTTTCTATGTTTTTAGTTAACTTCAAACGCCTTCAATTCACCTGGGCCAACACTTGGTAATGCAAATGATCTCCGTCCACTGAGATGCACTAGTTTACCTCTTGCGAGCCTTTGAGAGGTGACTTGAAGGTAGGATTTTCAGGAATTGACAACACTTGGTAAGCTTTTGGACTCTAAGGAGACATCCATTAGTTATCTCTTGCGAGCTTGAGAAGAGAAGTCCAAGGTTAATGATCACCTTGAATGGCAAATGCTAGGTGAGAGGCACGATCCATTGCAAGATGCATCAGTGAGAGGGAATTAGTGCTAAAATTCATAAAAGGAAAACATTTGTACAACACCGGTTGGAGAATGAACTATATGTTAATTCTCCAATGCGAGAAAAAGAACCAAAGTGACCGGAACTCTGTTTTTGCATAAGGAGCCTGACCCCAGTGATCCTAAAACTCCAAGAGACGCTTTTTCTTTATAAGTAATTCTCATTACTTTCTTTTTAGTTAGCTTGAAACCAAACCTTTTTCAATCAAATTTTATGTTTTCTTTTGAAGCTATCCTTGAAATGAAAAGACACCAATTCAACTTTGAATTGGTATCAGTTGTAAATTGAAAACCCTTCCCAGTGAACGATCCTAGAGCTACTATGCTATGCTAGCTGAGGCTATCCTAGTACATGGTGTAATAGGTTATAAATTTTGTTGATTACTCCCATCTGAGGACCAAAATCAAGGTACACCAACTGGGCACGAATCAGAAGTGATGTTCTACATTTGCATTTGACAACATGCGTTTAGTCTGAACTCCAAATTTGGGCAACTCAAAATCACCACCTTCATTAGGATTGTAGAAAGTTGGCTTCTTGGAAAAATGTGGAATAGGGCATTTAGAAATTTGAAAGAATCACAGTGTCCTGTTGCTACTTTTGAAGCATTCCAATCAGTAACAACTCCAAAGATATATATACAAATTTGTCCCTAGGAAGGAGATCGATGTTTATTGGGCATGCAACCATCTCTCTTAACAGACTCAGGGTTCCACACCCTCCTGGTGGTTTCTTATATATTGCACCATATGATTTGTAGATATCCAATTGCCAATTTCACTACACTTGATGAACTAGAAGCTATGCTGAAAGTGAAGTTAAACAACCCATCGTAGAAAGAATCCTGTAGGAATACACCAAAAAGAAAATCTTATTAACATAAATGAACTCATCTAGTTAAGGATAAAGTTGCATGAAAAATTGAATTGGGAGAGATACAAATACTGATGCTTACGTGGGACTGTGGAAAGGATCAACAAGAAGAACAAACACTGAATAGTAAATGTAAAGTCATAAAGCTTGTAATAGCTGTCAAATGCTACTTTGTAGTGAAGTTTTTTTAACAATAAAGGTAATTTCAAAATTCACCAAATAACTTCACTTGAAGGAAATTTCAATGGTATGAAACTAGAATATGGTGAACTCTCCTTGCTTATGCTATTGTTGTGAGCCATTATAGATCAAAGATGAATCTCGCCATCTGTTTTCACATAGGAGATGTGGCCTATCTTTGGGTCATCTCTCATCATTGGATTTAGGAGTTATGTCTCTTATATATAGTTTCACTTGCCAACTACAAATGGAGCTTAGCAGATGTCTCCATGATGTGGAGACCGAGCAACATACATGATTCAAGGGATGTGCAGTTGTTCTTGCAAATCACCCAATCTTCATCTAATATATATAGACAAACAAATTTTAGGAACTTGTAATCTCCACATTTTAGAGCACCGGAGGAAGCTAGCCTATTCAACAAACATAACACAATTAGAAAAATGCAAGAATTCCATATACATGTTGTGCTATCATGCATTCCAATCAGTAAGGAATTAAAGTGCTATAATTTTAAACTATGCAATAATAGACCTATCTTGGGGAAGTAAATTGTCTTGAGCACTAATTCAATTGCGAGTTCTTTGGGAGACTTGGACACAACTCAATCAAATCTGTTAGTTGTTTCTATGGCAGCTTGTCTTCATCCACCGATATTGGAGAAAATGCTTTTGAAAACCCTTAATCTTCAAATCACAAAGGGAAATTAGATTATGTTAGCATTCGATCTCCAATCTCCTTGACACAAACTGATGATTTCCTTGTAACAAACAATGGCTAATTCTATCACTTGTACTCTAGCATGTGATTTGGGAGGAGAATTAAGCTTTGGAATATTGCCAATAAACAAGGAATTGAGAAAGACCAAGTGGGCAGCCACCGCAACTAGTTCACAAACAAATGGAAGCATTGGGAGTGGAACATGACACAAAAACAAAACATGTTTTCCATATTCATAAATACCAAGGTGTTTAAGCATCAGTTAAGGCATCTCTTGACAATAATATGAGAGATAGAGACAAGTAGCATACTGTTATTCAAGAGAAGTAGTATTCTTCTTTTGCATTTGACAACATTCATCCACTTTACACCCCAATTTTGGTAACTTAGGATCTCCACCTTCATTAGGAATATTGTAGGAAGCTGGCCTCTTGGAAATACATGAGAGGACATTTAGAAATCTAAAAAAATTCTAGAGACTTGTTATTGCTTGAATTTTGAATCATTCCAATTAATAACAACTGCAAAGCCTCTATACACAATTTTGAATTATCAACCTTCTTACATTGGATGAAAAATCTATCCTTAGAAAAGAGACGTGACTCGGGCCATGCAACCATCAATTATTAGCTCTCTAAGAGGCTTGAAGTTGTGCATCCTCTTGGTAGCTTCTCATTCATTACAACATAAATTCCAGATATCCAATTAGCATGTCACTATAATTGAACATAGTAGGAAACATAGTGAATAGGAAGTTAGACAACCTGTCACAAAAAGAATCCTACAATAATACACCAAATAGAACATCTTGCTAATTCAGTTAAATAATTGTGTGAAAATCTAAATTGGGAGAGAGAAAAACATTGATGCTTACATGGGATTGTGGGAGGGACCAACACGGGAAACAAACTTTGAATAGAAAATGTGAAGCCTTAAAGCTTGTAATTGTTGTCAGAAGCTGCCCCCTAGTCAAGTTTTCAACAAAAATGTTCAGTGTAGGGATTCTCTAGTAGCTCAACTTGTAGAAAATTTCAACAATATGACAATTTATACTCATAAAAAGAAGCTACAATGTAATAATTATGTGTTGGGAATAGATGAAACTTACTGAATATATGGATAGAATAGGGTGAACTCCACCAACTTCCATTTTTGGAATCCAAACTATTATGGATCAAAGATGAATCTCTCCATCTATGTACAAATAGGACCTATGGGCAATCTTGAATTGATGTCTCATCATTGGATTTAGAACTGATGTATAGCTCTGAAACCATGGCAGAGTTCTCCTTCAGTTGCCAAATACCATTGGAGCTTAGGTGAGGTCTTGGTGATGTAGAGAAGTCATGGATTCTAGAATCTTTACATGAAAATATACAGGAGATACATTGGAAGAAAGGAAGGCCATCTGAGAAGAAACACATCTTAAAGTATACCATCAATCATGAGTTGTTTGAGAGTGAGGAGTCTTTGAAGGCCTCACTCAGATAAGGGATGTCTTTGACATTTCTCACTCTTCAATCTCAGGAAGGTACATCATCAACTAGAACTTTAGGAATGTGAGTCATCATGGGACAACTTGTTTATGTTCTTTATTCTTTTCTCACCAGAGGAGATTGAAAGATATGTAGTTTCAAGGGCAAAAGATATAGCCAGTAGTGAGAGCATCAAACAATCCTTCTCTAATGCAAACCACAAATTTTAGTAACTTGTGATCTCCACAATTTAGAGCACAAGGAAGCTGGACTGTTGGAAAGATGTGACATGACATTTAGAAATAGGTAAGAATTCTAGAGATCATTCCAATCATTAAGGAATCAAAGCCTTATAATTTGAATAGGGCATCTACTTGGCATGGATAACACACCTATCTTGGGACAAAGACCACATGTTGAGCACCAATTCAATTATCAACTCTCTATGAAACTGGAGATACAAGGTACTAATGTTAGTACAAATTACCTGGTAGCTCTTCTTCTTTTACTGGTATTGGGGGCAAAGCCTTGTGAAAATCCTCAATCTACAAATTACTAAGGACATGAGATCATGTTGTATTCTTATCTCCAATCTCCAACTGCAAATAAATTATTTGTTTCAATTAACAATCTTTAATGCTTTCACTTGTATCATAGGATATGCAATTTGGGAAAACAAGTAAGATTTATAATATTAGGAATATGCAAGGAATTGATGAAGGCCATGAATCTACTTATAATAAAAATAAAAATAAAAGATTTTTTCACCCATGAATATCGTAACCAACTTCCAAAAAGCATTAGGTATTGCAATAAACAAATGTTCCTTAGGTATTAAAGTTAAAGTTCAAAGTTACCAAGAGTGCATTTTTTGACCCATGCATAAAATAAAAAGAAAATAAGAACGCATACCATATAACTCACAATTGTGTCAAGTATGAGTTCAGTTTATGTTCGTGCACAATTGCATTAAGTATTTGAAAGATAAATAAGGCTATGTGCAATTCAAAGAATACCATACAATCCTCACAACTTATCATAGAATGAGAACTCAATTGTCTTTCTTCTAGTCATAAGAGTTTGTGCTCTTTGAGCCTCTGACTTGCACAACTCAAGATAGCAGGACATGCTAAAAAGTCTCCTTCACCTTAAACATTATTCAAATCTGCAATATAAATCCTGATAAGAAAATTTTCTACAAATATAACATGTTGCAAACAAATAACAATATGTTAGTTTAAAATTGAAGAGCATTTCAAACCAAACAAAATAGAAAAATTTTCAATGTTTATCACTCACTTAAAAACTTGTATGTTGGATAAAATTCATGCTAATGAATCATGACAATTGTTTGCAATCAAAATTTAGTAATGATTTATAAACAAAAAAAAAAATGAAATTACATAATTATTTGGCAATGTTCCATGAAAAACACATTGTACATTGATTGAGAAATTAATATGAAATCCACTAATTTGAAAGACATTAAAAACCAGATGTTGTCTTGAGTTCTCCATGTATCATAATAGATGCATGTTGCTATTCGAGCCACCACAGTCACGGAGTACGAGACTTCTCAACATGGAAGGCATACCATATTTCAAACAAGGTTCTCAACATGCAATTGTTTGCAACCTATTTTTTTTAATCATCTATGAAATAAATAAAGAGGTGTTACTTGCATTCAATCCAAACTTGTGGTCTCCAATGTGAAATCCAAACCTCATTTTGTCAACACAATAAGAGCATTAAACATACAACAAATTGAATCCTTCCTTTTGACAATGTGAAAACCTGAAAGAAATGAATCAGGATCATAAATAATTATACAATAAAGAAAACTTTCATTATTCTTTCTAAAAGAAAAATCTATTATTTCCTTGATTACGGAAGATAGATATTTTGACATAAAGTGCACTTATTAAGGTAAACTTTGTGCATTATACATTGAAATTAGAAATTTGTATTTAAATCCAATTAGAAAGGTACCACAAAAGATGAATAATTGAAATGACGACATCCATGCCAATTTGTAACTGTTGTCAAATCTGCCTTGACATTTTACATCCCATGCCTGCGTGTCAAATCTCCAACTGAGACTGCTCAAAGAGCACCTAAAAGAAAATTACCAAGATTTCATCACATGCAGAACTCAAGATGCTAACATTGAACCATGGGAGAGACAAACAAAAAACAAAATACTCACCCATAAGTTTGTAATTGTTGTACTCAAAACCAGCTTCCTAGTCAAACTTTCAACACAACTCCATGGAGACTTTCACAAATAGTTAAGCCACTAGTAGAAAACAACATCAATATGAGAAATTGACAAGGTACTGTGTAGATAAAAGAGTATAAATGTGTGTTGAGAATAAGAGTTACCTTAATGAATGTAAGGATAGGATATGGTTGAATTGGCTTTGCACCTATTTTTGCAATTTGAATTTATTACGGTTCAAAAATGAGTTTATGATCTATCCTCACTTTAGGGGAAGCGGGCAATCTCCTTGAAACATCTTTGATTTAGAGATTCAATAAAACTCAAAAGACAACCTTTCACTTGGTAAAGAGGGCTAGAACAGGGCACCCCTCAGTCTTTATAAGTTAAAGAGATGAAGTCTTGAAGACTAAGGAAGGGAACTAGGGATTCCAGATTTGACAATAGTTTCATTGAAATATCAATGAGAGTTATAGCAAGAAATACTGTCAAAAGGAAATTGCATTAAACAATGTGCAATATAAAATGAATGAACTAAGTTTTTGGAGAGGTGAATCTTTGGAGGGTCCACAAAGATAAGGGGTCTTAATACTCTTGCAAGTGTATTCATGAAACTGCTTTCTCAAAGAACTCCAGAACATAAACAATGTGCAACACAAAGTTGTTGAAGAGATGTGAGACTTTGAATCTGATGAGGTAGGGACAATTTGATGAGGTAGGGACTTGAGATCCACATTTTCTTATGTGAAGAATTCTGAGGTTGTAGAGGCACACTAGTAGTTTCCAAATTCAGATGCTTCTCTTCAAATACTCGCATAATGTACATCTTCTGTGACATTGCTGCTCCAACAGGATGTGCAACCTATTTGAGCATACTACATGTACAACAAAAAATTTCATTAAAACAAAAATCTAAAGTTAATGTCTAAGAAGATAAGATTTATATAAAGTGAATGAGCATGCTTGATTTAGAATGACCCTAAAATTTAAGAATATCATTACCACAAGTAGCTAATTTACATCATTAAAAACTTCACAAGGATTAGATAGTTAGACAATAAAGTAATTCTAATAAATGAGTTAAAATCGACTGAGCTAAGAAAGATTAAATCCAAATAAGCATCAATCATTAAGGAATTGACCAACTATGAAAGACTTCAAATGACATTTTCTTTGTAATTTCTGTTCTTAATTGACCCCATTTGCTTGTACCAAAATATTATTAACTTGCCTTAAAGGAAGTGGATGACTTATATCTTTGAAAGGATGTGAAAGGTGGAAATCCCTCGATTTCCAATAATTCAAGAAGATAATTCCTATGGCTATTGTTGTCATTGTGCATAATTCAACTTGCTATAGACTACATAATTGTACAATCATGAACACGTAGATGCTTAAATATGGTATGTAGTCCATCTAGTGGAAAAACAAATGAGACTTGGACATCTCAAGATTTTTGGGAATCAAGACAAATACAACTTCTTCTTGTTTCCTATTATAATTCATCTGGATTGCAATCAACAAGCACTAACACCATTCACTGCATGTTTTGAGTCTTCAACATAAAACCCAAATTCCATTCTATCAACCAAAAAAAAATAAAAAAAATCCTAATAACTCCTTTAGAAACCATTTTATGTCTTAGATTATAAGATGTAGGATGTAACTAACTTCCATCATTGAGAATGAATTGATAAAACTTTGCAATACTAGCATATTCAGCTTCATTATGATGACCTCATTAGAATTAGAATAAGTGGAGTGATAATGTTATCTAATTAGTAAACCAAACCAAGTTAATAAACTAGAACTTCCTCTAGTATAGCCTCTATGTAAAAGAAATTTAAGGCTATGTTTGGTTCCCGGAAAGTACAAAGGAAAGAAAAAAAATGCTAAGGAAAATGATTTTCTCATGTTTGGTTGTTCTATAAAAAATATCAAAGAAAATCAAATATAATTAAAACTAATTAAAAACTTATGTATTTTTAAATTATTTAATCTTTATATTGATGAGTTAAAATAAATAAAATGAGTTTGAAGTAACAAAAAAAATAATTTATCAACTTTTAATCTATTTTTTTATTTTCCTTCACTTTTTCTTTCCTTCTACTTTTCCTTTGTATTTTCTTTCCCTCGCATTTTCCCTCAAATTTTCCGGGAACCAAACATGAAAGGTCTTGATACATTAGATATTGAAATTGTTGGATTAAAATCTTATTTATTGCACATGGCAAGATAGAAGTAATAATGCTAATTTCGAATTATGACAGATTATAGAGAAAATTAGACACTGGGAAAATACCAAGCCAGAAGCCATGTCAAGATCTGCTTTCTAGTTGAAAATTTTAGCAAAAAATTAAGTCCAATTAAAAAATTGCAATAGTAGGTAAAAGAAATTGAAAGTGATGTTGAGGAGAGAAGAGAAAGAAAGATGTTGGGAATGAGATGTAATACCTGTTTTATTGCTCAGAGATGGATTAGTCATGTATCTCCACACGGGGGATATCGGCAATCTTGGGCCAATCATGTCCTTTCTCCTCTGAGTACATTTGTTTAGATGTGGACACCCCCAAATCCGTAGTTCTGACAGGGAATCAGGCACCAGTCCTTCCCTTGGAAAAATCCACTGGAGTTTAGGGCAGTTGAAGATCACTAGGCTTCTAAGCGAGGTGAGGATTTGGAGAGATAGGGAGGCTAAGGATTCCAGATTCTGGAAACGAGAAATGTGAAGGGAGGTAAGAGTTGTAGGAAGAAGAATCAAGTGGGGGTCATCTGAAAAGGAAGTTGCATCTGGAAACATGCCTTCAATTGAGAGGTTTTCAAGAGAAGTGAGTCTAGAAAGGCCCCATTGGGATAGGGGGGTCTTGATATTCTCACAGTGGGAGATAAAAAACGATGTAAGACAAGTGAGGTTTTTTATCGGAGGCAATAATTCCAAATTTTTATTATTTGCAATATATAGATCTGTGAGGTTGTAAAGGCAATTTGGTAGGGCTCTGAGATTAGGATACCTCGCGATGCTTAAAGATTGAAATGAATTATTATTAGAGTGAAACATCTCCTCTGAAATTGACTCGAGGTGTTCACAATCCCAAATGTCAAGTCCCTCAAGGGTGGAGGGAAACTTGCCTCTTGGGAAGGATGTGAGAGATGAACAATGAGAGATAGCCAGGCTTTGAAGAGCAGCAGCATTTGTGGAATCGTAGTGCATTATTCCCTCTGGTAGAGACTCCAGCTTTTCGCAATCACTTATGTAGAGTTCCTTGAGAGTGATGGGTAACCTACCTCTCGGAAAACCAATCAAAGACGGACACATATTTAGACTTAAGTATTCAAGGGCACACATGTCCATGGTGCTGGGGGTGGCGCTGGAATTGCAGTGCATCATTCCTTCTGGAAGAGACTTTAGATTTTCACACTCCCCTATGATTAATTTCTTAAGGGTGGTAGGTAATTGCCCTTTTGGAAAGCAAATGACACATGAACACTGCTTTATTTCCAAGGATTCAAGGACGCATGAGTTGCTGCTGCCGTTACTATTTCGCATCATCCCATCAGGTAGACACTTGAGACTTTCACAATTTCGAAGAATAAGACTTCTCAGCTTTGGTGGGAAACCTACCTCTGGAAATGACACCAGTTTTGGACAATACTTGATTTTCAATTCTTCCAGGCATGTTAGACTCTGCCATCCATTTGGAAGCCTCTCCAGTTTATCACAGCTACTTATTTTCAAAGAACGAAGATTGTATTCCGATGGTACAAGTTGATGGCAATGAAGGCTTTCCGATTCAAACCCATCCTCCCACAAACACTTGAGTTCTTCACATTCTGAGAATTTCAAAGCCTGAAGCCCTCCCAATGACCGCACAAATCCTTGTTGCAATTTGATTAGCTCTAAAATCCCAGAAACTCTTAACTCAGTGAGTGAGGTGAGTTCAATTCCACTTCTCAAGACCGTCTCATTACATTCATCGATTGTTAATTTCTTGAGAGATGGTAGCCTTAGAAATCAAAAGATAGAGACTCTAGTGATGGGAAAAACTTATCTACAGAAAAACATGTCTCTCCATAAAACTCCGTACCCACATTTGTTACTCCATCATTTCCAGAAATCAACAACTGTTTGAGCGATGATAACTGCCCCAAGCATGGTAAAGATGTGCACTTTTTGCAATCTAAGAGACGTAGATTCACCATTTTAGAGAATGAGCCATTCTTTATCCAATATGGGAATTCTAGACCACCATATCTAAAAATTCTGAGTTCATTCAAATTCGATGGAGGTTTTAGATAGTCAAGGACATTCATTTGATCCATTTCATTCCCTGGACCATCCAAGCCAAAACTCCACATTAGTGTCAATCTTTCAAGTTTATCCTTTAATTTTAGACCTGCATCCTTTACATCTTGAACATTCACCACATTTTCCAAATTTGAAATACGAAGTTCACCTCCAAGATTTGACATTTCCCTCAACTTCTTGATATTCAAACCATTGTTTTTGTCCACCATGAAATTAGATAATATTTGCAATTTTTTTAATTTGACAATTTGTGAAGGCATTTCTTTTAATTGACTGTTACCTTCAACATCAAGATGTCGAAGGTTAATTAGATTCCCAATGCTAATAGGCAACTTGGTAAGCTGATTACACCATGATAATATCAATGTTTGTAAATTGCAAAGACTGCCTATTGAATCAAGTAAACATTTAATGTTGCTTTTAGACAAATTAAGATACCTTAGAAGTTTCAAATTACCAAATTCATTTGGTATCTCATTTATCCGGTAACCACTCAAGGAGAGCACCCTTAGGTGTCCTAATCTTGGTATCAATTCTCGAAGCACCTTATTACTGATGAATTGAGTATCGATAAATCTTGGTGTTGATATAGCTATGAACGTGCGCAAATGCTCCTTCTCATGAAACCTTTCAAACTTTTTAAATGTATCATAATCCTCACGAACAAACGATGAATGGCGAGTAGTTTTAGGAATGAGATGTTGCAAATTATTTTTGAACTCATCATCCAAATGCAAGCATGTATCTCCAGCAACATATTTAGCTAGAGCATGCACAAGGTCATGCATCACGAATCGTGATCTATTGCTACTTGACGATTGAAAAGATGACCTTGACAGTAGCTCATCAAAATACTTATCACCAAGATCTTCCATTTTCCTATTATCTTTTGATTGTTGAATTAACCCCTCCGCCATCCACATGAGGATTAACCCTTGCTTTGTAAACTCATAATCCTGGGGAAAAATTGTGCAATAAGTAAAACACCTCTTTAAATGTGATGACAGATGATAGTAGCTCAATCTCAAGGCAGGGATGATGTCACATTCCTTGTCTGTGAAATCCCATACTTTGCTGTACAATACTCTTTCCCATTCACATTCACGTAATTCAGAGCGCAAAAGGCCACCAAGGGCTCTTGCTGCTAAGGGCGAACCTCCACACTTCTCTACAATTCTCCTGCCAATTGATTCCAAATTTGGGTGCTCATCGATATTCATATGTTCAAAAGCATGTGTTTGAAATATCTTCAAACAATCATCATAAGGTAACTGTTTGAGCTCATGTAAGTTCTTGTGCCCTCTCATCTTGTTTGCAACATCATTATTGCGAGTTGTGACTAGAATTTTGCTTCCCTGTGCTCCCACCCAGAAAGGGGAGCATAGCCTGTCCAACTCAAAGTAATCATCATTCCACAAGTCATCCAAAACTATCAGAAATTTTTTTCCCTTCAATTCCTTCCTCAAATTTTCTTGGATTTGATGCAAGTCTTGTGAATCACTGCTTTGAGAATTAGTCGCCGAGTTGAGAATTGTCTTTGTTATTCTCAATGCATCGAACTGATCTGAGACACAAACCCAGTCTTTTTTATCAAAATGCTTGGTTATGGTCTCATCGTCATCGTACACCAGTCTTGCCAGTGTGGTCTTGCCCATCCCACCCATGGCCACGATGGAAACTACAGAAAAATTGGTTTTAGTGGGTTCATTCGTAAGCAGCATACCAATTATAATATCTTTTTCTGTCCCCCTGCCATAGACCTGAGGTTCATAGACTAGAGATGCAGTGACTGGCCTTCCCCAAGCAGAGTTGGTTATCGCAGCCACCTTTTCTAGACGAAGCTCAGATTTTTGAGCCGAAATATCTCGTAAGCGGCGAGTGATTTCATACACCTTGGAGCTCATTTTAATATAACGCATAACCTCAGTAGGATTGAAAATGCCAAGACAAGTTGAGATGAGCTTGCGTACCTTGCTCGGCCTGCCTTGATGATCAGCTTCTTTGGCCGTGAGCTCCCGTTGCAAAGCTTCGTAGGCGAACTCATCCAAGATGTCCTCCATATCATAAGCCATATCTTTCAGATTGCCCAGCCACTCTTTCACAGAGCGATCCGTGATCTGCTTGTCCTCCGCGTCATTAAGCTCTTCACGAATATCCGACAATTCTATCTCCCATTTCTTGAGATCAGAGTACACCCATTGTTGACGTGCAAAGTCGAGCAAGTCAGCGGAGGCCAACTTGTCAAACAAGAGGCCGATGGCAGCAGAAAGAAGAGCGTCTCCCACAGCTTCCATGGTTGGTTTGTACTTTGTTTGCAGAGAGAGAGAGAGAGAGCAAATCAAGCAGTGGGTAAAAAAGTGAAGCAGAAAGAAGGGGGTCTGCTCTGTGAAGGCTTTAAATATTAGAAACTCATAAAACATTTGTTTTATGAATTTATTATATGCACCCATTTTCATTTTAATTTATTTGAAGCTCCTTGTAGCAACAGCTGGATCATATTGGAGTTTGAGATGGCCCGACTGCCCACCTGCATGCCACTGTTGGTTTGTTTGTGTACTTTAAATATGTCTCAATTTTATTATAAAATTTTATTATTTTTTTTAATGTAACTATATATATATATATATATATATATATATATATATATAACTCTTTTATTATTTTTTTATTTGCATGATATTTCTTTCATACCAATCAAAACTATAAAGAGATTTTTCTTAAAATTCATAAAATATCTTGTTTTTGTTGCATCAATATGTTTCATTTCATTGTAAGAAAGCCCAGTAAAATGTGATATTTTCTAATTTCTGATTTGTAACATTTTTTTTTTCTTATTTATTCCAATCTTATATGCATATTACACTATTAGGCAAAGTTGTCAATGACAATGATTGTTATTTATAATGGCTTGAACTTAGAAGCATCCTAGCTTATGATACTCAATTATATTCACCTCTACAACTTAGTTTCAAAATGTTGGAATGCATACCAAATTCCTAATTAATCAAGGTTTCTTTTTTTGTAAAAAAATGTTATATAGAATATTTACTTAGTTGATACATTATTATAATATTAAATTTCCTTCTAGAATAAGGAATATTATTAGAAATATCTCTATAAATATTATAGGTAAAAGTGAACATGAGCTTTTAGTGACTATACGAAGTTGATAGAGATGTGATGAAGAACAAAGATACTCAGTAAAATGAGAGGGCTCGTGGTTTAAGGTATGGATACAAGGAGTGACACAAAATAATTTATTAACTCAAAATCTATTTTTTATTTTTCTTTATTTTTTTTTTCTTTCTAATTTTCTTTTTCTCTAACTCCCTCAAATCTTCTAGAAACCAAATATAGTCCTAATGTGTGTTGGACGATGAACTTGTTATTTTATAAACTTCAAATATTCAATTTTCATGGAGAAGGAATCTCATATCTATCTCAAGTTAATTATATGCATCCCATTTTTACCACTAGCAAACCTTAATCACCTTATTATATGGAAATTGGGTATAACTAGATGTAATAAAAAACAAAGTTTTGTGAATAATGAAAGAACTTGTACAAGTAAAAATAAATTTTAATAAGATGCAAAAAATTTTTGGCTTCCATATCTACTCAAATAAGCACAGAACTTTTTTCTTCAACTTTTAAGTTTTTGATTTCTCAAAAATCAATCTAAATTGGATTGATAAATTATAAAAGGTTACAATATAATATTACAATGTATAAATATTATTTTCACTTCTATATTTCCCATGAAATTATTTATTTATTTATTTAAATTGAAATGTCCTTTGTTATTTGTTTCTACCTTTAAAAAGTAAAAAAATTATTTTAAATCTTAGGTATGGCAATACTTAAGTATTTAATAATTTTGATTAGATAATTACATTTTCTTTTACATTTTACACATAAAATAATTAATTACATTTTATGTTATATTATTTAATTAGTGATATTTAAATTTTAATTAGTTTTTAAGAATTTAATTAATAGTTAAATAATTAGATTTATTTATGTTTAAATCTAATTAACAATAAGTTCAATGCAACAAGAAAAAAATAGCTTATGGTTATTATTTTGAAGTGGATTTCAATTTTAAATTTTACAAGTAGACTTGTTTGACTAACCTTATAAATTAGTAGAATTTAACAAGTTGCAAATGGTTCCCTTACTAATCTTTTAAATTAATCTTGATGTTGACAAGCACTTTACCAACCATAATTATAAAAAGACAAATAAGTCAAGTTGATTTTACTAAATTGCAAGCGGGTGCCCTTACCTAATCTTTTAAATTAATCTTGATGTTCACAAGCACTTTGCCAACCATAATTATAAAAAGACATATAAGTCAAATTGATTTTACTCAATAGAGATTAATAAATTGCAAGTGGGTGCCCTTTACCTAATCTTTTAATTTAATCTTCATATTGATAAGAACCAAATCAGCCATAATTATAAAAACAAGAAGACGACAAGCTATGATTACTTTTATTAACTAAAATTTAATAAATCAAAATTTCTCTTACCTAACCTTTAGATTAATCTTGATAACTTTGCCAACAGTAATTATAAAAAGAGAAAGACAACAAGCTAATTTAATTGGCTAATTTTATCAACTTAGGTTTAATAAATTTAAAGTAGGTTGATCTCTTACCTATCCTTTTTAAATTAATCTTGAGATCAATAAGAATCATACAGCCATAATCATAAGAAGAGCTAAAACATAAGTCGATTTGATATTTAATTAGTTAATTTTATTAACTATAAGATATAAAAATTTGGTAGGAGGTGTCTTAAATCCCAAATTAGAATATACTTTTTTTTCGTGAAAAGAATATTATATAGAATATTTCCAAAGTTTATATGTGATTGTAATTAAATTCAAGTTAGTACAGATATATTTATAAATATTTTAAGACATGAAGAGAAAAATTTATGGAAGATATGAAAAAGAGATGCGATCAAGAGTGAGAGATGTTGATAGAACAAGAGGGTTCACTAGGGAAGAGTGTAGATGTGAAGAAGAATGAGAAACACATAGTGGAGCAAAATGATTCATGGTTTATGATAGAGATATAAAGAGCAGGAAAAGTGGGATGTTTGGGTTTTGGTAGTCGTCTAACCTTTGTATGTGGTTTGCTTTATTCATGTGTTCTTCCTTTAATATGTTTAAATTGAGGTTTTTGTATTCCTTTTGGTCCTAAGATGGGTTCTGTCATGTAATTAATTATGCCCGTCTCCAATTTCATTAGAAACTTGTGTTCTACGATTTGACAAATGAAAATAATTATTTTTCTATAATTTTTTTATTATAATTTTGTTAGTTAATAAAAAATAGAATATAGATAATATTAGCCGTCAAATAGAAAGATAAATATGACAATTAATGTGTTTTCGCATCATATTTGTACTTAGATGGTTTTGCTTATATGAAGTAATTTAATGCAACTATGAAGATTTATATGAAGTAAACTTTATATAATTTTAGATTAAATAATCAGTTAATTTTTATTTGAAGATACAAAGACATAAAATAAAAGTCTTGTTCGAAAACTATTATTGAAAACAACATGAAAATGGGGTTTTTTCACTTAGAAATATACATTTGACAAACTTCTAATATAAAACTTTTTAAAATAAGTTATTTTTTAGAACAAATTTGAAATGTTTTTAATTTTTTCACAACAATTTAAATAAAAATTGAAGATATAGATAATATATATTTTGGGAAATTTTGTATCGTATTTAAGTATACAATTCCTTTGTAAAGAATAAATCGAAACGAGTAATAGCTATTTTCAAGAATTGTTTTGAAGAATTATTTTCACAAATGTTGTCAAATAAGCTCAAAACTTTCTACATCATTTATATTAATCTTGGATTCAATTAGAATTTTGCCACAATTGAAAAGAGAAAAAAATGTTAATTAATTGGTTAATATTTACAATCCTAAAAAAAATTAAAAAATAAAACAATAATTCAAAAAATTTTAAATAAAAATCTTGCTAGCTAAAATAAAAATTCACCATCAAAATAAAAGATTATCTAATAGTTTTCTATTTTTGAATCTATAATCAAGAATGTTCATATAATTTCTTTTACAATAACATACTAAAATAGAAAGAAATTAAAATGGAAAAAGAAAATGATTAACAATAAAATTCATAAAAAGAAATGAAAATTAAGAAGATTTCAATCCACTTCAATATTATTTCAATGAAATAGTATTGCATTTAAATTATTGAAGGTCATACCAATTTATTTTTCGTCCTTTTTTAATACTTAATTTTGTTATCAAACAATGAAAATTTTACTAATCAAGGAAAATGAGAAAAGAAAATATTTTTCTTGAAAGTTAATGAATTTATTAAGAAAGGAAAACAAAAGGTCTTTTATGGGATACTTTATTAAATTAAATTAATAACTTAATTTAAATCATTAAATAAATTAAGTATGTTTAGCAAAATAACATAATGGTATGATTTAAAATAAAAAAACTTTAAATAATAAATAAAAATAATTAACTTATTCTTAAATTCACATTTTTATTTTACCTTTTTACCCCAATTTGCCATAATTACCTCCACAATTTCCTTTACTATTCCACGACCTTTACTTTTACACGACCTCCTTTACTCTAGGTATAATTTATGAGGATAAATATGTCAATTTGAAAATTTAGAATTAATCATAAGTTAGTTTTATCACACAATCTTAATACTTAAAATAAGAATTAAGTAATAAGTTTTAAGTTAACAATTTAAGTATAATTTAACTAAAAGTCAACTTAAATCATTAAGTAATTAGTATTAAGTTTTATCAAACACCTCCATATAATTAGTTAATTTTGATTAATCTAATAATATAGAAAGTGAAATATACACATTTTTTTATTGGTTAGGTTGGTCTTGAACTTCTTTCACCAAATCATTTTTATTAATCTTAACATCAACATTAGCTAATTATAATTAAAGAAAAGAAAACAAAAAAAATAAAAAATAAAAAGTCAATTTGGGTGACCAATCTTTGTTGAAAAATTTAAAACCAAACAAAATTTGATCAATACAAAAAAAATAAAAATAAAAATGTATGAAGTAGACATTTTGTCTTTTTGAGATTATTGATGGAAGTGTAATAGACTATAAACATGTCTATGAGAATCAATCCCAATGAGTCCTAAAACATATCTATGAGATTATTGTTGGATAGAGATTAAAAATAAAATAAAACCATGTCATAAAGAAATGATATTTAAGTATTAATAAATAGGAATTGGATACATATAAATAAAATTTAAATTAAAGAAGAAATGAAACTATTTTTATTATGTGGTTGTTTTTAATGGACCACCAATTTTTTTTTTTAAATTATATATATATATTCCATAGAAAAATTACTTTCTAATACCATAGAATCACCCTAATTTCAAATTGAGATTTACTATCTTAAATTTTAAATTTTTTAAAAATAATTTTTAAGGGCATGAACTAAATCTATATGTTTTGTGAAGAATTTATATTCTTTATATGGAAATTTTTATCAATTTTTGTTTTTAAAAACAAAAAATAAGAAGCACTTAGAGTGTGTTTGACAATGATTTTAAGAAGTGATTCTAATCTTTCTAATACTTGAAAAATAAAAATTTTTATATGTTGAAACAATTGCAGAATACACTTTAGTAAGTAATGATATTAATTTCTTCGAAGAGAGAGATTTACATTTAGGATAGAAATTAATAAATAAAACAATACAAGGATAAAAATTTATTTTTTAAAAAAACTTTTAACTTCTTGTACTTTATCATTACACACTTTTTTCATTAGATGCTTTAAATAATTTTTATTAAATAAAATTATATTGATGGAGGGCTAATTAACTTTGCTTAGGGTGAGAAAGATAGAGATAAAATTGAAGTGGGTACACATCTAAAACAAAAATGAAATAAAAAGTAAAGATGAAGATAAGATTGAGGTGGGTTCACAACTAAAAAAAGAATGAAATAAAAAGTATGAGATGAATTGACCAAAGCTTATCCCTTCTTCCAAATAGTAAAAGCAAAGCCTAGTAGTATAAAGTGATGACACTAGTCCTATTCAAGGCCCCACTTGCATAATTGCTACATCTTTTTGACTTGATTTTAGTTCAATTTCACTAAAATGAAATAATTTATTTGAGCCCAAAAATCCAAATCCAAATCCAACCCACTTATTTATATACATTATTGGCATGGAATGAGAAAAGTTATAAAGTGAGAAAATTTGATCATATGATAAATAGTGATTTTTCAAAGTTGGAGTCAATCCAATGCCCAATGGGTATAAAAGAAAAAGGAAAGATGTGGAAATTATAGTGGAATCTCGAAACAAATTTTTGAGGTTTGAGGTGATGTGACAACCGTTTCCAAGTAATTGCCTAAGAATGTGAGATGTTGTTGCATTGAAAATTGATATTAAAGCTCATTGGGTAACAGTAAGAATTGCTTTACATAAAGACAAGTAATAAATACATCCTACTTTTTCAAAAAGTTTATGAGTGAATAAAACTTTTAGAGTAGGATGAATGCATTTCACGTGAGTCATGTATTTTTAGAATTTTCTAGCAGGATGTCGAGGAAAACTCTATGATGAGTGTTTTCTTTCTAGTTAAGGTAGGTCCAATTTGGTGCAATTCGTCAATATAATTCAAACCCAACATATGTTTTAAGGATTTGAATTGAGTAAAATCATCTTTAAATTAAATTAATCATATGAATCAACGTAACCTGTTTAATAAATAGATTATTTTTAGGTCAATCTAGATAACCCACATTTGACTTGAATTAACTTATTTAATAATGGTATTGATTAACCTAATAATAACTTTAACTTATTGAACTCATATTTGACTCATGTAAAATTTTTTTTTCAATAATTATGTCATAATTGGGCCATAAACATGACATATTAGAATATTAACCATATTATTTCATTCAACATTTAATTTGACTTGATTATGAAATAACATCTTATTATAAAATCGGTTGAGCCGGTTATAATGTATCACCTAGATAATAATTATATGGTGTTTGAGTTTATGTTTTAAATTTTGATTATTATTCATGTCATGTTTGGGTTGAGTTATTTAGTGGAGGATCTAACCTTTGATATAACACAAACACAACCCACTAACTTAAATTGCCATCATCACTTCTACTAGTAAGTGATTTGTTTATTATAATTAAGAAAATTGAGAAGATATAATTTATTTTTTAATTTTAAATGCATGATTAAAGTTAATTATGACTTTTCAAAATTTTATAATTCATATTCCATCCAAACTAACAAAATATTAGAAATCTTCAATGTTTTTGTCTACAATAAATGTGTTGTGTTAAATTATCCCCTTCTCTACTAACCAAAACATGTTCTTTCACAATCAAATATCAACATGTTTGAGCAGCCGGTGAGGCATCTCTTGACAATGAGGTGAGAGGTAGAAACAAGAAACATACCTATATTAAAGAGAAGTGTTGTTTCTTCATTTGCTTTAGACAACATTCATTTAGTCTAAACTTGAAGGCGGATTGCTAGAATCTGAGCTCTTGGAAAGACATAAGAGAAGTACATTTGGAAATCTGAAAGAAGCCCAGAGACCTATTGCTACTTGTGAATCACAGTAATCAGAAACAATTCCATATAATCTTGTAATTCTGGACCTTTGATTTGCTCTGTTTCATTTTGCCAAGAACAATTCTAGAATGTTTTTCTTTATTGAGTCGTAATGATTTTATTATTAGGATTTAATTGTATTCATTAGGTTTGCAAATCGGTATTATGCCTATGAATATTTTCCTCTTTGATCATGTAAAGTTGGAAAACAGTTATGGAATTCTATGATAGCATAGTACATTGATCCACACGGTTTGTGGCATGACAGTTTAATGAAATTACAGAAGTGTAGCACTCATGGGTATGTCATGTGAACCTTTTTCAATGGAGCTACTTGTTTAAATTTACATGGGTGAATTGTCACACCAATATCCTCTAATGAACCTTGGGTTCTTTTTTCTGTTTCTTCCTCTCTTGGTCAAGCCAAACAATTTGTCTTTATAAGGACTTCATGTTACTAATAAGTAGCATCTTGTGTTCTCCTTCTCTTCATCTCCTTGTCAAGACACAGTGATCTAATGCATTTTTGCATTGGGTTGCTTCCTCTCCTCTCCCTTTCCTTCCTCCTTGAGGCAAAATTGCATCATTTCTTAGTTTTGATTATGTTTCTTTTTATCATTGTGAGAGAGCATCATTGTAAGATGTACAAGAAACGTGTTGTGATGCATTATCCCCTCCTCTACCACCTAAAATCTATTTTACACGATCATAAGGACCAAGGTGTTTTAAGCATCAGGTAAGGCATTTGTTGACAATGATGTGAGAGATAGAGACAAGCAACATACCAGTATTCAAAATACATGATCTTCTTTTTTTTTCATTTGACAACATTCATTTAGTCTGAACTCCACATTTGGGCAACTCATAATCTCCACCTTCATTAGGATTGCTAGAAGTTGGCTTCTTAGAAAGACATGGAAAAGGGGCATCTAGAAATCTGAAAGAATTCCAAAGGCCTGTTGCTACTTTTGAATCATTCCAATTAATAACAACTTTAAAAGATATATACAAATCTGTCCCTAGGAAAGAGATGTGTCCTATGCATATGCAACCATCTCTCTAATAGACTCAGGGTTGTGCACCATCATGGTAGTTTCTTATATATTACATCATATTAATTGTAGATATCCAACTACCAATATCATTACACCTGAATGAACTAAGAGCTATGCTGAAAGTGAAGTTGGACAACCCATCATTGAAAGAATCCTGTAGGAATACCCCAAAATGAAAATTTTATTAGCATAAATGAATTCACCCAAATTAAGGATAAAGTTGCTTAAAAAAATGAATTGGGAGAGATAGAAATATTGATGCTTTCATAGGACTATGAGAGGGACCAATAAGTAGAACAAACATTGAATAGTAAATGTAAAGCAATAAAGCTTGTAACTGTTGTCAAAAGCTGCTCCCTAGTGAAGTTTTTTAACAATAAAGGTAAGTGCAAAATTCACCTAATGGCTCCACTTGTAGGAAATTTCAATGATGTGAAACTAGGATATGGTGAACTTGCTTCTGCTATTGCAGTGAACTATTATAGATCAAAAATAAATCTCACCATCGGTTTTCACATTAGAGATGTGGGCTATCTTTGGCCCATCTCTCAATATTGGATTTAGGAGTTCTGTCTCTCATATATGGTTCCACTTGCAAAATACAAATGGAGCTTAGAAGATGACAACACATTTAGAAAAATGCAAGAATTCCACTGACATGTTTTGTGCTATCATGAATCATTCCAATCAGTAAAGAATTGAAGTGCTATAATTTTGAATTGTCTTAGGGAACACACCCCAATTCAATCTTACGAAAGTAAACTGTCTTGAGTACCAACTCAATTTGAGTTCTTTGGGAGACTTGAGACACCAATTTAATCAAAGCTGCTAGTTGTTTCTGAAGTAGATTGTCTTTCTCCACTGATACTGGGGAAAATGCTTTTCAAAACCATTAATCTGCAAATTACAAAGGGAAATGAGATTATGTTGTTATCATATCTCCAATCTCCTTGACATAAATAGAAAATTTCCTTGCAACCAATAATTTCTAATTCTATCACTTCTATTCTAGCATGTGATTTGGGAAGAGAATTAAGCTTCAAAATATTGCCAATATGAAAGGAATTGGAAGAGGCCAAGTGGGCAGCCACCATAGCTAGTTCACAAACAAATGACAACATTGGAAGTGGAACACGACACATAAACTTCAAAGACAAAACATGTTTCCCACAATCATAAATACCAAGGTGTTTAAGCATCAGGTAAGGCATCTCTTGACAATGATGTGAGAGAGAGACAAGCAACATACCAGTATTCAAGAGAAGTAGTATTCTTCTTTTGCATTCGACAACATTCATCTATTCTACACCCCAAATTTTAGCAACTCAGGATCTCAACCTTCATTAGGATTGCAGGAAGCTAGCCTCTTGGAAACACATGAGAGGACATTTAGAAATCTGAAAGAATTGTAGAGACTTATTGTTGCTTGAATTGTGAGTAATTCCAATCATAAATACCAAGGTGTTTCAGGATCAGGTAAGGCATCTCTTGGCAATGATGTGAGAGATAGAGACAAGCAACATATCGGTATTCAAGAGAAGTAGTATTCTTCTTTTGCATTCAACAACATTCATCCACTTCACACCCCAGATTTTAGCAACTCAGGATCTCCACCTTCATTAGGATTGCAGGAAGTTGACCTCTTGGAAACACATGAGAGGACATTTAGGAATATGAAAGAATTCCAGAGACTTGTTGTTGCTTGAATTGTGAATCATTCCAGTCATAAATACTAAGTTGTTCCAAGATCAAGTAAGGCATATCTTGGCAATGATGTGAGAGATAGAGACAAGCAACTACCAGTATTTAAGAAAAGAAGTATTCTTCTTTTGAATTCGACAACAATCATCTACTTTACACCCCAAATTTTAGCAACTCAGGATCTCCATCTTCATTAGGATTACAGGAAGCTGGCCTCTTGGAAACACATGAGAGGATATTTAGAAATCTGAAAGAACTCCAGAGACTTGTTATTGCTTGAATTATGGATCATTCCAATCATAAATACCAAGGCGCTTCAAGATCAGGTAAGACATTTCTTGACAATGATGTGAGAGATAGAGACAAGCAACATACCAACATTCAAGAGAAGTAGTATTCTTCTTTTGCATTTGACAACATTCATCTACTCTACACCCCAAATTTTAGCAACTCAGGATCTCCACCTTCATTAGGGCTGCAAGAAGTTGGCCTCTTGGAAACACATGAGAGGACATTTAGAAATCTACAAGAATTCTAGAGACTTGTTGTTGCTTGAATTGTGAATGATTCCAATCATAAATACCAAGGTGTTTCAGGATCAGATAAGGCATCTCTTAGCAATGATGTGAGAGATAATGATAAGCGACATACCAATATTTAAGATTAGTAGTATTCTTCTTTTGCATTCAACAACATTCATCTACTTTACACCCCAAATTTTAGAAACTTAGAATTTCCACCTTCATTAGGATTGCAAGAAGTTGACCTCTTGGAGACACATGAGAGGACATTTAGAAATCTGAAAGAATTCCAGAGACTTGTTGTTGCATGAATTGTGAATCATTCCAATCAGTAACAACCGCAAAGCCCTATATACAATTTTTAGCTGTTAAACTTTTTACATTGAATGAAAAACCTGTCCCTAGGAAAGAGGTGTCTTGGGCATGCAACCATCAATTATTAGCTCTTGAAGAGGCTTGAAGCTATGCACCCTCTTGGTAGCTTCTAATTCATTACATCATATAACTTCCAGATATCCAATTAGCACGTCACTATGCCTAAATGAAGTAGGAAACATGGTGAATAGGAAGTTAGACAACCTTTTACAAAAAGAATCCTACAAGAATACACCAAACAAAACTTCTTGTTAACATAAATGAATTCACTCGATTAAATTATTGTGTTAAAATGTAAATTGGGAGAAATAAAAATACTAATGCTTACATGGGATTGTGGGAGGACCAACAAGAGGAACAGACTTTGAATATAAAATGTGAAGCCTTAAAACTTGTAACTACTGTCAGATGTTGCTCCCTAGTCAAGTTTTCAACAAAAAGGTTCAGTGTAGGGATTCTCTAATAGCTGAACTTGTAGAAAATTTCAACTGGATGGCAATTTATATGTTAACAAGAAGATAAAATGTAAGAATTATGTGTTAGGAATAGATGAAACTTACTATATATATGGATAGGATAGGGTGAACCCTCCCTGTTTCCATTTTTGGAACCCAAACTATTATGGATCAAAGTTGGATCTCTCCATCTATTAAATACAACTGGAGCTTAGGTGAGGTCTTGGTGATGTAGGAAAGTCATGGATTCTGGAATCTTTACATGAAAATATAAATGAGAGATACATTGGAAGAAAGGGTAGGCCTTGGTCATCTGAGAAGAAACACATCTTAAATATACTATCAATCTTGAGTTGTTTGAGAGTGATGAATCTGTAAAGACCTCCCTCAGATAAGGGATGTCTTTGACATTTCTCCCTCTTCAATCTCAGGAAGGTACACCATCAACTAGAACATTAGGAATGTGAGTCATCATGGGACAACTTGTATATCACTCACCTAAAAACTTGTATGTTGGATAAAAGTCCTGCTAATGAATCCTGACAATTATTTGCAATCAAAATTTAGTAATGATTTATAAACAAAAAAAAAAAAAGGAAATTACAAAATTCTTTGGCAATGTTTCATGAAAAACACATTGCATATTGATTGAGAAATTAATATGAAATCCACTAATTTGAAAGACACTAAAAACCAAATGTTCTCTTGAGTTCTCCATGTATCAAAATAGATGCAAGTTTCTATTTGAGCCACCACAATCATAGAGCACAAGACTTCTTAGCATGGAAGGCATACCATATTTTAAACAAGGTTTTTAACTTTCCAAGAGACATAAGAACGTGGTATGTTGTAGAAACTGTAGAATAAATAAATGGAAGTTAGACATATGCACTTGCTACTTAGTTTTTTAATCATTTATGAAATAAATAAAGAGGTGTTACTTGCATTCAGCCAAACTTGTAGTCTCCAATGTGAAATCCAAATCTCATTTTGTCAACACAATAAGAGCATTAAACATATAGCAAATTGAATCCTTCCTTTTGACAATTTGAAAACCTGAAAGGAATGACTTGAGATCATAAATAACTATACGGTAAAGAAAATTTTCATCATTCTTTCTAAAAGGAAAATCTATCATTTCCTCGATTACAGAAGATTGATATTTAAACACAAAGTGAACTTATTAAGGTAAAATTTGTGCATTATATATTGAAATTGGAAAATTGTATTTAAATCTAGTTAGAAGAGTATCACAAAAGATGCTTAATTGAAATGAAGGCATCCATGCCAATTTGCAACTGCTGTCAAATAACACCCTTCGTCATTTTACGTCCCATGCTTGCATGTCAAATCTCTAACTAAGACTGCTCAAAGAGCACCTAAAATAAAATTACCAAGATTTCATCATAGTTAGAACTTAAGATGCTTACATTGACCATGGGAGAGATTGATAAGAAACAAAATACTCATCCATAAGTTTGTAACTATTGTACTCAAAACCTGCTTCCTAGTCAAACTTTTAACATAACTCCATGGAAACTTCCATAAATTGTTGAGCCACTGGTAAAACACAACATCAATATGAGAAATTTACAAGGTACTATGTAGATAAAAGAGTAAGAAATGTGTATTGAGAATAAGAGTTACCTTAATGAATGTAAGGATATGATAGGGTTGAATTGGCTCTGCAACCATTTTTGCAATTTGAATGTATTATGGTTCAAAAATGAGTTTATGATGTATCCTCATCTTAGGGGAAGCGGGCAATCTGGGGCTAATCTCAATCATTCTCCTTGAAACATCTTTATTTCAAAGTTTGATAAAACTTAGAAGACAACCTTTCACTTGGAAAAGAGGACTAGAACAGGGCATCCCTCAATCTCTACAAGTTAAAGAGATGAAGTTTTGAAGATGAAGGGAGGAGGCTAGGGATTCCAGATTTGACAATATTTTCATTGAAAGATCAATGAGAGCCGTAGCAAGAAATACTGTCAAAAGGAAATTGCATTTAACAATGTACAATATAAAATCAATGAACTAAATTTTTAGAGAGGTGAATCTTTGGAGGCTCCACAAAGATAAGGGGTTTTAATACTCTTGCAAGTGTATTCGTGAAATTATGTTCTCAAAGGACTCTAGAACCTGGACAATGTGCAACACAAAGCTGTTAAAGAGATGTGAAACTCTAAACCCGATGAGGTAGGGACTTGAGATCCACATTTTCTTAAGTGAAGAATTTTGAGGTTGTAGAGACACTAGTAGTTTCCAAATTCAGATACTTCTCTTCAAGTATTTGTATAATGTACATCTTCTTTGACATGGCTGCTCCAACAAGATTTCCAATAGGATGTACAACCTATTTGGGCATACTACATGTACAATAAAAAATTTCATTAAAACAAAAAAATTTTACTAAAACAAAAATCTGAAGTTAATGTCTAGGAAGATAAGATTTATATATAGTGAATGATCATGATTGATTTTAGCACAAAGGGAATGACGCCAAAAATATTAAGAATATCATCACCACAAGTACCTAATTTGCGTCATTAAAAATTCCACAAGGATTGGATGGTTAGGCAATAAAATAATTCTTGTAAATGAAGTAATTTCTATATAAGACAAGTAACGTCTAATATGATTTGTCCACACCATTCAAATCCAACACATTTTTTTTATAAATTTGAAATGAGTATAATTGTATTTGAATAAAAATAAATTGTTTTTAAGTTAACTTTCATAACAAACATTTAACTCAAATTGACTTATTTAATAATATTAACTTAAGTATAACTTTAACCTATTTAACTCATATTTGACTCATTTAAAATTTGATTTTCAATAGTGACATCATAATTGAGTTATAAACATGTCAGTTTAGGACACTAACCATATAAGATCATACAACGTTAAACTCAATTTGATTATTAAATAACATCTAATTATTACAAGAGTTAAATAGGTTACAATATATTACCTAGTTAATAATTAGATTGTGTTCGAGTTTGTATTTTTAATTATAATTTAGTTGAGTGTTTGATCTGCGTTACTCACCAACATGAATTATTACTCATATTTCTATTGCGAAACCAAAGATTAGATAATTCTTAGTTTTGATGTTAATAAAAGAAGGTTCGGAACTAATGTTTCATCTTGAGTGTGACTAGGCAAGATGATTTTTAAAGTAGCAATTACAAAGATAAACCAAAACAAAAGAAAAAATAA